>NC_135661.1:76829723-77129723 GCF_964188315.1 Podarcis muralis | reverse complement strand
ACAAATGCTTTTGAAAAGTTTTACCTTCTCTTCTACAGGTGACTCACTGGAGTGTGAAACCTGCATAGCGCTAAGCGACAGCTGCAGTGGCAAGATGATGAATTGCAGTGCTAATGAAGACACCTGTGCTGTCTCTCTTACTGAAAGCAAAGCAGGTGAGTGAGAAGGATGCCCACCAAATGCAGTCTAGGCCAGAGGTTTGTAAAAGGCATATCAAGATGCCTTATTGGGAGTCATTCGATTCATCAACTGACTGGTGGGGGCATGTGTGCACGGCCACTGCACTTTGTGGGTGCCCTGCCCCCCCATTAAAATGTTGTGGGGTCTAGAGCACTTGTGTCCCTGGGGAGTTGGCATGCCTGACAGCTTCCTGACAGTTAACTGGGGCTGATAGGGATCAGAGAATCATAGTCAAAATCATTTAGAACACACTGCATCTAGCTTTCCAAGCTGAAAGCTCTGCTCCCTGGAGCTGAGCTATCTTAAATCTGGGATCAAGCCCCAATGTCCTTCCAGATGTTGCTGGACTCCAGTTCCTGTGATTTCTGAGTCTTCACTGGGCTCTCTGGGGCTGGTGGGAGTTGTAGCTCAGCAACACCAGGAGGGAACAGTGTTGTGAAGGCTTATCTTTTTCTTTCATTCTCTGCAGATCAGATATCAGTTCAAAATATAGTGAAACGCTGTTCATCCACTAAGGCCTGCGGACAGGGACCATATTCCATAAATTTGGGCAAAATGTTTACTTCCAGAGGAGTGGCTGTCTGCTGCAAGGGTGCTAACTGCTCATCCATTTCTGTTCCATGTGAGTGTATTTTTTCTTCCACCCCCTCATTCTATGCCCCAGAGGTCAGGTTGTACCGTAGATTTCAATGGTGGAGTTCTGAATCACAGATCAGTCATTTGCCACTGTGCAGCACTGTGCAAACAAAAACATCTTGGAGGTCCCAGGCCACAGAGAGGTTAGGCTGGCCTCAACCAGAGCCAGGGCTCTGATCTGGTGGAACGCTCTGCCAGAAGAGATTAGGGCCCTGCAGGAATTGACATCTTTCCACAGGGCCTGCAAGACAGAGCTGTTCCGCCAAGCCTTTGGCCAGGGCACAGCCTGACCCCCTCCTTTGGCAATCTTCACAGAACTCTACCCAATGCTTGGCATCAATTTGATTTGAAGTAATTTTTTAATGAAATGATTTTAAAATGTCTTATTTTATTTTATTTTTTAAAAAATAATATTTATTGATAATTTCAGGATTACAAGAAAAATAAAAAATAAAAAACAACACTACAATACAAAAATATAAAAAAGAGAAAAGCACAAAATATAAAAACCAATACGACAATACAGCAAAAGAAAATAAAAAAGAAGAAAAAAGGAAAAAAACCACAAATCCCAAATTGCATATCCATAATTTCCATTTGCTTGTTTCATTGACCTCCTCACACCTCCCTTTTTGTATTCTAGTTTAATAATTATTTCAGCAAATTCTTTCCATCTTTCTCAATTTTTGTTATAAAATTTATCTTAACAATTTAACCTAATAATTAACTCAACAAATCCTTTCCATCTTTCTCCATGTTCTGTTATTCAAATTACCTTAATTTATTTAACCTTATCTTACCCCTAAATACCTTAAGACTTAAATCTTAGTTTTCAAATATACATAGCTCCTGATATCATTTCTGCTAGAGTCGTATAGTTTCATTCCCACATTTCCCCTAATATTCATTAAGCTGATTCTAAAATAAAAAATTTCCATTATAAATTCTCTTCCAATCATCATCCAGCGTCTCTTCTTCCTGGTCTCGGGTCGTGTCAGTCCTTACTGTCCATTCCATCTAGTCCATCAACCTGGAAGCCTTATGTCCAAGGCCCTTAAGTCCCTTCCATGTCCCTTCTGCAATTCTTCTTCATCTTGTTTGTGCTTGCCCTTTTCCTTGTCTTTTGTTGGTCTCTGTCTTAGTTTCTTTCCTTTCTCATTGAGGAGTAGGTCTCTGGGGGATTCCAACCCAAAATTGTCTCCATCACCCTTCATCCAGCTCGCCCATTCCCCATAGTCCCACTCCCCACAGTCCTCGATATAATCCAAAATGTATTTAAAATCAAATTTCAAGATTTGTCCAAAGCTAGGAACCTCCTCATCTCCAGACTCCCCATGGCCCACTCCAACTTCAATCTTCAATAACAGCGGCTTATGCTCCTGTAGGGCCTCGGGTCTCTCCATTTGTACTATTTGAGGTGCAGCCGCATCCTCCTCCATTGTCATCTGCACTTGCCCAGTCAGTACAAATTCATAGGTTGGTTCCTGAATGATTTCTGTATCAATGTTCCCTGTTTGTCCACAGTTATTAACCACAACAGTAAAATCCATTTTCTCATTCATCAAGTCCATCTTCTCATGCATCCGTTCCAGCAAAACATTTGTCTTGCATAAAGCAAGCACCCAGTCTTCCTCCCAGCTCATCTTTGTTCAAGGTCAGAAAAGACTGTTCCCACGGTCTTAGTCTCACAGATGTTGGGTCTCAAATATACTACAGCAACCATTTAACAAGCTCCCTCTAGAGGAGACAATCTATTTGTATCCTTTTTTTTTTTTTTAAGACAAAGGAAAGTTACTTTCATTTTTCAGATATTTCAGATGTTTTTCAGGTATTTTGTTTCTTTAAAATGCAAAAGGCAACATTAGAATCAACTTGTTTCTCTTCATTAGCTATCTGTCAAAGTATTACGTTCACAGTCAATGAACCTCTCCAACAGTTTCTGTCTCTGACACCCCGTTCCCAGGTTAGAGACGGTGGAAACTTATCCTTCTTCACTCCTTCTCCTGCTAGGGTTAAACAGAGTCCCCCCCCCCCCTTTTCTCCTGCTTCCAAGGGGGTTCCAGTGATTCTGAATGAAGGAAATTTAGTCTTTTTTGACAGCTTCCCGGCTTTAGCTTGCAAAATTTTTGCTTTAGTCTATATACAAAAAAGCGGAAGGCAGACTTCCTGTTTGCACCTTACCGCTTCGATACCAAATTAAACAATTTCTTGATCCAATTTTCCGTTTCTACTCACGGGTACTTGTTTTAAGTCCAATTGTCCACAGGAAAAAGTCAGCGCTCTCTGGCAATGGCTGTGCGGCTTCACTCCGTGAAAGTAGCAGTCAGTTCGTAGCACCGCGCTTCTCACCCCACTTCGCTCCGGAGCCCCTAGATGGGATTCCCCGCGAGTAGGGGGGCGCTTCTGGTGCCCTGCCGAACCCCACGTTCCCAGGCTTCCTCCGCCTGGGATTTCTAGCGGGTCCCCACCTTCACCGCGGCGGGAAGACCCAGTTTCCACGGAGCCCGTTCCTCCGGTCGGAGGAACTCCGCCATTCACCAATGGCGCTGACCCAGAAGTCCTGTTGTCTTATTTTATTGTTGTTAGCCGCCCTGAGCCCGGCTTCGGCTGGGGAGGGCGGGATATAAATAAAAATTATTATTATTATTATTATTATTATTATTATTATTATTATTATTATTATTATGTCTGGGAGCCTATTGTGGCCCTCCAGCCCTGTCAATCTACCAACACTCTCTGACGTATGGTCCCCAGATGTTGTTGAACTGCAGCTCCCATCTTCCCTCGTCAGAGCAACCAAGGGTCAGGGAAGATAGGAGTTCTGCTCCCACAATATTTGGGAACCCAAGGTTGAGGTACACCAGCATCTCTCCCAACAGCAGTCCTACTCCACAATCCCCTTGAATGTTTTTGGCTGGCAAGATCTGTGGTCCTAAAATTGTGATAGCATCTCCAGCCTGCCTGGATAGAGGGGAATGCGTGAGTGTACACTGTCTCTTTGCCTTTTTCCCCCCAGTGCCTCCAATAAACAACACAGTCAATGGGAAAAAATGCCAAGCCTGCTATTCTATGTTAAGCCCATGCTCTTCTTCAGATGTGGCAGAATGTACAGGAGCTGAGGACCAATGTCTGGATCTTAGCATCAAAAGTGGTATTTCTGATTTATGTTCTTGGGATTTTGAGGAGGGACTGGCTGAGCAAAGGAAATTCTGTTCCATTTTGGTCTTGCTGGCACTCAGTCCAGCGGAGGAGCATGTTTTTCCACTGGGAGCGGGGTGCCAAGGGCAAACAGAGCTGCGCCAGAAGTGGCAGCAGCTCCAAGGCATTTTATGAGACTGGAATGATCCAGCTATGCAAAATGAAGCTTGCTTGGGGATAATCATCATCAACAACAACAGCCTTATCATCATCAAAAAATATCTGGAGCAATAGCAGTCGTCCCTGTCCTCCCACCCCCCCACCCCGCCACCCAAGCTTTAGCAGGCCATAGATTATTTAATAGCCAGAGGCCTGGTAAAGAGGAATGTTTTTGCCTACTGCCCAAATACATGTAGTGATGGTGCCAGGTGAGCTGTTCTGGGAAGAGCATTCCACAGTTAGGGAGCCACCACAGAAATGTTGTTGCCACCCTCCAAACGTGTTGTTTTCCTTTTTCCTTTTAAGAAACCTTTTTTATAAGTTGCTTGGAAAACTGAAGGTTTAAGCAACTTTGCATCATCATATCAGTGCTATTTTTCAAGTAAAAGAGGTGCTAGAACTCATGGTGCACCCTTGTTCTCCTATAATGGCAATGGTGTCCACTTGAGAGGTGCAGGGACTCTGGTGAGTTCAGGCTGGTGATGCTGATTATATGTTATACATACGGTTCAGGTTACAGACTCCACTAACCCAGAAATAGTGCTTCAGGTTAAGAACTTTGCTTCAGGTTGAGAACAGAAATCATGCCCCGGTGGTGCGGCGACAGCGGAAGGCCCCATTAGCTAAAGTGGTGCTTCAGGTTAAGAACAGTTTCAGGTTAAGTACAGACCTCCGGAACGAATTAAGTATTTAATCCGAGGTACCAGTGTAATAGTATTATTATCCCACAATATCTGGAACAGATATTGGGGAAGATGCGAGTGGCACTTGGGAGGAAAACATTTATTCTTTGTAATACATGACTTCAACTCATAGGAACATCCCCATCAATGGGTTATATACAAGGCTAGTCTTAGAGTAGAGTCATTGAAATTAATGGACATGGCTACACATGCATCTTTTTGCTTTGCCATTTTTATTTTATTTGGTTAGTTTGGCCAGGCCAATGTAAGGTTGAGAGCCAATTCAAACTTGTTTGTGGGAGGTAATTTTGGGGAATAGTGGGCCCCCTGACTCCCCATCTTTCCTTTTCATCTCCAGGAACGATTAAAATCACTATGAAAGGTTGCACTACCAAGAGTTACTGCAATGCTTTATCACAAAATGTTAAGAATACATTCACGGAAGCTGCATCTGGAATGATAGATGGCAAATGTACAGAAGCCAATAAGGCACCTCCATCATCGAGATTTCCCCTTCTGGCCTTGTCATGGCTTCTGCTGGTGAAGATCCTCTTGTAATAGCCCTTTTCCATGACTTGGCACTGAGGACGACTTTCCTTTCCATGTCCTACTCTAGTTTCAATTTGTTTTTTCAGAGGGGTTTGTATCCATGGATATCTTACAGACTCACAAAGAGTCAGTTCATTTTTTTAAGAAATGAGAATGAAATAGTGATGGTCAAGACCAAGGGCAAATGGTTCTGGAACAAAGGCCACCTTCCAACCATGCAAATGTCAGGAGTTTCTACACATAGAGATACACCCTCTTCGTTCTCCAATGATGGAAACAAGTGTTGGATCAATCCATCAACCTCCGATGGATGATTTAGAAGAATTTGGTCTGGCATCACTTTTGCTGTGTGTGTGTGTGTGTGTCAGTATCCATACCCAGCAGAGTTACATCTCAACGTAGCGCCTTCCTTGGAAGCATCTTTGGGGTTGAAGGTACACAAAGTAGGCAATAAACACTCATGGGCGCCTTAAAGATTCAGTCAAGTGTAGAGGTTTACTTGACAGGCATAAAAGCATATTGGTAGCAAAGATACCGTGGTCAAGGCAGGCTTAGAGTCCAACAAGAGTCCAAGACTCTCTCTCTGCTCCTCTCACCGCAAGGCGCAAGCAAGAGACTCACAACAAGTTACTACAAGTTACACAAAACCTTTGTTATCAGTGCTTCCTGTCACACTGCGCATGTCCAAAGAAAAAGATCCCACAGAAAACGTCCTGGCATAAGCAAAACAATCTCAGCCTTCTACTGCTTCTTGAAACTTCTCTATTTTTCTCTGTTTCTGGAACAAATGATTCTCACACACAGAGAGAGAGAGAATATCCAACAACAAGAGGCATTATTACAGTTAAAGGATACACCACTGGACAGCACAGCTGAGGAAGAGAAATAGCAGAACCAATGAGAGGTGTGGCCTGTGGAGTGGACCATCGTATCAGCTGAGTATATGGTCTAGGGAGAATCCTGAGGACCTGAGAAGGAGGCCAGGTGGCTTGTATCTGGCCCTCAAGCATGATTGGAAATGAAAGTCAGAGTTTTTAAGCGTGCTCTTCATGGGCGTAGCCTGGGGGGGCAGGAGGGAAGCTGCCTCCCCCAGATCAAGTAAAACAATAGAAATACTTAACTAACTGACCAATCACGTCAGTTCTGCCCCCCCCAAGTCCTGCCCCTCCCAACAAAAATCCTGGCTACACCCATGGTGCACTTTTAGACAGCATGTTACAAATATGCGCATAGCAAATTTTTTCTTTCCCCCAATAGCTGATTTGAATTCCACCTCACAATGTAACTGAATTTTCTTGCAGATCTTTTTGTTTGCTAATTAATAAATATGGCTATTCTATACAATGCAATGTCTCTCGAGTCTTCATTATGGGTGTGGGGGCAAAAAAAATGAGAAACAGAGAAACTGAAATGTACAGATTCATCTATCCCAATCTCCACATGAACCAGGAAGTGGCCTACATAGATAATGTGTGGTTTCTGTACATTGGTTCTGCACACACCATTCTGTTCCTCCCAAACCATTATTTGGTTTCGTTTTATTGTTCTATGTTTGGTTCTTATCTTCTGTGCCCTTTCGGGTTTTATTTTTTTATTGAATTTATATACCGCCCTATACCTGAAGGTCTCAGGGCAGTTCACAGATTTATTTATTCATTTTGAGCCATTTTACACAACCGAACTTTGTATACCCACATTTTATTTTATTTTATTTTTGTATATGTACAAACCTTAAGCGCTGCATGAGTGGAGCAAGCAGGAGAAAATCAAAGTTCCTGGTGTTAGCGTATGTAATTTGAAACACAAATATTTCTTGCACATCATTCCAAAGCTTTCAGGTCCTTCATAAGTCAGGGTATTCTAGGACAGATGTGCTGTAAGCAACCTTTAGCAGCCAGGAGAAGACAATCTCACCAAGGAGCACCCAGCCAACAGACCATAGCAGCTTGTGGTAAGTCGCGTATCCCATCCATTATGGAGCTCTAGACTCACAAAGTCACATTCACACCATCCATCTAAGGCAGCACAATACCACTGTTGCTTGTCCCAGCCTCCAATTACTTATGTGATCAGGAGGGGACTGGGTAAGGAGAAGCTGTGTGAGAGGGGATCTCAAGTCTTCCAGATTTGGCTCAAGTTCTAGCAGCATCCAGGGCATAGCTCTACTACTTACTTAGTTGTGAATTTATTTATTTTCTAGATGTTCACCGATGGCTTAATAATCTGTAGGATAGGTTTTCCCAGTACTGACATCTAGGGAACTGGCCTGTAGGTTTCTGGATTCACCTTTCCCTCCCTCTTTGAAGAGAGTGACTTTATGCAGCACTAACATTGATCACCGGTGCAACTCTTCGTGTAGAATCATAGAATGGTAGAGTTGGAAAATAAAAGGGTCATTGAGTCCAACCACCTGCAACTCCCTTCTTTATATTATGGAGAGAATTGTAGGGAGGGGATAGATATAGAGTCCTAGTGCATATCCGGTGCCTAATAAAATTTTAAAATGTCATTATGTTATATTTTTATTTATTCAAACTTTTATTTTTCCTTTCTTCAGCCACATCCCCTAGAGCAATGGTTTCCAATTAGGGGTCCAGGGAACCCATTCCTTGCCTTCCTCTCCCAACTAATTTTTTGTCATTTTTGCATTGTAATATCACAAATCTTTTTTCTTTTCTTTTTTTAGTATACCTAAAGTCTTTTGCTTATTAGGGGCTATTCCATATTTTGCCCAAAAAATTGCTTTGCAGAGGTAACTACCACCACAGAGTTAGCAAAAATTCCAAAAGTTGCAGTTCCATGGCTTGGCTTTTGAAAAACAGGAGGGCCTCAGTAATTAGCTAATTGGGAACCACTGCCCTAGAGGCTTGCAAGATACATATTGTCAGGGGTTCAGGGAGAGAGGCACAGATGAGGGAGGAGACTGAGAGCGAGGGGGAAGAATCCCGGAACGAGGAGGAGGAGGATGACAATGACTTGAGGGTTTCCATGAGTCTTTCAAGTGAATCGGAGGATTCCCAAAAGGGGGCGCCTGTGGTCAGGCCAAGGGGAGCCACAGGGGGGACTCGTCAGGAGCAGGGGAGCAGCAGGGAAATCCCGAGTGGGGGTGGGAGATTGGGGCCGGCTTCCCCGCCGGAACGGAGTGAAGAGGGTGGAGTTCCCAGGGTGGCAGACGAAGCAGAGCAGGAAGCAGAGAGGGGAAGGAGATCGGGGCAAGACGTCCTGCCGGAAGGGGTGGAGAGTAGTACAGAGAGTAGTGTAGCTGTCAAGAGGAAGGTCAGAGGTAGCGAACGCGCGCCAAGTTCAAATGTGGAGGCGCGCGGAAATGCGGAGAGCCCGGAGGAGGAGCCTGGTCCCAAAGCACGGAGGAGGGGGGAGCAGGCGTCTGGGGACTCAGTGTCAGGGGAGAGCAGGAGGGAAGGAACCCAGGGGGGCAGAAAGACCCTGCGGAAAAGGAAGGACAGGAAGAGGTGGACCAGCAGAAGCCTCTTAAACTGGTGTGGAGGCGGGGCTGATTCAGAGGGGACTTCAGCGGTCTAAGCGTAACAGACGTGGGGCTGCGCGCCTCGGCTGTGGAACAAACAATGTACTTCAATAAAGACTTTTGTAAATAAAGTGGACTTGGCGTTGGTCTCTTGTGAGCTGGGACCTGAGGCGGCCCTGACACATATACAATATAATTTAACCAGTACTTTTTTCTAAATAATAATAATAATAATGTTTAGGGGTACTCTGATTTTGACTCGAGAAAATCACCATTTTATAGTTCAAATTCGGAAAAATAAATACAGTAAATAGACTAAGGTACACATATAGATTCACAAAATGTTTAGGGGTATACGTACCCCTGCATCCTTCCAGAAAAAAGCACTGGATTTAACAGATAAAATATTTGGCAAGCAGTTAGCCTAGCCATAAAACAAAGGCACAAAAAAGGCTGGAGCAGATAACAAATATATAGGGGTGTGGATGGGTGTACACACACACACACACACACACTCACACACACATGGTACCAAAAAGGAAATCTGGCTGGTGCCAGGCAGACCTTTGTGAAGAGTGTCTTCTACACTTTTTACGCTGCAGCTTAGTTCAAATGGAAGAGTGGCATGTAAGCAGGCCCAATCTTAATAGCTAGGTAGGTTCACATAGGAGAAACGTCAAAATACAAAGCCAGCTATGTGAACCACACCATTAGCCCAGGCAACCTGCCCTCTGATACCCAGCAAGAAGCAAGAAACTCTCTCCACTCCTCCAAGTTCAGTGAAACTTCCTATGTACATAAAAAATGAAGGCTGTTATCACGCAGCCCCCATTGGAGGATTTGCAGTGCTGCATCACAATCATGGATTTGGATGAAGTCAGGGTGGGCCAGGGGAGCAGAAGAGAAGACACGTTGAACAGCAGCAGTAGCCATAGCATGCGAGTGAGGAGCAAAGGATACGGACAGTGGGAAAGTGGTGGTTTTAAAGGACAGCAGAAGTTTGAGTCCAGCAGGGATGGAGGGCAACAGTGAGGAATTGCAGCTTTGAACCATAGCAGAGGTCCCATACAACGAGATATTTGAAAAGGGGGAGCTTCTAGGGGGCTAACACAGGGGGGTGACAGGGGGGGTTGGTGAGTGGATGTATCAATGGGTCACATTTCTGATCTGGGTCAGGGGCTATGGGGGTTGGAATTCAACATGTGGAGACATATGCATTCCCAATGCCTGCATTGAAAGCATGTGTGAAGGAATTGTCAGGGTGCACAGGCTAATCCTGTCACAACACAATCGATGCACCTGACAGTTATGGCCCCACTGGCCACACACCCAGCACATATGCAAAGTGACCTTGTGCACAAGTTGAGGAACATGAACGGCACGGCTCTACATGGGGGGGAATCCTGGTTAAACATGAGGTGCGCCTACAGCCTCTATGCCTTGAATTTTAACCCTCCCTCCTTGCTTTGGTTTATAACAGAGGTAGACAACCTAAAGCCTGGTGGCCAGATGTGGCCCAATCGCCTTCTCAGATGGTCCGGGAATCAGCGTGTTTTTACATGAGTAGAATGTGCCCTTTTATTTAAAATGCATCTCTGGGTTATTTGTGGGGCATAGGAATTCGTTCATTATTTCTTTTCAAAATATAGTCCGGCCCACCACATGGTCTGAGGGACAGTGGACCGGACCACGGATGAAAAAGGTTGCTGACCCCTGGTTTATAATCAAGTTTGGAGCAAAGAAAGCTTTTTGTTGAACTGTGAGGGCAAATAATAATAATAATAATAATAATAATAATAATAATAATAATAATAATAATAATAATTTGCTTATATCCCGCCCATCTGACTGGGTTTCCCCAGCCACTCTGGGCAACTTCCAAAAAGAGATTAAAAATATATTCACATCAGTCATTAAAAACTTCCCTAAACAGGGCTGCCTTCAGATGTCTTCTAAACACCAGATAGTTATTTATTTCCTTGACATCTGATGGGAGGGTGTTCCACAGGGCGGGGCACCACTACCAAGAAGGCCCTCTGCCTGGTTCCCTGCAACCTCACTTCTTGCAGTGAGGGAACCGTCAGAAGGCCCTCAGAGCTGGACCTCAGTGTCTGGGGTGAACGATGGAGGTGAAGATACTCCTTCAGGTATACTGGGCCGAGGATGAATTAGCTTCCCAACCTTGCTAATTTCTCAGAAGATTCACAGGAGAGGAGGGTTTGTATCTATGGTGTCCAGATTCCAGCATCTCACTGTACTGAGAAATTGGGACATTAATATATATATATATACATGTTTCCAATCTGGCTTTTGATTTATTAATTTTGCAGACAGCGGGCTGAAAAAATGGATTCACGAAGAACCAAGCTTTTTGCACATGCTCCTGCTGTGTATTTCTTCTCACGAACCATGCCTGCTGTCTTGGGACTTTTTCTCTTCTCTGTGCTTCTAACTCCAGGTGAGCAGTAGTAATCTTCGAGGGCTGGTGTGTGTTGCAGTGGGATACCTGGGAGTAAACCAGGTCTAAGCTGTTGATTTTGGAAGAGCAGACTGAAGCAGGGGCACCAACTATAGGAGGTGGAAGGGTCTTCAGCCCCCTCAATATTTGTGAGTAGGGGGCTGAGTCTCCCCAGTACTGAGGGGCCTCCCTTTTTTTGATACCAACACTCACATGCCGGGTGAGGGCAGAACACATGGAGGTTGAAGATTGCCCTCTGCCCACTCCATCCCCTGTCTCCATCATGCGTGCACCAGGATGTGTGGAGTGGCACATGATGTGCATATGATGTCACACAATGCTGGGCCCCTTCTAGTTGGGGGGCAATTTGGCACCCCTGGACTGAGCTGGAAACCAATATACTGACTTCAAGATGGTGAGTGTGGCATTGCATAGGGCAGGAACCATGTTGCGCTTGACCCACGTTTGTGAGCTCCTGCCCCCTTTTTGCAGACCGGTGTCTGCACCTGGACACCGCTTATGAAACCTTTCATTTCCTCTTCTACAGGTGACTCACTGGAGTGTGAAACGTGCACAGCGGCAGGCGCCAGCTGCAAGGGCAGCATGACAAAGTGCAGCGCTAATGACGACACCTGTTTTGTCGTTTATAGTGAAAGCACAATAGGTGAGTGAGAAGGATCCCCACCAAATGCAGTCCAGGCATAGATTTTGCAAAAGGCATATCAATATATATATTGATGTCTTAACTGTGTTTTAATTGGTTGGAAGCTGCCTTAAGTGGCAGTCAGATGGGCGGCATATAATAAATTATTAATATAGAATAAATTATTATTATTGGTGGTGCTAACAAGCTTATATGGATCATAAACTCACAGAAGACCCTCCAAGTATCCCTATTTTCCAGGGACAGTCCCAGGTTCTGATTTGAGCCCTGAATCTCCTGCTTTTTCTTAGGACGTCCCTATTTTCATTGGATAAATGTTGGAGGGTATATTTTTATGTTTTATTTTATGCTTTATTATGTTTTTATGGATGTTGGAATCCCTCCAGAGTGGCTGGGGCAACCCAGTCAGATGGGCAGGATATAAATAATAGTTGTTATGGATTAGGACATCCCTGTTTTCATCGGAGAAATGTTGGCAGGTATGTCATAGTCAAAAAAACATCTGGGACACACAGCCCCTAGCTTTCCAAGCAAAAAAATATCTCTTTATCCAACCTCCTGAAGTCTGAGATAACTTAACTCTGTAGTGAAGGACCAATGTCCCTTCCTCTAGATGTTCCTGTCATTTCTGAGCCTTCACTGGGCTCTCTGGGGCTGAGGGGAGCCGTAGCCCAGCAAAACCAGGAGGGCCTCAGGATGTGGAAGGCTGCCCTCAATCCTTATGCTATTCTTTCATTCTCTGCAGCTGGAAAATCATATCAGAGGATCCTGAAAGGCTGTGCACCAGCTCTAGTCTGCAGTTTGGGACCATTTTATGTAAATCTGGGCAAGATGTTTACCTCCAGAGGAATGACTATCTGCTGCGAGGGTGCTGAGTGCCCATCTGATTCAGCTCAGTGTGGGTATAGTTTTTTTCTTCCATTCCCCCACCTCATTCTATGCCCCAGAGGTCAGGCTGTGCCACTGATTTCATCAGGGCACTCCTGAATCACAGATTTATCATTTGCCACTGTGCAGCACAGTGGAGGACAACATCATATCTGGGAGCCAATTGTGCCCCCTCCGGGCCTCTCTATCTGGTCCGTGTATTCTCTCTAGACCAAGGTTTTCTGACTTTGGTCCTCAGGTGTTGTTGAACTACAGTTCCCATCATCCCTCATCAGAGCAACCAAAGGTCAGGGAAGATGGGAGTTCCGGTCCCCACAACATCTGTGAACCCAAGGTTGAAGTACACTAGCCTAGATCACACTCCCTCCTCGGCCATGCCCTGTCTTTCCAGGCCACACCCAACAGCAGTCCTACTCCACAATCCCCTTGAATGTTTTTGGTTGGCGAGATCTGTGGTCCTTAAATTGTGATAATGTCTCTTGGCTTGACTGGATGGAGGATAGAGAGGAATGGGTGAGTATACACTGCCTCTTTGCTTTATTTCAGTGCCTCCAATGATGAAAAAGGTCAATGGGAAAACATGCCCAGCCTGCTATTCGCTGTCTCCTACGTGCCCTACAAAGGTGACAAAATGTACAGGAATAGAGGACCACTGTCTGGATGCTAGCATCAAAATTGGTAATTCTGATTTGTTATGCTCTTCTGGCAAATTCTGTTGCATTATGGTCTTGCTGGCCCTCCGTCATAAGGGTCTAATTCCACCCTGTTCTATCTAGTTGTTTGTGTTTTTTATTGCATTTTGGGTTAATTTTTTATTTGAAATGTGCACTTTTTAGGTAACGTTTGCTGGGTTTTAGCTGATGTTAATCATAGCGTTGACCAGTTGAAATTAATGGGCAGGGCTAACTTGGGTCTGTTAATTTCAGTGGGTGTGCTCTGAGCCAATTTTAGTTGGAGACACCCATGCTTTCCAATGAATTCATCTGTCAGAAGCATATTTTGTAAGCACCTTTTCTGCATGTTTTTTTACACCATTTAAAACACCTTACCACACCAGAAAAGTGCACAATCAGTCTGGAGATGCATTTGAATTGAAAAGCAAGTTTGGGAACTTCAGATATAACAAAAAACATAGTAACAGGCAGCATAATAATAAGACAGTCATACCTTGAACCCTGAACTCCTTGGCTCCCGAACAAATCGGCTCCTGGACGATCGAAATGCTGTAGTGAGTGTTCCGGTTTTCAAATGATTTTCAGAAGCCGAACGTCCGGCACAGCTTTGGTTTCCAAACGTTTTGGAAGTTGAACGGACTCTGTTTGACTTCCAAGGTATGACTGCAACAACAACAACAACAACAACAACAACAACAACAACAGTCCCCCAAGCTTTAGCAGCCCATAGATTATTTAATGACCAAAGGCCTAGATAAGAGGAATGTTTTTGCCTGCCACCCTAATACATGTAGTGATGGTGGCAGAGCATTCCACAGTCAAGGAACCACCACAGAAAAGACCTTGTTTTCTTGTTGCCACCCTCCAAACTGCTACCCTCCAGACGTTTTGTTTTTTCTTTTCTTTTCTTTTAAGGATGATGCTGATTAGATAATATAATAATATTATTATCCCACAATATCTAGAGCTATACTTCATCAGGAGCTTTGGAGACCAGACAGGCCCATAAACAGAGCTTGTCTCTTAGAGCTTCTGATAGACCTTCAAACAGAGGACTGTCCTTTTTCAGGTCGAATACATTTTCACCCTAAATCTATGCCAGAAAAATGGCTACACTTGAGGTCGACATGAGTGGCGCCTGGAAGAAGAACATTCTTTGTCCTATACTGTTTCAATCCATTGGAACATCCCCATCAATGGGTTATATCCAAGACTAGTCTTACTCATAGTAGATTCATTGAAATCAGCAGACATAGCTCCACATGCACTTCAACTATCATAATGTGGGGCATTTTTGAAAGTTTTTTATTATTATTTTGCTTTTATCTTTATTTTGTTTTTTATTTATTTTGTTAGCCCGTTTGACCATGGTGGGAGACAAATCAAACTTGCATTGGGGAATACTGGGAATAGTGCCCCCCCTGACATCCCATCTTTCCTTTTCATCTGCAGGAGGGTTTGGAATCACCATGAAAGGTTGCACTACCAAGACTTACTGCGATATTATACAACTAGATGCTTTGTCACGAAATTTTAAGAGTACCTTGAGGGCAGTTACTTCTGCAACTTTAGATGGTAAATGTGAGCCAGCCAATAAGGCACCCCCATCACTGAGATTTCCTCTTCTGGCCTTGTCATGGCTTCTGCTGGTGAAGATCCTCTTGCAATGAACTCCTTCCTGTGACTCGGCACTGAGGACAACTTTCCTTTCCATGTCCGTCTCTGCTTTCGGTTTGGTTTTTCTCCAGAGGGATTTGTATTCCTACGTAGATATCTTACTGACTTACAAAGAGCCGGTTTGTTCTTTCGCAGAAATGACGATGAAATGCTTTCGTGAAGATCTGTTGGCCAAGCAGCCTGAGCAGAAACGGGGGACCTTTTTCAACCTGTAGAACACTTTTCATGGCTGCCAAGATTTCTCAGATGAAAATAGGAACATCAGGGACATCCTCCCCTCCGTGCCCCCATATACACACACTGCTGGTGGAATACGGGAAAAGGGGAGGGCTGGCTGAGCTGCCTCAGCGTTACAGGTTACCGCCCACACACTTCTGCGCTTTTCTGCTTGTGTGGTGGCACCTCGGCAAAACCACTTCTTACTGTTTGTAGCAGAGTTTTCCCCGGAGGCAGAGGACAAGAACAGGAGTCATATTCAAATTCAGAGTCAAGAGCTTCTTTATTGCTTGACTGGTTGCACGAGCATTTTTGTTACCTTTATATACAAGCTATTTACATTCCTTCTTTACCTCTCCAGCACGGTATAATCTCAGTCCTGTAATTAACAATCCTGACACAGCAAAACTCACAGTATCAGCAGCACACATTGTCTTACTTCCAACCTTGTTGTCAGTGTGTATGCGTACAGTGTATTCGTGTGCTTTACTTGTGCAGAAATTGCAACTTCCTCCCTTTCTTTGCAACTCCAGCTGACACCAATCAAGCCTGGAGTGCCGCTCCTACACACTAAAGAAAAATTCTGGAACCCTCTTTAAAGCTTCCAGGAACTTTTATCTGTTTCTTAAAGAATGTTTTCCTAACACTCAGTGGGACAGATTTTTAAGCAAACACGCATGGTTCAAACTGTGCATGGTTTAAACTGTAAGCTCATCCAAGTGTGCTCAGGTCTGAAATCTTACACATGCTGTCCCATTCCATTTGGTGAGAGCACACACAGGAATCTGCAACCCTCTTAAACTGTTAAAAGTGGGAATTTACATCCCATGGACTTCCAATGAATAACACTCAAAATGCTTATTCTGACCTGCTGAATTTCTGCCTGCCTGTTAAAGGGACACTAATTCTGCCAGTCCCGGGGGCGGGTCTAGTCTGTTGTTGTTGTTGTTGTTGTTGTTGTTGTTGTTGTTATTGAAATTTGTACACCGCGATCACAATATAAAACCACAAAATATATAATAAAAACAAAAACAACCCAATAAACCCCCCCCCATGCCAACACATTTTAAAAGGACACTGGATGTCAATCAGCCAAAGGCCTGGTTAAAGAGGAATGTTTACATGCTCAATGTTACTTTTGCGTTTATATACATGATGATGGAGAGCACGCACACGCACACGCACACACACACACACACACACACACACACACACACACACAAAGGGGATTAACATAGGCAACACACCTACAGCTCAGGTATAATGCCTGCCTCCTAGCAATTGAATTCAGTTGGACAGCACACTAGGGCTGCAAAACGTACAGGTTTCCCCAGACATATCTAGGATTTGGATGTCGAAAATGGCATCCAGTATTCGGGTGTTGAAAACGGGGGAATTTTGGTGTACGGATTTTCACTTTTTAAAATATCAGCAAAATGTCAGGTAAAACCCAGATGGATGGCAACGCGATGGAAAAAGCAATGGAAACAACTCGAAAAGCTTAAAATCACTCGAAAAGCTTAACAATTTGCGTGGGTTTCTGAAACAACTTTGTGGGTGTCAGGAGTTTTACTTTTTGAAATATGGTGACCCCAATGCTCACACCCTTGCAGTGCTTCAAAGCCTAACACAAACATTTATTTAGAACCTCAAAAGGGGTTAGTTATAATGCTTAACGCCTTATTCACAACAGCAGCCCAATAGAGTTTCTGCAACGGCCAGCCTTTTAAAGACCCACAAAACTTAGCATCATAGAATTGTGGAGTTGGAAGGGACCCTAAGGTTTATCTAGTCCAGGCCCTTGAAATGCAAGGAATGCTGTAGTTCTGCAGCAAGCAGGGAGACAACAAACCAGATCCCCCACTCAGCCACAGGAGACCTTGGGCCACTCACTCACTCACTCACTCTCTCACTCTCAGATGAACCTACTACACAGGGTTGCTGGCAGGGCTTTTTTTCAGCCGGAACTCACCAGATCTCAATTCCGGCACCTCTTAGGTGGGTGCCATTGCCATTGCAAGAGAACGAGGGAAATATTTATGGTGTTCCTTCACCTCTTTTTCTAGAAAAATAGCACTTCAAGAGACATGCCCTCTTCATTCTCCAGTGATGGAAACAAGAGACATTATTACAGTTAAAGGATGCACTATTGGCAGGCACAACCACCTGAAGAGGACGAGGAGAACCAGCGAGAGGAGTGGCCTGTGGAGAGGACCATGGTCTTGGCTGGGTTTATTGCCTAACCTAAGGAGAGTCCTGAGGACCCAGGAATGAGGCCTGGAAGCCAGCATTTGGCCCTCAAGACTGCCTGGAAATGAAAGGCAGAGTTTATAGGGCCGTTGTTTTAGACATCATGTTACGAATATGTGGGCACATGTACACATTCACACAGCTTGAGAACCTCAGGACATGAAACATGTCCTCCTGGATTAGCTCAATGGCCTATCTAGCTCAGAAACCTGCAAGAAGGATTCAGGCATCAGAGCTCTCTCCCCCTACTGTGTCTACTAATAACTGGTCTTAAGAAGTATTACTGCCTCCAATCATCAGGGCAGAATATAGCCATCATGACTTGTAGCCATTGGTGGCCTCCTCCTCCATGAATTTGTCCATTCCTCTTTTAAAGTCCTCCAAGCTGGTGGCGATCATTGCGTCCTGTGGAAGCGATTTCCATCATTTAACACTGCTGTGTGAAGAGTTACAGTCATACCTCGGGTTACAGACGCTTCAGGTTGCGTTTTTTCAGGTTACGGACCTGCCAAAACCCAGAGTACTGGAACAGGTTACTTCCAGGTTTCTGCGGTTGCGCATGTGCAGAAATGCCGAATTGCAACCCGCACGTGCACAGATGCGCCGCCGTGGGTTGCAAATGCTGTGGGTTGCGAACGGATCATGTTCGCAACCCGAGCGTCCACTGTACTTTCTTTCACCTCCCACCAGCTGATCCAAATCCCACCAGCCCTTAAACTCACAAAGCAGTTCAATTTGTTGCAGCTCTTTACCTTTGCTATATAATGAATATAAGTATTCCATGCAATGCAACGTCTCTCGGTTCTTCGTTATGGGGATATGGGCAAAAATGAGAATCAGAAATGTACAGATTCATCTATCCCAATCTCCACATGAACCTGGAAGTGATATATCCAGAATAAGGTGTGTCTTTCTACCTTGATGACATCTGGTTTTTGTACCTTGGTTCCCTCCCACACCATTGTCTCATTTTATTTCATTGTTCTATGCTTGATCCTTATGCTATGTTGCACTTCATTTTTATGGGGATTTAAAAAAAAGCTGTTTGACCCAACTGAACTTTGTCCTACCATATTTTTTATGGATGTATGTATATTTAAAAACCTTGAGTGGTGAATGGGTGGAGCAATCATGGGGAACATCAAACTGGTGCTATCATATATAGCATGAAATGCAAATATTTCTTGTGTGTCGTTCCAAAGCCTTTGGCTCCTACATAAGGCAAGGTATTCCAGAATAGATGTGCCATAAGTGACCTTTAGCAGCCAGAAGAAAACATCCTGATTGAGGAGCACCTGCCCTGCAGTCCTTCACAACTTGTGGTAAGTCACATACTACATCCGTTTTGGAGCTCTAGACTTGGCAGACTCTTAGATCACATTTGCACCATCTGTTCAAAGCACTCTCGATACCACTTTAGTCATGGGTGCCACCAAACAATTCTGGAAGGTGTGGTTTGTTAAGGGTGCTGAGAGTTGTTGGGAGCTTCAGTTTTCAGAATGCTTAAGAATCAATCTGCCTTCATGGAGAACTCTGAGATGTGTCACTCTTGGAGGGCAACAGAGGCACTCCTAAAAACTCTCAGCACCGTTAACAAACAACAACAGCTCCCAGAATTCTTTGGGTGAAGCTGCAACTGTTTAAAGTGGTATCAGAGGGCTTCGAATGGATGGTGTGAATGTGGCCTAAATCTAGAAATAATACTACTTTGTATTTCTGAGAAATGGCAATGTTCTGGAAGAGGGGTTACCGCTCTCATGGTTAGGTTGCTATTTGTTTTATTTAAGAAAAGATGTTTATTTCCTGTGCCACTGAAAGAGGAATGAGGAACCTAGGGTGATATATAAAAACTAAACAAAGCTAAAACTAATACGTAGCTATAAACAGATTAAAATTAAATGGTGTTAAAACAACATTAAATGTTACAGCCCTGGAAGAATAGGAGGGTAGGTGCCATGCCCTTTGGATGTGAAAGGGGGCCACCACTGAAAAGTCCCCTTCTGTTGCTGCTACCCTCAAAATGAGGGAACACTCAGTCTGTCTGTTGAAGACAGAGAAGCCGGTCAGGCAATTTTTGCTGGGCTATGCTCATTGCCATACTTACTTGGGAGTAAGCTCACAACCACACATGTAAAGCACACTTCTCCCATAGAATGCCGGCAACTATAGCTTGTTAAGGGAGCTGAGCATTGCTAGAAAACTTTAACATACCACAGTTACCCAATACTTTGCTGAAATCAAGGTGTTCCCATGATCTACCACATGAGTAACACTATCTAAAAAGGAGATAAGGTTGATCTCACTTGGTTTAATCATGCCAGCCCCTGGTTATTAGGAGTGTGTGTGTGTGCGCGCGCACACGTGCACACGTGTGCAACACACATATACACACCACTCTCGGATGGAACTGAGAAGAAAATGGCAGCGCACCTGACTGCTATGCTCTCCACTGGCACATACATTGAGCACCTCCACATGACAGCAGGATTCTGATAAAATATGAGGTGAGCCTTACAGCCTCCCTGGATGGATTTGGCTCCTTAAATTGGTTGCTTATTAAGTTTGGGATTTATTTATTTTTAAAAACTATTTGTTGAAATGGGGGGGGGGGAATAATTTAGTTTTCCACACACACCCCACACACCCCACCCCCAATATGTGCTCGATCCCATGAACTTCTCAAAGGATTAATTGGCCAGGAGATTTGTATCTACAGTGTGCAACAACAGGGGTGAAATTCTACTCAGTTTGTGTTTAGAGACTAGTTTACCAAATTTACGTTCCCTGAAGCGATAGGAATAAAAATGCAGCTCTCCTTCAAAATTCACACCAGGCTGCAAAAAACTTTTGCACTCATTTCCACCTGTCATTTCTTCCCCAGCGCCATGCCGGCTCTCTTGGGACTTCTTGTCTTCTCTGTGCTTCTAACCCCAGGTAAGAAGTCATAATCTTCTAGGGCCAGTGTGTGTTGCAGTGGGATGCCTGGGAGTAAAGGAGATCCAAGCTGGGAAATCTGGAAGGGCTGACCGGGGTGGAAACCAATATACAGTGGTACCTCGGGTTACATACGCTTCAGGTTACACACTCCGCTAACCCAGAAATAGTGCTTCAGGTTAAGAACTTTGCTTCAGGATAAGAACAGAAATCGGGCTCTGGTGGTGCTGTGGCAGCGGGAGACCCCATTAGCTAAAGTGGTGCTCCAGGTTAAGAACAGTTTCAGGTTAAGAACGGACCTCTGGAACGAATTAAGTACTTCACCCAAGGTACCACTGTATCACCTTCAAGCTAGTGAGTGTCAGAGCAGGAACAGCGTTGCACTTGACACCACTGGCGGAGGAAGAGGACTGCAGGGGGAGTGCACCGCCCCCGGCAGCGCGAGCCTGGTGGGGTGCCCCCCTGCCCACGCTGCACACCACACCATGCCCCCAGGATGCACGCCACGCCCCTGCTGGCAGCACGTCACATCCCTGCGGATGGCGTGCCATGCCCCTAGGACACATGCCAGCCCCGCCCCCGCCTGCTCTCCTCCCCACGGTCCTGGAGCATGAAGCTCCACCACTGCTTGACACACATTTGTGGGATCCTGGCCCCTTTTGCAGATGATAACGTAGAATGATGTGTGCACATGGACCCTGCTTAGGAAACCTTGCATCTTCTCTCCTGCAGGTGACTCCTTGGAGTGCGAAACCTGCACAGGGCCAGGCTTGAACTGTACGGGCACGATGGTGAACTGCAGTGCTGCTGAAGACAGATGTGCTGTTGCTGTTGTTGAAGTCACAGTAGGTGAGTGAGAAGGATCGCCACCAAATTCAGGCCAGGCCATAGGTCATAGTTTGCAAAAAGGTATATCAAGATGCCCTCATTGGAACCAGGCCATTCATTCATTCATTCATTCATTCATGTGCAGCGGTGACTGCTTAGATTGCTAGCAGCTCTCTAAATGCAGCCCGCCCAAAGCTAGGGGCCTCCGAATGCTTTGGACTACAACTCCCATCACCCCTCACCATTGTCAGTGCAGACTGTGGCTGTGGTTGTGGCTGGTGGGGATTGTATTCTCAAAAACATCTGGAGAACATGGCCTCTAAGTTTTCAAGCAGAGAGCTCACTTTTCCAGCCCTCTGCAGCCTGAGGTACCTTGGCACTGTGGTCAAGGGCTGGCGTCCCTCCATAGGTTGCTGGACTACAGTTCCCATCATTCCTGGCCCTTCACTGTGCTGGCAAGAGCTAATGGGAGCTGTAGCCCAGCAATGCCAGAGGGACAATGCATTGTAGGACACTGCCCTAAATGCTTATCTAGGAGTCCGCACAAGGGAGCTGGTCCTGGAAGAAGAACTGTGAGGGGAGAGACTTAGTCAGGCAAGGCCTCCTTCCACCTGCCTTGCTTCACCCTCTAGTCTCTGCATCATCATCATCATCATCATCATCATCATCATTACTACTACTACTACTACTACTACTATTATTATTCCTTCTCTGCAGCTGATGGACCAAACCAAGAAATAATGAAAGGCTGTCTATCTCCTGGCATCTGCGGACTTGAACCATTTTATCTGAATTTGGGCAAGATGTTTACTGCCAGAGGAAAGGTTGTCTGCTGTGAGGGGGATGACTGTGCATCTGTTTCTCCTCAAGGTAGCTCTCATCCTCTTTTCCTGCTCTGTGTTCCGGAGGCCAGGTTGTGCCATGGAGTGTGTGTGTGTGTGTGTGTGTGTGTGTGAACATAGGAACATAAAACTGTTTCCCAATACCTCAAGGACCACCTGTCCCCATTTGAACCGACCATCCACGAGAGATGGCCACCCAACCTCTGCTTGAAAACCTCCAAAGGAGAGGCCCAGACCTCACTGAATGTTTTTGCCTGGTCAGAATGTGAATTGTGATGACATCTCTCACTTGCCAAGATAGAGAAACTAGCCTACTGTATGAAAGTAAGGCTTAGCATTCATTGCTCCATGCACTTCTGCTTCAGGCCCCATCTACGACTGGCATGTGCACCCCACGTGAGAACACGGTCCTTGGGCTGGAGAATGGTCCCAGTATATTTCCTTTTCTGACAGTGTCTCTGCTTCCCCCTCAATAGTGCCACCAATCAGCAGTAAATCCAATGGGAAAAAATGTCCAGCCTGCTTTACTCAAAATTTCCCATGCTCTACAGAGGAGGTAGAATGTACAGGAGATGAGGACCACTGTCTGGATGCTACCCTCAAATCTGGTAATTCTGTTAAGATCTGCTATGTTGATATTGCTGATTATGAGCAGGGATTGGCTGAGCAGCATGGTCTTGCTAGCAATCAGTCAGAGGGGTCCGTTCCATGCTGCTCTGTTCATCTGCTTGCATTTTTTAAACCTATTTCATGTTTACTTTTTACCTGAAATGTGCACATTTTATGTAACTCTTCAGGGTTGTAGCCAATACAGTGATACCTTGGGTTACAAACACTTTGGGTTACAAACTCTGCTAACCCCAAAGTAGTTGCTCCAGGTTGCGAACTTTGCCCCAGGATGAGAATGGAAATCGTGCGCCGGTGGCGCAGTGGCAGCGGAAGGCAAAAGCGCGCCTCAGGTTAAGAACGGTTTCAGGTTAAGAACTAACCCGAGGTTCCATTGTATCAGCCACAGCGTAGAGCCATTGAAACGAATGGGCACAGCTAACTTAGTTCTGTTAATTTCAGTGGGTCTACTCTGAGTAGAATCCCCTTGGAAGCAATGCATGCTTTTAATGAGTTCACCAGCAAGAAGCACATTTTGCATGTGTTGCAAATGCCATTCAAAGTCCAGAGAAATGCATAAAATCTGTCTGTGAGATGTGTTCTATTTTTATTTTATTTTTAAAATTTTTATTGGAAATTTTATTTACAACATAACATACACCCCCAATACAGAAATCCACCCTCATTAAACATGAACATCACATACAATAAGCATAACATACAACAATACAAACAACCAAATAAAAGACTTCCTTTATCCTGTACCTGGCCTCCTTAATTACTCAACTTCAAATTCGGTGATGACCTGTTCCTTCAGATCAGCGGCACAGCAATGGGCACCCGCATGGCCCCACAGTATGCCAACATCTTCATGGCAGATTTAGAACAACGTTTCCTAAACTCCTACCCACTCAAACCTCTCTTGTACCTGCGATACATTGACGATATTTTTATCATCTGGACACATGGTCAACAGACCCTGGACACCTTCCACCAGAAATTCAATGATTTTCACCCCACAATCAACCTAACAATGAATCAATCTATGCAAGAAATACATTTTTTGGACACTACTATAAAAATACAGGATGGGCGCATAGACACCACCTTATACCGTAAACCAACTGACCGACAAACATATCTACATGCCTCTAGCTACCATCCCAAACATACCAAACAGTCCATTGTATATAGCCAGGCACTACGTTACAGCCGTATCTGTTCCAATTCTACAGACAGAGACTCTCACCTAAGAGATCTACAGCAAACCTTTTTAGAACTAAAATACCCAGCAGATGAAGTTAGACAACAGATCAACAGAGCCAGACTGATACCCAGAGAGAACTTGCTGCAAGACAGACCCAAAAAAGAAAATAACAGAACACCTCTAGTCATCACATACAGCTCCCAAGTTAAAACAGTACAACGCATCATCAGAGATCTACAACCTCTCCTGGACAATGACAGTTCTCTTTCTCAAGCTCTGGGAGGAAGACCTTTCATTGCCTACAGACAGCCACCCAATCTTAAACAACTCCTAACCTACAATAATACTACAACCAGACTTAACACGGACACTGGCACCAGAGCCTGCAATAAACCCAGATGCCAACTTTGCTGCCACATACACCCGGACAAAACCATTACTGGCCCCAACAACATCACACATACCATCTCGGGACTATTTAATTGCTCATCGTCTAACATTGTGTATGCCATCAAATGCCAACAGTGTCCTTCAGCTCTCTATATTGGACAAACAGGCCAAACCTTACGCCAAAGAATAAACGGACATAAATCTGACATCAAGAATCACAAGACAGAGAAACCAGTAGGAGAACACTTCAATCTCCCAGGACATTCTATACAAGATCTCAAAGTAGCTGTTTTACTACAAAGGAATTTCAGAAATAGACTGGAAAGAGAAGCTGCTGAATTGGAACTCATTACCAAACTTAAAACCACGGAGAGACCTGGCCTTAACAAAGACATTGGATTCTTATCTCATTATACATAACATAGCCATTTTTCACCTTCTCACCCCTTGCTTTTTCCTGTAAGACCTACTGCAGTCGTTTAGAGTCGTCAACAGGCTCATCACAGCTATCTGCCAATCACCCATTCCCACCACCCCTCTGAGTAATACCCCTCCCCACCTTCTCACTATATAGAAGGATCTGGCAACTTCTGTTTCAGTGTATCTGAAGAAGTGTGCATGCACACGAAAGCTCATACCAAGAACTAACTTAGTTGGTCTTTAAGGTGCTACTGGAAGGAATTTTTTTGTTCTTATAAGCTGTTTCCTTTATGAATAATTATTAAGATTTTTCTAATTGTAACTTAAATATCCACAAAGTCTCCTACAGACATTCATCGAAACAAGTCCAGGTATGTATTTTAGGGCACTGTTTTGTGAAGTATTCTCTGCATTTCCCCCATGCTTTTTGAAATTCTTTTCTAGTGTGATCTCTAATTGCCTCTGTTAATCTAGCTAGTTCAATATACTCTAACAGTTTGTCTTGCCATTCCTTTTTTGTTGGCACAATTTCTTTTTTCCAGTTTTTAGCAATTAGGATCCTTGCTGCTCCTGTGACATAGAGGAATATTTTCTGATCTTCTCTTGCTATACCTGTGTCCATTATCCCTAATAGAAAAGCTTCTGTGTTTTTCATAAAGTTATACTTAAACATTTTTTTAAGCTTGTCATATACTATGTTCCAGAAGCTTTTGATTTTTTCACAGGTCCACCAAATATGTATAAGTGTCCCCTATGTTTTACCACACAGTAAAACACAGATTTGTTTTTGTCTTATAACTTTTAGCTATTTTGGTAGGTGTTAAGTACCATCTATAAAACATCTTGATTAGATTTTCCCTCAATACTTCACAGGCTGTAAATTTCCAGTTCTTTCTCCATAGTTCTTCCCATGCTGTTAAGTTAATGGTTTTCCCAATATCTAAAGCCCACTTGATCATTACCTCCTTGACCTGTTCGCCTTTGACCTCCCACTCCAATAAGGTATCATACATTTTTTATATTACCTTAGTTTTGTTTTGTAATAACACTTTTTCTAATAATGAAGGTTCATTTGAGAAACTTTTTTCTTATCTGTCCTGAACACTTCATGCAATTGATTGTATTGGATCCAACCCGTAAGGTGTTGTTTAATTTCCTCATAATCTTTAATTACCAATTTATTATCGTTTTCCTTAATCAGATCTTTATATGTGGCCCATTCTCAGTCCATGTTTTTCTTTTTTATTGTAATTGCTTCTAGAGGCGAGCTAAATACGCATGCCAACCATAGCAATTGTTAAATCCTTCTAGATCTAACAAATCACTATCTTTTAATACAATCCACTCTTTTAACCAATTTAAACAGACAACGTCGTAATATAAATTTAGGTCAGGTAGCGCCAGTCCACCTCTATGTTTTTTATCTGTTAGAAGTTTGCGTTTAATTCTTGGTTATAATAATAATAAAACATTCAGGAGCATCAGGTTAGCCTGGCTCATTGTGAGAAATGAACTGAATGAATTCCTATTTTTGAGAACTTTCCCTTTTCCTGGTTTGTGGGTTTAAACTGTAGTCTTTGCTTTCCATCTCCAGGGGTGAATGAAATCATCGTGAAAGGTTGCACTAGCAAGTCTTACTGTGCAGCTGTGCAAGAAATGATGAGAATGACCTTCCATGTTACTGCTTCTGAAACACTAAATGCTCAATGCAAACCAGCCAATAAGGCACCTCCATCATCGAGATTTCGCCTTCTGGCCCTGTTGGGGCTTCTGGCAGTGAAGATCCTCCTCTAATGAACCCCCTCCTGTTAGTCAGCACCATGGGAGACCTTCCTTTCCATGTTCTTCTCTATATTTGTTTTTTCAGAATAATTTGTTTTCAGAGTTATTTTACTGAATTGTAATGAATCGTGGGGGAAAATAAAACAAAAAGAAATGAGGACAAGCTTGTCCATTGAAGATCTGTTGGTCAATGAGACTTAGCAGAGATGGAGAACCTTTTTTCAGCCTGAGTGATGTATTTCTTCATGACAGCCTTCGGGGGGGGGGGTCAACAGCCAGTGGTGGGCAGGGCCAAAGGCCAATGTTTGTGGAACAAATACTTTCTTTTGTGAAGTAGGCAATCTTCCAACCATAGGAAAGTCAGAGGTTTCTATGCACAGAGACACACAGTCTTCATCCTCCATTGATGCAAGTAAGAGACATTATGAAAGTGTAAGAATACGTTCTTATCTCCCTTGTGCTAGAGGAGGTGTGAATGTTTTGCTATTGGATATTTGACACAATTTCATTACATAGGAAAGCAAAATAACGAAGGGGTGTACATTTTATTGGAGCAAAGCAGTGCACAAAATCAAGAATTTGAGACTTCTGTGGCTTCTGCAAGTGTTAAGCTCTCCCCTTCAGAAACCTGTGCCAGCAAGAAAACAAAGGTCTCTCATCCATTCATTTGGTCCCTAGTCCAGCGATATGTAGGTCCTTGAGATTACCTTAAAAGCGATCTTCACTGCCTGAAGTCTGATTCCTGCTTATAGGAGGTTGATAAAGAGTAAACAGACCTTCCTGGAAAAATAGAAACATTTGTGTTCTGATCTTCTCTGCAACTATTAGGATCAGGAAGTTAGCTGTTCTTTCCAGGTCCATATGAGATAGGAGCTTGTACCAAGGTCACAGATAGTTCATGTGGGGAGGCCTTTCATATTAAACTTGTGTCAGCTGCACTAATGCCATGTAGAAATAAACCATGTAAAGAGTATAGACTACCACCCATTGTTACACTTGCTTCTATGAAGGCAGACATGTGGACACACTGCATATTTGCTAGTGAGATGTCTAAAATGGGGCAGACTAATGTGACCATCTATGGCCGTATCTATCTGCTGCTGTGGACAAGTGCTTAAGCTGAAGCCCTCCAGATGCTTTGAACTATAGTTCCCATCAGCCCCAAGCAGCACAGGTGATGGGAAATGCAATCCAAAACATCTGGAGGCTTCCAAGTAGGATAAGGTTGGGCAAGACCCTTTGGCCAACGCAGGCTCCTCTCATCTCTCTCTGCGCCTTATGGCCAAGAAACTAGCCTATCTCACTGGACATCGAACCATCTATCCTCGTGCAACCACTAGCCCCACAACATATTTCTTCCCCTGAATCTTTCTACATCTAACCATCTTCCCCACTTTTCATTCTCAAAGGTACTTCTTCTTCACATGTGGGGCAATGCTTTAAAGGATTTTGTCATTGTTGTTAGGGTTGCAACATTGACAACATTTATCTTTTGCTAGACTAAGGTGATGTTGTTTTGCTACTAGCATGCTTCCAAGCCTGTGGCGGTTAGGGGAGGGTTGTTTTGTTCTGTCTTTATGGTAGAATTTCTTTATGTTTATGTTTTAAACATGCCGTAAGTCACTTGGAGACCTTCCGTTAACAAGCAACTGGCAATTTCAAATAGTACAGTGGTACTTTGGTTCTCTTTTTTTTAAAAAAAATAATATTTATTAAAGTTTCAAACAAAATTACAATAATACAAAGAAAAAAGAAAAAAAAGAAAATACAAAATACAGAAAAAATAGAATAACAATTAAAAACAAATCAGTCTTTCCATATCTCACACCTCCCTTTTTTGCATCCCAGTTCAGTTAATTAATTCAGCAAATCCTTTCCCTTTTTGTTCTTATCTTAATCCTTTATCTTAGTATATTATTACTTCAAATTCCCATCTATTAACAATCCATTTTTACATAGACCTTAATAACATTGCTGCTAAAACCACTTAACTTCATTCCAACATCATTCTAACATTCATTAATTTTGCAATATTTCTGTAAATAGTCTTTAAATTTCTTCCAATCTTCTTCCACCGACTCGTCTCCCTGGTCTCGGATTCTGCCGGTCATCTCCGCCAGTTCCATATTATCCATCACCTTCATCTGCCATTCTTCCAGGGTGGGTAGATCTTGTGTCTTCCAATACTTTGCAATAAGTATTCTCGCTGCTGTTGTAGCATACATAAAGAAAGTTCTAGCCTTCTTTGGGACCAATTGGCCGACAATGCCCAGGAGAAAGGCCTCTGGTTTCTTCAGGAAGGTATATTTAAATACCTTTTTCATTTCATTATATATCATCTCCCAGAAAGCCTTAATCCTTGGGCACGTCAGTGGTACTTTGGTTCTCGAACAGCTTAGTTGTCGAACAAATCGGTTCCCAAACGCCGAAAACCCAGAAGTGCTCTGGTCTGTGAATGTTTTTTTGGAAGCCAAACATCCAAGGCAGCTTCCAATTGAGTGCAGGAAGCTCCTGCAGCCAATTGGAAGCCAGGCCTTGGTTTTTGAACGGTTTCTGGAGTCGATTGCACTCCGGAATGGATTAAGTTCGAGAACCAAGGTACCACTGTAACAGCAACAAGTGCTCTGTGGGGTTTACAGTATGGATTTGCATCCTGGGAGTTCACTCACTTTTCTTGGTGACACCCCTGCCCCTATCATCCAGACAGGGGTGCCAGGTAAGCCCCATCCCATATAATTGATCACAAGGCATGGCACACACACACACACACACACACCATTTGAGTAGCAATGCACTTCAACTTTGGGGTGATGGGGAAGACCCTTCCAATATTTTATTGGGAGGCAAAGGGACCTTGGCTCCTAGTGAAGGAGGTGAGGACAGGTGCCCCACCTAGGCCCGAAGTCACGCCAGGCCTCAAAACTGTCCAAAATTCCCTTTCTCTCTTCTAAAAATCCACAGCTAAAGTTTTCTCACGAGATGCTGTGGCAAAGGCAAAATGTTACTTTTATCAGTACAATTAGGCTTCAAAAAGCTAATAATGAATAGGCTCTGTTCAAAGCAAGCCTGAGAACTGACTCTTATCTTATTCGGTTGTAACACATCTTTGGACACGCTGAACGCAAGGCTTCTCATCCCCCTTTCCTGGGAAGAGTCCAAAAGAGTCCCAAGACAGGAGCTTTCTGTTCATGCTCAGGGGAACTCATGGGGCAGGACTCTTGAGGAGGAGGAGAAAGGGAAGGGAACTAGAAGGGGAATATATGCTCTGTGTAAATGACTGTGAACTCGTGCTTGTTTGTGAATCTATCACACTTGCTCCTTCTACCAGCCGGATGGTAGAAATAAAGCTTTTTCTCTGAAACTATTCCTTGAGTGTCTGTTGACTCCCATCTCCCTTTCCCGGGCGCAATACTCTTCCCAACCCAAGGGCAAAGCCTCATAAGGCTACACTAGGAACTGGCTCCTGTGCACCCAGACATACAAAAAAAAGGGGGCGGGAGTTCTCCTCTTTCCCCTGTTGGGACTCAATCTCCCATCTCTTGTTTCCCAGCCACCTGCTGTGTCTGCAGAATAAGGTTACCAGACATCCCCGTTTCCAGGGGATAATTCCCAGATTTACAAATAGGTCCCCTTACAAAATCCTATGATTCCGACTCATTTCAATGAAGTGTCCCTGGATTCATTGAAAAAAATCTGGTAACCTTACTGCAGAAGCCCTAGTTGTCCCATTCTAACTCCCCACCCATGACTGATCCAGCAGATGCCTTTTTCTCCCTGGGTGGGCCTTGAATACTTATACCAGGTGAGTGATATGTGCTGGAAGCATCTTGCCCCAAAAGCTAGTTGCATGGTTTTTTGTGTAGACTCCCCACCTTCTGCTTTGTGCATTGTGATGCAAAACAGTGACTCCGCAGAACAGCAGATGAAGGATTGGCCACTCTTAGAATCCAGCGAACTTACACAAAGGTCCTGGGGGAAAGGCCCATAAGTGAGTCTATGGGCAAGATGGTGGTGTTGGTCACTGCTGTTTTCAGGACTCAACTAGGGATGGGCTGCAGCTCAGGAACAGAGCCTCTGCTCAGCATGCAGAAGGTTCCAGATTCAGTTCTCGGCATCTCCAAATAGGGCTGGGGAAAACTCTGTCTGAAACCCTGCAAAGCCACTGTCAATCAGTGTAGACAGCACTAAACTGGACGGAACAATGGTCTGACCTGTTATAAGGGAGCTTTCTATGTTCCTGCATCATTTACCAAACGTTTCTATGCTTTAAGTTTCCAATTTTAAAATGTGTCTCCTTTATAACGGCAATAAATTTATAAACAAGGTTAAAACCTTTTTATTTGCTCAGGTGTTTGGGCCACGGACATTTGGGTGTGGTTTGATTGACATAATCACAGCTGGTTTTTGCCGTAGTTTTTATTATGATATTGTAGTTATAAAAATGTCTTTTGTTCTATGGTTTATTTGTACTTTGCCATTAGCCACCCTCTGATTGAGGTTACAGGAAGGAGATGATATGATAGAAAAGCACTGAGACAAACAAACCAAGGCAATTATCCACCTTGTGGCCACATAGCTGCTAGATGACAGTAAAGCTGACCCATATTACATGATTTTATAAGGTTAACTGGAGTGGGTGTGGCAAACTGGTTAATTTGGGTCTGTTCATCTCAGTGGGATTACTCTGAGTGGAACTTAGCCCAATCATACAGAGAATTACAGCTGGACAGCTCCCCTGAATATCTAGGCCTAGGTAAGTTTGCATAAGGGACACGGGTGGCCCTGTGGTCTAAACCACTGAGTCTCTTGGGCTTGCCGATCAGAAGGTTGGCAGTTCGAACCCCCGCAATGGGGTGAGCTCCTGTTGCTCAGTCCCAGCTCCTGCCTACCTAGCAGTTCAAAAGTACGCCCAAAAGTGCAAGTAGATAAATAGGTACCGCTCCTGTGGGAAGGTAAATGGCATTTCTGTGCGCTGCTCTGGTTTTGGTGTTCCATTGCACCAGAAGTGGCTTAGTCATGCTGGCTACATGGCCCAGAAAAACTGTTTGCTGACAAACGCCGGCTCCCTGGGCCTGTAAAGCGAGATGAGCGCAGCAACCCCAGAGTCTGCAATTGGACTTAACTGTCAGGGGTCCCTTACCTTTACCTTTTTAAGTTTTCATAGGCAGGCAGGTAGGAAGTTCGCCCTCTTCTTTTTCACTTCATGATCATCTTGAGATGCTAGCAGAATATCCAATAACATTGTAATCATTTCATTTTTATTATTCTTGTTGGTTTCAGGCATTTTTATAATTTTATTTTTTTAGTGATCATTAATGAATCAAGCATCATATTACCCCTGTATCTTAGAGAGAAGTTCAAGCATACAGACGGAAGTGAGGTCATATAATTTCCCTTTTTAATTTAAAATCTAAAACGTGCTGGAAATGTAAAGAAAAAGAGGGTGCTTTTTATTATTTGTATGGGACGCAGGTAGCCCTGTGGGTTAAACCACAGAGCCTAGGACTTGCCGATCAGAAGGTCGGAGGTTCGAATCCCCGTGACGGGGTAAGCTCCCATTGTTCAGTCCCTGCTCCTGCCAACCTAGCAGTTCGAAAGCATGTCAAAGTGCAAGTAGATAAATAGGTACCACTCCGGCAGGAAGGTAAAAGGTGTTTCCGTGCGCTGCTCTGGTTCACCAGAAGCGGCTTAGTCATGCTGGCCACATACACCAGCTATACACCGGCTCCCTCAGCCAATAAAGCAAGATGAGCGCCACAACCCCAGAGACGGCCATGACTGGACCTAATGGTCAGGGGTCCCTTTACCTTTACCTTATTATATGTGGTGGCTATGTAAGATGATAAAAGACTTCTGGGAAATTATAATGAATTGGAAAAAAATGTTGAAAATAACTTTTCCTAAGAAACCAGAAGCTTTTCTTTTAGGTATTATAGGACCAGAGATCCCGAAGGACCAGACAAAACTATTTATGTACAAGACCATGGCTGCATGGACTCTGTTAGCCCAGAAATGGAAAGCTGGTACAACTCCAAACAAGGAAGAGTGGCAGACAAAATTGATGAAATATGCCAAGATGACGAAGCTTACAGAAAGAATTAGTCACCAGGAAGAGTAGGTCTATAAAATAAAGAATGGGGAATGTTTATAATTTATTTGAAAAGCTATTGTAAACAATTACATACATTGGTAGGATTGACAGAAAACTTGTAGTAAAAAAATTGAACTAAGGATTGACAAAGGATTTATAAAAATAGTGTTATGAAAGAGGTGCAGAGGGGGAAATCATTACATTAAGATCCACAATCGGGTGGGGGGAGTCAAAAAGGATTATATATGAAATACATAAACATATTATCCTTTTTGTTTAAATGAATATAATTCATTTGTTTATGTAAAATAGAAAATGCAAAAAATAATTATTATAAAATAGTAAAAACAAAATCACTCCCAGTTCCAGCTTCCATTGATTCCTGCTTGATGTTGCCATGTTCTGATACTGCCAGACACCGCAGTGGAAAATAACACATGGGCCCTTGCACACTTTGGGAGATCTGAGGTCGCCTTCCCTGTAAAGCCTTTGGTCTGCTTATGGCTTTTCATTAGCCACATGGGAAGGAATGACTATTTAAATGTGGTTCCCCTGGACCCTTTTGCTGGAGGCAAATCAAGCAAAGTTCATCGCAAGGAGGAGCCCAACCAAGGCTCGAAGGAAGAGTCCAAAGAATTGTGGAGCGGCACGAACCATGAAAGAAGCAAGCTGGCAATGACCTCTTGCAGTCACAACAAGCATGGAAGTATGGAAAACGCCTTCATAATGAGCATCGCAGAAAGCTTTGTTCACACAGCCCTTGAAGGCAATTGCAATCACCAAGACAGGAGATCCTGCAGAGACAAAGGACGGAGAAGGCAGTCAGCACCAGAGGAATCACAGCATCCCATGATTAGGAAGAATTTGCTGCAGTCCACCTTATTCAGCAAGCCAAATTAATTTGCACCTATCCCAGTCGGTGACCCTGAAAGCTTAATCGTGGCCGGTTGGAAAACTGATGTAATACGTATGGGGTTGCTCGTGCGTAAGCTGCCGCCTCTCCAGGCTAAATTGCCTTGTTAAACCTTTCTGACTAGACAGCCCTTCTCTCCGTGGCTGCCTCAGTCGCTGGCAGAATCCGTCAGTGGGCGTTTCTTAAACCTCTTCCAACATAAAAGTTGTTTGACGCCCAGTCTCCTCCTACTCTCACTGCGCAGAAGTCTTCTACGTGGGTAGTGGAGGACCTGTGCTCTCCCTTCTGGTGTCCAGTGAAGAGTCCTGGAGCCCTCTCGCCGATTCCCCCCTCTGCCTGCCTTTATCCCTGGTGTTGCGCTGATATGCTTCCCCCTCTACTGAGCTGCCTCTCTCCCTGCTGGACCCTTCTCCAGCATCATCTGAGAGCCTTCTCTTCGCCTCTAGCTCCGATGTCAGTTCCCTGACAACTGAGGAGTCGTTTCCTTCTGCTTTCCCTGCAAGAAGGATCCTGTCTCTGCTACCAGAGGGGCAGGGTCAATTCCCTTTGTGATGGAGGCTGCTGAGGAGTCCTGTCTGTACATGTGCCAGTTCCCCGCTCCCTGTGAAACTGGATGGGTAGTCTGTCAGCAGAGTCTGGCACTCTTTGGAGAACTTGAGCAGTGCAGCTCTAGCACCTCCAAGTCCATCCTAGTGAGAGGCTGGCCGAGAAGCCACAGCAACCAGCCCAGCGTAGACTTTAGCATCCTCAGGGCCTGGTACTCTGGGCTCTACATGCTTGGCTGCTCCTGCATTGCAGGGAATTAGGCTAGGTGACCCCTTGGGTCCCTTTCAACTCTACGAGTCCATTGGAAATTTTGCAATTCTCTAAAAGTTGTGATACAGGCCTCATCTAAGAAAAACACATCAGCATGTGGGTGGGGGGAGCACACTTTAAAAATACATTGTTTAATGAAATTTAAAAGTGTGTGCATTGAGATAAAATGTTATTGTGAGTGAAAGGTAATGTGCATTCAATAATCACTATTTGCATTTTGAAAAAAATAACAGACCAATGCGGAAACAGACAGCCTTAAGAATAAATACACGCAGAATGGAAATGGACCCAAAATATAGACGCAGAATGGAAATGGACCCAAAATATAGACGCAGAATGGAAATGGACCTGATCCATCTACCTGAAATAGCTTGTTAAGGACATTACATCATCTGGCTTGGGGAAACTGGAGAGTGCCTAGTTTCTCTTAGAGTCCCTGCTATGCATGGCGACAGAAAAAGGTGCCATGTTTAAAAAGGACTCAACTTTGCCTGCAAATGAAGAACTGCAAGTTTACATGCAGTGCCCTCCTGATTCTTCCTGCAGCTTGAATTCAAGCATGGAAGATTCTTCCTTTTCAGCCACAGATTGAAGTTACTTCATGTCACATGATGTCAGGCAATATGACAGATGGGTGACTCCACCCACCCATCAAAGTGACCTGTTGAGGGGCTGACCATTTCTGGATCCAGACCTTAAGCCAAATCCAGTTCCCCAGCCCTGCCTTACAGGGACAGATGGGTAGCCGTGTTGGTCTGCCATAGTCAAAACAAAAAAAATTCCTTGCAGTAGCACCTTAAAGACCAACTAAGTTAGTTCTTGGTATGAGCTTTCGTGTGCATGCACACTTCTTCAGATACACTGTATCTGAAATGTATCTGAAGAAGTGTGCATGCACACGAAAGCTCATACCAAGAACTAACTTAGTTGGTCTTTAAGGTGCTACTGCAAGGAATTTTTTTTGTTCTGCCTTACAGGGGTCTGAGATGAACCCTTTTCAAGATTCTGGTTGAATGTGTGAGGATTCAATCTGTGGCCCCAACATTCCCATGTATGCCAGCCTAGCCTCTTCCTCTCCCAAGATTCACTGAGTTTGGCTTCTGCTTTTGCTTAGCATTGCCAAGTTTTGATTGTTCAATTCTGTAAAAGAGAGACAGACAATCTGTGGCAAGGGGAGGGGTTTTTTTTTTGAGAATTTTGGAAGAGAGCTTGGGAGGGATTTGGGGAAGGCACATGCCACACTAATAGCCTCATGTACACCTGATGCCCCTATGTATTTGACCAGAATAGCTCCATAAGACAGAGCCTCACAAACACCCTGGTAGATATGTTCTGTACCAAAGGAAATTTCTGGACTTGAGTGTGGTCTGGGTGAAAGGAGGTGGGAATGAGGAAGAGATGAATTACCAGCAAATATAGGGGATGGAACCTCTGCGAAGCCAGACACATCGGAACAATACTGCTGGTCTCCCTCGCAGTGGGCAACCGCTTGAGCAAAGCATCGTTGTCTGTTGATAGCAAAGCACCCTCGACATTTCCTCCCGTTGGCTGTCATGTTTACATCTGGCACTGTGAAGGGGGTAAACAGAGAGAGTCAGGTTAGAAGGAGAACAGGCAAAAGTGGCAAGGAGGGAAATCGCAGGCATCAAATGCTTGCTCAACCAGACTAGTTTCTCAGTCCCTTCCATTCTAGGAGAGATTATGTCCACGATCATTATGTCAGCTTCTGCCTCATTTGCTTTGTTACTTGGGAATATCATAGCATTCATAGCAGGGATGGGGAACTGGTCTCCCTCAAGCTGTTGCTGTACTCCAGAAACAAGGCCACAAACCATGTTTTACAGAGAAGAGTCCACAAGAGTGGCAATGACCTACCTATAGTCTCTGAGGTTAAACCTCTTCAGGGAACTGGTTGAATGTGAGAGGACTCAAACTGTGGTCCCAACATTCGCAGGCATGATGGCCTAGACCACAAAAGTCTGAGGGAGATTATTATTATAGCAGGCTGGTGAGTATTCTCCCTTCAGTCAGAATCCTATGTAGGGTTCCTAATTACATTCAGTTGAATGCCATTTGAGCCCTCTTTAGACATTTGCACTGACTGTGTGGAGGTTGAGAGAGGACACACTGGAACAGTGCACGTGGGGGTCCCTGATGGAGGTGCTGGTGAGCTAGGTCTCTCCCAGACCCTAACACACTTGGAGTCCTCATATCATTATCAGAGGCAGGAATAGGGCTGCAGCCTTGTCAACCTTGCGGGAAACTGCTATTGCACTCATTAATGCGATTAGAATTTGGAGTGCAGGTGGCCCTGTGATCTAAACCACTGAGCCTCTTTGGGTTGCTGGTTGTAAGGTTGGAAGTTCGAATCCATGCCACAGGGTGAGCTCCTGTTGCTCTGTACCAGCTCCTGAAAACATAGCAGTTCGAAAGCATACCTGCTCGAGTAGATAAATAGGTACCACTGTGGTGGGAAAATAAATGGGCCCACACACATGAAGGCATTGGGGGCCATGTCATTGTGCATGCCACAGTCCCCATGCACATATGTATCCACCCAAATTCCTGAAGAAGACAATGGTCTCATCACATTGCCTTTCAGAATGCTGCTTTCAGAAATTTTAACGGCTGCTACTTATGATAACTTTGCATTGCACCTACTGTCTAAGGCAGCATGTTCTGAATAAGGATGGGTGTAGCTGTCAATTTCAAATTATCTCTATTTCTTATTTTTCCAATCTTAATTTCAGTTCCCCACATGTCCACATCAGTTCTGAATTTATTTTAGCAATGCATAAACTTTTATTGCGCTAGCCAAAGGCCATGGCATCACTCAAAGAAAGGAAAACAAAAAAAGGGGGGAGGAATCAGTAGTCACTACATATGCAGTAGAACCATGATAGAATCCACCAAAAATTCCTTGTTACACATTCTCAAATAAAATGTGCAATTTTTTTTAAAAAAACAATCTTTCATTTTAGTGCAGATTTCTGCTGATGTATTTTATCTCATAAAATATTGCACCACTTGGTTGAGGGGGGGACAGGACCTAAAAGTGCTTTACAAAAAGATAAAGCCATAAAATCAAGGGGGGGGGGGATACAACCCTACTTTAAAACAAACTAAAGCAGATTAAAACTACCTCAACTTTCTAAGCATCTGGGTAGATGCCGCTGTTTTCAGCAGGCACTGTCAGGAATACAGTGAGTTTGCCTGCTTGATCTCAAGATAGAGCTATGCAGCTTATTACAACTAGAATGCAGGAGTTTATGTGCAAATATACAGTAGCAAGTGCCCTTTGTCCTCAGATACGATACGATATGGTAATTTTTATTTTCCGGGTTTCAGGATGAACTGCCAGGGGCATATGCAGAGAGAATGAAATATCATAAAAAATAAATTCCCACCTCAAAACATTAGCTGGCACCCCTCCTAACTACAGAGAGGAGTTGGAGGGTAACAAATGATGCAGTTTAAGGTGATATGATACACAGTTTGGACAACATAAGGGTCTATAAATGCATAAAATACATGGTGGAGCAGCCTTATTGCAGCCATTCCCCTTGCAACAGGAAACCTTGGTGAACACTGTTTCTCCTTCAGCAAATTTAATGGCTGTGAAGCCTTCATAGCAGGTAGTGGATTGCTTGCAGGTTTTCAGCACGTACTGTTGTCCTGCAAGGATTTTAAAGAGAGAGAGAGAGGGAGAGAGAGAGAGAGAGAGAGAGAGAGAGAGGAAGAGAGAGAGAATTTTAAATCGAAGGGGAGGACATGATGTGGACAGGCTCTGATCAGTGGTGTAGTGGTAAATGTTTAAGTGCAGGAGCTCATAATGCTGAAAGCAGGCATCTGTGTTGTTCTAATATATCTTTATATATTATATATATTGGGGAGGGGGCACTGAGCTTTGGTTCAAATCTAGGCACTTTGTGAATAGGCTACCTTGGCTAAAGGTGCTCCATAGATTGCCTGCTTTGACTTATCTATCTGAATCCACTTCATTTTGCCTTTCCCAATTTACTACACACACACACACACACACACACACACACACACACACAGCAATAACATCTCACTTTCAACAGAAGTTGGTAACATCTGCAGGCATGGTCGCTCCTGCAGAGAAGATAGTGCCTGTCAAATTATAGGCAAATAAGTCTGGGGACATTTGTGCTGCACACCTTTCCTTTCCTTTCCTTTCATATTTTAAAAGGGATTATATCTTTTTTCTTTCTGTGAAGAACTGGATGGAATTTGCAGGCAAAGCCTGCCCTTTCCAAGGGCACGAATCCTAGCAAATTTTGGAAGGATAGCTGCAGTAGTTTCCCCCCCCCGAAGGGCCACTGTTATAGTTTTGGGATCTGCTCAATCATCTCCCACTTTTACTATTGGGAAGTAAAAATGGCTATAACTTTCTTGCATTTGACAGAAGCGGATGAAATTTGCTGGCATCATAGCCCTTTCTGAAGGGAAAAAGCCTGCCAAAGTACAGGCAAATAAGTTCAGGGGCCTTTGTTCTGGACACTTCTAAAAATAATAATAATAATAATAATAATTAAGGAGCCATATCTAGCTTAGGTGTCGTTTCAAAGTGCCACCACATTGAATGCCCAATTCTTATATTCTGCAGAACAGACCTTCTGATAAGACAGTATCTGTAGGAGGCCTTCTTCTGCAGATCACAGTGTTGCATTGGGTATATTATAGGTGAGACTATATTTAAGGTATCTTAGTCCCAAGCTGTGAGCTAAGAACCCTTTAATATCACAGCTGCAGAATTAGGACCAGTGGTCACTGAACCCTGTCAGTGGTTGTTGATCTCTTGCACATACCTCTAATGTTGTATGATTGAACAATGGCACAACTGTCAAAAATAGATGAACATTTCTTCAGAGTTCCAGTGCAATCCAGTTCAATGCCATTACAAATCCAACACTCCAGAGACAGCCCTAAAAGCAGGAAGGGGAGAAGAATCGTCAAGATCCATTATTATTGTTTGTTACCTTTTCTAAGGTTAATATTTGAATTGGCAGTACTTAACCACATAGCATCATTACATTATTTATATTTTAATAGCAAGCTGCTTCCAAGTCCAGGTGAGCAATAGCTCCTAAAAGTGCGGGCACAGTCAGGTGCCAAACACTGAAGTGCCAGACTAAAGAACCAGGTCTCTCTGGGATTGAGAGAAGCTCCTCCTCATGAGTAGATCAAACACCACAGTAGATGTGGGCCTTTGGTTTGGTCAATTGTGCAGAGGGCCACCAGGATTATTATCATGACCTGAAAGTGTTGCTGTGCAATGCCAGGTCAATGATGAATAAAACCACTGCCATCCACGACCTGATTGTGGATGGAGGATTTGACCTGGCATGTGTGACAGAGACCTGGTTGGATGAAGCAGATGGGCCTGTCCTTGCCGCTGCTTGCCCACCAGGTTTCTCTTACGCACAGCAACCCAGGTCATGTGGGCGGGGAGGGGGGGTTGCAGTGATTCTTAGGAAGTCATTAGTCTGCACCAGGCGTCCTATTGGGAAGACCCAGTTCTCTGAGTGCATGTTCTGGAAGTTGGGCAATAGGGGCAGTACAGGATTCCTACTGGTGTACCGACCTCCCCGCTGCACCAAGGATTCCCTGCCCGAGCTGCTTCAGGTCGTGGCGGATATGCTCCTGGAGACACCTAGCTTGGTTGTCCTGGGGGATTTTAACATCCATGCCGACACGACCTTACAAGGGGCCGCTCGGGACTTCGTGGAAAGCATGGCCTCCATGGGGCTGTCCCTGAATAAGTTTGGCCCAACTCATAGCCATGGACATGCCTTAGACTTGGTGTTCACCTCTATGGATGCTGGTGATCTGACACTAACTAAAAGCGAAACAAAAGAAGTGCCATGGTCAGATCACTTCCTGGTGCAACTGGACTTCTCCGCAACCCTTCCCCTCTGCAGGGAGGTGGGACCAATTCAGATGGTCCGCCCCCGCCACTTAATGGATCCAATTGGCTTCCAGAGAGTGGTAGGGGATGCTTTATCCCAAGTTGATGGCCTTTCAGCTGATTCCCTGGTGGCACGCTGGAATGCGGAGTTAACCAGGGCTATTGACTGTCTGGCTCCGAAGCGCCCTCTCCGATTGCATGGAGCCCGGACAGCCCCGTGGTTTTCCCCGGAGCTGAGGGTGATGAAACAATCGTTGAGACGGCTAGAGCGCCGGTGGCGGAAAACTCATTCTGAATCAGACCGGACACGGGCTAGAGCTCAACGTCGAGCCTACCAAGTGGCAATGGCGACGGCGAAGAGGGCCTTCTTCGCTGCCTCCATAGCATCTGCAGAAAACAGCAGCAGGAGACTTTTTCAGGTGGTTCGCAATCTATCGGAACCACCTGTACCACCGGGGCCTGGTAGGGACCCCAAGATCTCCTGCAATGCTTTTGCAAAGTTTTTTGCAGATAAAATCGCTCAGATTCAGAAGGAGGTAGACTCCACCGTGGGAGCAGGGCCAGGGCGGGAGAGTGCTAGAGTTATGTCTGGTCCTGTTACATGGGATCAATTCCAGTCTGTTACCTCCGAGGATGTGGACAGGCTGCTTGGAAAAGTGAAACCGACCACCTGTCTCCTTGATCCTTGCCCATCCTGGCTGATAAAAGCGAGCCGGGAAGGGCTGGGCGATGGGCTCTGCGGGGTGGTGAATGCTTCCCTCTGTGAGGGAGCCTTCCCAGACCCGCTGAAAGAGGCGGTCATTAAACCGCTTCTTAAAAAAAACATCTTTAGACCCAGCCAATTTGGCCAACTATCGCCCAGTCTCAAATCTACCATTCTTGGGCAAGGTGATTGAGCGGGTGGTTGCTGAACAACTCCAAGCACGCCTGGAGGAAATGGACCATTTGGATCCCTTCCAATCGGGATTCAGGTCTCACCATGGGACTGAAACTGCCTTGGTCGCGCTGGTTGATGATCTCCGGCGGGCTAGGGACAAAGGTGAGAGCTGTTTCCTAGTTCTGCTGGATCTCTCAGCGGCCTTTGACACCATCGACCATAACATCCTTCTGGACCGTCTAGAGGGGCTGGGAGCTGGGGGCACTGTCATACAGTGGTTCCGCTCCTTCCTCCTGGGTCGTGTCCAGAAAGTGGTGGTGGGGGATGAGTGCTCAGACCCCTGGGCTCTCACTTGTGGGGTGCCTCAGGGTTCTGTCCTCTCCCCCATGCTTTTTAATATCTATATGAAGCCGCTGGGAGAGATCATCAGGGGGTTTGGACTGGGTGTTCATCAGTACGCAGATGACACCCAGCTCTACCTCTCCTTTAAATCAGAACCAGTGAGGGCGGTGAAGGTCCTGTGTGAGTGCCTGGAGGCGGTTGGAGGATGGATGGCGGCTAACAGACTGAGGTTGAATCCTGACAAGACAGAAGTACTGTTTTTGGGGGACAGGGAGCGGGTTGGTGTGGGGGATTCCCTGGTCTTGAATGGGGTAACTGTGCCCCTAAAGGACCAGGTGCGTAGCCTGGGAGTCATTTTGGACTCACAGCTGTCCATGGAGGCGCAGGTTAACTCTGTGTCCAGGGCAGCTGTCTACCAGCTCCACCTGGTACGCAGGCTAAGACCCTACCTGCCCGCGAACTGTCTCGCCAGAGTGGTGCATGCTCTAGTTATCTCACGCTTGGACTACTGCAACGCGCTCTACGTGGGGCTACCTTTGAAGGTGACCCGGAAACTGCAATTAATCCAGAATGCGGCAGCTAGACTGGTGACTGGGAGTGGCCGCCGGGACCATATAACACCGGTTCTGAGAGACCTGCATTGGCTCCCAGTACGTTTCCGAGCACGATTCAAAGTGTTGGTGCTGACCTTTAAAGCCCTAAACGGCCTCGGTCCTGTATACCTGAAGGAGCGTCTCCACCCCCATCATTCAGCCCGGACACTGAGATCCAGCGCCGAGGGCCTTCTGGCGGTTCCCTCATTGCGAGAAGTGAGGCTACAGGGAACCAGACAGAGGGCCTTCTCGGTAGTGGCGCCCGCCCTGTGGAACGCCCTCCCATTAGATGTCAAAGAGATAAATAATTACCTGATATTCAGAAGACATCTTAAGGCAGCCCTGTTCAGGGAAGTTTTTAATATGTAATGCTGTACTGTTTTTAACACTGATTGGGAGCCGCCCAGAGTGGCTGGGGAAACTCAGCCAGATGGGCGGGGTATAAATAATAAATTATTATTATTATTATTATTATTATCAAGGTTCTAGAAACCAAGCCTTAGGATAAGCGGTTGAAAGAGCTGGGTATGTTTAGCCTGGAAAATAGGAGACTGAGAGGAGATATGATAACCATCTCCAAATATCTCAAGGGCTATCACATGGAGGATGGAACAGGCTTGTTTTCTGCTACTCCGGAGGGTAGGTCTCAAACCAATGGCTTCAGGTTACAAGAAAGGAAATTCCAACTAAACATCAAGAAAAACTTTCTGATAGTAAGAGCTGTTCAGCAGTGGAACAGACTCCTACGAGAAGTGGTGGACTCTCCTTCCTTGGGGGTTTTTAAGCAGAGGTTGGATGGCCATCTGTCATGGATGCTTTAGCTGAGATTCCTGCATCATGGGAGGTTGGACGATGACCCTTGGGGGTCCCTTCCAACTCTAGAATTCTATGCTTCCATGATTGGCCGGTTTGTTGTAAGTTGCTTAGGGCAAGAGAAAGTGGCTAGAAATTGATAAAAATCATCATCCAGATTGTCTGCTGCCATCTGCTGCCATTTAGTTGCTTTGCTATGGGTGGGGCTCAGATGGCTCATGGCCAAAGAACTCCAGTTGCCGGAGTGTTGGAACAATATCTTTGCACAAGTTGCCGGACATGTGACTGAGCTTTCCTGTGTTTTGACCTTGGGCTTGTTGTAACCGAAGCAAGACCACCTCCGCCTCCATTGTAACTGACGAATGCCATCTTGAGCCAGACAGCTGCCATTTTGATATATCATAATCTAGTTTCTATATATTATCCTACACTCTGTCCTCCATTCAGGGAAGAAGTGAAGTTGGGCCAATGAGGGTATAGCCATGGCCGATTTAGGGCCACGTAGACAGTTCCCCATGGATGCGGGTGGTGCTGTGGTCTAAACCACTCAGCCTCTTGGGCTTGCCAATCAGAAGGTTGGCAGTTCGAATCCCCACAACAGGGTGAGCTACTGTTGCTCTATCCTAGCTCCTGCTAACCTAGCAGTTCTAAAGCATACCAATGTGACTAGATAAACAAGTACTGCTGCAGAGGGAAGGTAAATGACGTTTCCATACGCTCTGGCACTTGTCAGTGTCTCATGGCACCAGAAGCTGTTTAGTCATGCTGGCCACATGACCCAGAAAGCTGTCTGAGGACAAACGCTGGCTTCCTTGGCTTGAAGTGAGATGAGCGCCACAACCCCAGAGTAATTCACGACTGGACTTAACTGTCAGGAGTCCCTTTACCTTTAGGGAGTTCCCCTACACACAGTGCCGAGTGGAGGGGGCACAAAATTGAGTAGATAAATAGGTACCACTCCAGCGGGAAGGTAAATGGTATTTCCATGTGCTGCTCTGGTTTCGGTGTTCCATTGTGCCAGAAGTGGCTTAGCCATGCTGGCCAAATGACCCGGGGGAAAATGTCTGCGGACAAACACTGGCTCCCTCAGCCTGTAAAGCAAGATAAGCACCGCAACCCCAGAGTCGTCCACAACTGGACTTAACAGGCAGGAGTCCCTTTTCCTTTAGGCAGTTCCCCTACACATGGTGCTGAGCGGAGGGGGCACAAAATTGAGAAGATCCATAACTGAGAAGATTCATTTGGGGGCACCAAACGTTGCCCAGACAGACACTGTTTTGATATAGCATAACCAATTATTCTTATTGTAATCATGCTGAAATGCAGTCCTAAGAGAGGAACATAAAAAGAGCAGGCTGCAATAAAAGGCGTAAAGGAAAGTTTTAGAAGCATGCTAAGGCATGGCCTTTAAACAGGGAAATGCCTAGCTAGCTGAGGTGTGGAAAGATCTGCCTTCACAGTTAAGCTGGCAGTAAGACAGTATCACTGGGTGCCTTGCATGACTATATGACTATAAAAATGGTGGGTAAACAGAGATCAGGGGTCCAGCCTCTGATCACTTTCCTTATTGCTTGCTGTAACCTTTCCTGCTCAAGCAAGAAATAAAACTTTGCTTTTGGAAAATTCTCAGGCATCACAACTCATTGCTAGTGAGTAAAGGACTCAACAGTGCAATTAACATTACGTGGGGTTTCCCCACATCAGAATATTTCTGGATCTTGCCTTTTATGTTGTTCCTGTGTTTTGAGTTTGGACCAGGACCAGAACTTGATTTCTTTGATTGCCCGTGTGTGAATTTGGGACTGCTGAATTTGGTGTCATTTGCAGTAGGACAGCACCCAAATTTTGTATGGTGGGTTCTTGAGATGAGCAGGGGGGTGTTTTGTCAGTGCTTGGGTACAATCTGATGCAGCTTTGAAACAAGATGGTGGGGTACACCTTTCAAAACTTCACTAATTCTCACTGCTAACTTGAAAACTGCACTGATCTGGGTTTCCTGAGCAATGCTGTGTAAGAGATTGCTAGTACTTTATATAATTATAAGCTCTGAGAGTGTCAAGCAAGCTAATTGACTCTTGTCCCTTTTTCAGGGTTTTATTTTTTCCAAAGTTGCACTCAACATTAAAGGTAAAGGTAAAGGTACCCCTGCCCATACAGGCCAGTCTTGCCAGACTCTGGGGTTGTGCGCCCATCTCACTCAAGAGGCTGGGGGCCAGCGCTGTCCGGAGACACTTCCGGGTCACGTGGCCAGCGTGACATCGCTGCTCTGGCGAGCCAGAGCCGCACACGGAAACGCCGTTTACCTTCCCGCTAGAAAGCGGTCCCTATTTATTTACTTGCACCCGGGGGTGCTTTCGAACTGCTAGGTTGGCAGGCGCTGGGACCGAGCAACGGGAGCGCACCCCGCCGTGGGGATTCGAACCGCCGACCTTTCGATCGGCAAGTCCTAGGTGCTGAGGCTTTTACCCACAGCGCCACCCGCATCCCATGCACTCAACATTACATAGCTCCTATTAGAGGGAGTGGTGGTGATGGTGATGTATAGAACCATGCCTAGTTGTTTACCTTGTGACCCACAAACTATCATTTCCAATTATTCGCATTCATAAAAATGTGATTTAGCACAATTAGCTTTTTAAAAGTTAAATTTTGCAAGCTGCCCTGTTTTATATTACATTTCAGAGCCCTGGTTTAATAATGTAAGGGTCTGCTTTGCTTACCTTTACGCGCCAAGAATAGTAGCACTCCCATATTGAACCAGCACAGGGTGAGATAATGCATCAATGGAGAGGTTTTCTGGGCTGTTGGTAATTTTGCAGAAGAGATAATTTGATACAGCTTGTTATACAGTGCTGCAGGAATGCCGCCACCCACCCTCAAAAAACAAACAACAAGAAGAAGAAAAAGGTAAAGCATGTAATAGATAAATCAGTTTGATTGAATTTCTGCTTTAGATTTGACGTAGGATTGGAAAGCGGGGGGGGGGGGAGGGGTTGGTAAGAGTCAGGATAATGTGGAGTTGCTGGTGGGGAGGTTTTGACACCATGGACTTAACTTCTTGGCACTAATATCACTGACAACTTACCCAGACAGTGTGGTTGCGTGCCAAGCTCCATGCCCAGCAGTTCCCAAGTGATTAATAAATGCACGGACACGAGTATTCAAAATATGACAACTCTATATAGTGGGTGCCAGCTCCAGGTGAAGCCCCAGCTTTGAAAGGTGCCAGCTGTATGGGGCTCCTACTCTGAGGCAAGTCCTATTGTGACACCCTCTTTGGAGGAGTCCAACAGATCAGCTTGGTGGTGTAGACAGTTAAGCTTACGTTACTGGTGGGTGTTCTAGGATCTGCTGTCCTGACCATGTAATCAATGCCATTCACAATGTGGATGTCAGAAATGGAGGGAATGATAAATGGCAAGTAGCAACCTCCATGGAGGATGTGTCATTCCTCTTCTTTGGGAATTATTGAACGCTTCAGTTCCACAGGCACCATGCACTTAAGTGAAATTGCGAATAATTGGAAAGCATATTGAAAAAGCCTGAAAACACCTCATTCCACTTCCTGCCCGTTTTTGTGATGTTTTTGGGTCATGTCCAGAGTGGGCGTGATGCATACATGCACATTCAAGAACATATTAGACAAGCCTAAAATGGTTGTTGCCTGTATTCATTTACAAAGTCCAGAACAACGTAGGTCAAAGGTACCTTAGGGACCTCCAGAACCTCTATTTCCCTTCCATAAGCAATAAACAAACAAACAAACAAACAAACAAACACATTTCTCATAAAATGAAATCAGAACGTCTTAGAAAGCCCTACCTGCCTTTTCTTTACTTATCAGCAAATCAGTCCATATCTACTGTGCCCTAGAAGGCTGCAGCAATCAATATATGAACCTGAATCCTGACTGCAAAAGACCTGTTGGCACCATAGCAACATCATCGCTATGACGACACAGTGTGAAGGTTAAGCAAGCTTCTTAGGCCTTTGGCAGCTTTGCGGGAGAGATGGTCAGGCAGTCACATGACTGTTGGAATTCCCTCTTCCTCCACAACTGTCAAAATAAGGGTTGAAAACCTTTCCTGCCCGCCACTGAGGGCCATATTCCCTCAGGAAACTGTGAGGGGCCAGACTCCAGCAATGACCAGGGCTGATAACAACCAGAGCCAGAGCCAGAGCCAAAAAATGATGATGTTGTTGCTACATTTATTTATATCCTGTCTTTATCCCTGAGCCAGGACTCAAGGCAGCTCGCAACAAATAAAACAAGCATGACACAAAAATTAATACAAATATGGGTTTGGGGATTTATCTGAAATAAAATCAATTTGTTGTTACAGGCAACCCTATATCAGGAAGATGTTAATATTTTGTGCTTTATGGTGTTTTTATATGTGTTGGAAGCTGCTCAGGGTGGCTGGGACAACCCAGCCAGATGAGTGGGGCAAAAGTATTATTGTTGTTGTTGTTGTTGTTGTTGTTGTTATTTATTAAGTAGATTTCTCCAAGTAGTTCTTTATAAGTAAGCTGGAACTGAACTGAACAGCAAACACCTCAGCCGGCCTGCTTTTATAGGCAGTCGGCTGTCAACATTGTAACAGCAGCAGCCCAGCGTTTACTGCCTAAATTAACTTACATGGACCTGAGTGAAAACTATGTACACAATACATAGGGTGAGAACTTCAATACATAACATTATTATTATTATTATTATTATTATTATTATTATTATTATTATTAGAAATCCAGAACCTTCCTGTAGTCTTGTTATGTTGTCTTCTTTGTTGAGGTTTATAAGCAGAGGCTGGATGGCCATCTGTCAGGGATTCTTTCGCTATGATTCCTGCATTGTAGGGGGTTGGACTAGATGACCCATGGGGTCCCTCCCAGCTATACAGTTCTATGATTCTATTACTCCTGGACCTTTTAAAAAGTACCCACCACATACACTCCCATTGGAACAAGTTGTTTCTAATGGATTTTAAATGCAGTCGTACTGTTTGCACTAATTTTCTAGGCAGGAAATGGATTTGATTTTTCACCCCAATAAAAAAATGTTGAATTAACGTTTGAACATTTTAATGTGTTTGTTCCCTGTAGCTTGAACTCTCTGCCTGCACCCAATGCTGACTAGAAAAACAGAGTAACAGTATTCTAAATGAAGTTGCTCATGGGAGCTTCCACCTTTAATCTGGGTTGGTACTCAGACCAGATATAGATCTTGCTGAGAACTAGATTTTACTTGCCCTAATAAAAACTGCTACCCACACTACCTTTGTACTAGATCCATGTGTGCTCTTTCAGGCTGTATCCAGATTGGCATGGCAATTACAAGCATTAGTCGAGAAGACTCAGAATAGGGAAATGTCCACTGTTAGTTCTAATCTTTCTCAGAATCACCATTCCGCTCAAAAATCCTTCCCTATGAGCCCCTAGATCAGGCATGCAAAAACTTTTCCAGTCCCAGGGTCTTATTTTCTTCTGGGCAACCTTCTGGCAAATGCCAGTTTGTGGGTGTAGCCAGAGACAAAAGTGGTCAAAGCAATGGATGTGGATTTTATCTTCCTACAGTAGGCTAGTTTCTACATATTATCCTACACTCTGTCCTCCAGCCTGGGAAGAGGTGAAGTTGGGCCAATGAGGGTATGGCCAATGTGATTTTGGGCGATGTAGGCAGTTGCCCTACACACTGAGTGGAGTGGGCCCAAAATTGAGAAGATCCATAACTGAGAAGATCCATTTGGGGGCGCCAAATGTTGGCTTCACACAGAGCGCCATATTACAAAAGCATACCCTTCACCATCCCACTGATCAAAATCGGGACGCTTGGGTTTTTTTGCATCCTGAGCTCTCTTGGGAGCCAGTTGATTCCCACAAGAGTGCGTGACCAAGAAATGAGTGACTTTTGGTCCAGTGCTCTGGTGCAAGCCAATGGACTCGCACCAAAGCGCCAGACCCAAAATGGAAATTCCAGAATCCAATCAGAAGCTGAGACGGCTTCTGTAATTCCAGGATGTCCCACTTAAATCAGGGTGATTGAGCAGTATGCAAAAGATTACCAAAGTCCACCCATGGTGTGGCCTGGGGAGATTTCTGAGAACCAGACTGGAAGGCCTTATGGGGCCACATTTGGCCCCACAGCCCTGAGGTTCCCCACCCTAGCCCTAGACCCTCTGGGAGTCCCTGTTTTTTTACTTAGTTGTTTCACAGTGCTGGAAAAACCCTAGAAATATGCGAGAGCTGCCATACGTCCGGACATTATTGGGATTGACTTCAGGGGACAATTTCTGAAATGTGGCACTTTGTCCTGGATCTTTGGCAAAATGTGATTTTTGGCATTTTTGAAAGAAAGAAAAAGCTCTGTAAATCAAGTGTGGGGAGGCTTTGACCCTACAGATGTTCTTGAACTGCAACTGCCATCGGCCCCTGCAAGTTGTAGTTCAGCAGCAACTGGAGAGCCAATGGTTCTCTACACATGCAGTAAAGGAAAGCCTCTTAATAGAGTTGCCCACAGGTTTGATTGAAAAGGAAAGCTTTAGCGTGTCAGGCATATTATGAAACGTATTCCAAAAATTAAATAAATGTGTTTTTCATAGTTCAAGGATTTAGAATAGTCAACAAGTTTATAGAGTAAAAGCTAAGGTCAAGGAGTGTAAGGGTGGTTTTGTAACAGTGCAAGCTGGTATAGGAAAATGTCAACACATGACTGGTAGGGATCCTAGGATAAACGTCCTATAAAAGGTCCCATGTTAGTCTGTGCAGGAACTCTCTCTCTCTCTCATTCCCTCATCCTTTTATTCCTCAGGCTCTCCTACCATCTGAGACCATCTACACACAGCTTTAGGCTCTGGTAAGAAGTTGCCTACTAACTGGCTTGATCCACCAGTCTAGTAAGGTTTTGTGCTATGGTGGGATATGTTACTTAATATTTACAAAGTTGTTCGATTATTAGACTATGGAGATGCATGTTTGAAGTTGTTGTTGTTGTTGTTGTTGTTGTTGTTGTTGTTGTTGTGTTGTTGTTTAGTCGTTTAGTCATGTCCAACTCTTCGTGACCCCATGGACCAGAGCATGCCAGGCATTCTGTCTTCCACTGCCTCCCGCAGTTTGGTCAAACTCATGCTGGTAGCTTCGAGAACACTGTCCAAACATCTCTTTTTTTCCCAATTCTTTTTATTAATTTTCAGTAACCAAACAACAAAGAAAAAGAAAAACAAATAAACACACCAAAGAAAAAAGAAAGCATCAATCAAAACACAAAGGATAAACAGACCAAAAGACAGACATTAATTAACAACAAATAATGGTTGACTTCCCTCCATCTCGGTTTTAGGTTATGTAAAATGATAGTTCCATTCTGCAGTTTTCATTTTGTATCATCTACACATCGCAAGGATTATGTTAAACCTACTGTGATTTTTAAATCTCTAGAATTTGTTTCCATATATGTTATAAATTTGGTCCAATCGTCAATAAACTTTGTCCCTTTCTGCTGTCTGATATTCTGTGTCATTTTGGCCAATTCTATATATTCAAATAATTTAATTTGCCAACTGTCCAACCATCTCGTCCTCTGTCGTCTCCTTCTCCTTGTGCCCTCCATCTTTCCCAGCATCAGGGTCTTTTCCAGGGAGTCTTCTCTTCTCATGAGGTGGCCAAAGTATTGGAGCCTTAGATTCACGATCTGTCCTTCCAGGGCTGATTTTCTTAAGAATGGATAGGTTTGATCTTCTTGCAGTCCACAGGACTCTCAAGAGTTTCCAGTATGATGGAGCAAAACCAATGATTTTTAAAATGGTGAAGAAAGCAATGGAAAAGCATTCTGTGTATGTCATCTTAGGGCTGATTAGTATAGGATTCCAGATGTCACTGGGGCCTTTCAAAAGCCCTTTCTGATGCCTTTTTGAAATCTTACTGTAGGGGAGAAAAAGAAATTAAATAGTTTGGGGAATCAATAATTGCTAATCCTTAGGAACACTTGCCCCACCCTGGAACTATCCCTGAATTAATCTGGGAATTGGGCTAATGTTGAGGGGTTTTTTAATATATTAAAAAAAATCCCAATTAAACATGTGGTTGGGATGGGGGCAGGGAAAGGAGGAGAAACTATGCCTCCAAGAGTAGGAGGGTTCAATCCTGCAGGAGTTGGTTTCTTCAATGCCTTCCCTATGAGGAACATGCTGGTTAAGGAAATCTGTGCCACCTTGACAGCCCTGGGCAACTTGATCTGGGACTGTCTTGTCCCGACATGGCCCAAAGCTGGATCCTCCGAAACAGCCTGATTTGGTTTGGGCACAAGTTAATTTAAGTACATTATTTTAAACATTTTAAACATAGGGCAATAAAAGGCACATGTCAATTTCATTGTAGTATTGTTGCCCCTATAGCCTGGCAAGCTGGGAAGCTCTGCAGTTTGTCATTTGTACTATGCTTTTGGCTTGTTCCAATTATGAAAGAGCTTGGGGGAGGGATCACAGTGAGGAAACTCATTTATACTAGGGTTGTAATATTTCCTGACACCTGCAAAGTTGTTGAATCATAGAATCATAGAATCATAGAGTTGGAAGAGACCACAAGGGCCATCGAGTCCAACCCCCTGCCAAGCAGGAAACACCATCAGAGTGTTGGCGTAAAGCAGAGTTCCGTGCCCAGCGGAAGGATGAGGAGTACGTACTACATACTCAATATTGCTTTATTTACAGTTCAAAGCAGTTATATTACAGAAAGACATCTTGCCTCTGCCGGAGCAGATAATGCATCCTCTCTCCTCGGCAGCTCGGAGAGAATCACACAGTGAAAAAACAGGAAACCAGTGTACGTCACATCCAGTCTCCCTTTCCCGTGAGAAACTCCAACAGTACAGACTGTGGAATGTAAACACCTGTCTCGTGACAAGCCCTTTCGCTGCACAGTGAAGGAAAGCAGAAACCAACATCCTCCCCCTTTCTGTGAACATCACTGGGCAGCGTGTTCGTACAACATCAGTACAAACCCAACTTCTGCACATAGGTACAGTGTTGATCCCTTGATACAATCTTGGACAATACATCAGCAGGAATTTCATTACCTGACATATAGGACACCGTTACGAGTCCCTTCTGAATACATTCCCTAGCATGCTGCAACTTTAATTGCAAGTGCTTTGTGCTTTGCTTACAACCTTCAGACTTCAGCAAAGCCAAACATGCTTTGTTGTCCTGGTAAACCTGGATTGGACATTTGACAGGAATTATCATATCTTTGCACAATTGTATCAACCATTCACAATCCTTAAGTGAATAAGACAGTGCATTCAGTTCAGCTTCACAAGTACTTAAGCTAACTGTTGTTTGCTTCTTGCATGACCAATCAAACAGACCCTGATTGTACATGTAGCAAACTCCAGACGTACTTTTCCTGTCTGTAGTGTCACTTCCAAAACTTGCATCTGCAAATATCTCAAGACCACCAGACTTCTGATTGTTAAATCTCAGTCTGTAATGCATAGTGCCTTTCAAATACCGCGCTATGCGTTTCAGAGCTTTCCAATCCTTGACACTAGGATTGTTGACTTGTCTGCTTAGCAAATTACAGCTAACAGCAATGTCTGGTCTTGAACATCTGGCAATGAAGTTTAGCTTGCCTAGCACACTTCTGTATAGTGTAGTGTCAGAAAATGCTTCTTCAGTGTCATCTACCTGATAACCTGTTGTCATCGGTGTGTCTACAGGGTTAGCATCCATCAGGTTTAGTTTGCTTAACACATCAGCAATTTTTCGTGACTGGTGTACTAGAATGTTACCATCTTGATCTCTCTCTATTTCTAGAGATAGGTAGTTGCTTACCTCACCAAGATCTTTCATGTCAAAGTGCTCTTTCAGTTGAGCTAGGGCGTTATTGTACATTGCGACATCTTTCCAAAAGAATAATAAATCATCAACATAAAACAAACAGTACAGTTTCTTTTGCCCCTCCTCTTTGACAAATACACATGGATCAGCTTTCCCTTGCTGAAAACCTAGAGAAAACAATACTTCAGTGAGTTTTGTGTGCCAACACCGTGCACTTTGTTTGAGACCATAAAGGGATTTCTTCAGAGCACAAACAAATCCCTGTTTTACCTGTACGCCATCAGGTGGAAGCATATAAAGTGATTCTTTTAGAGATCCGTACAGAAAAGCTGTATTAATATCATGGTGACTAATGTGTAGATTTTGCTCTGCAGCTAGCTTGAGCATAAGCCTAATGCTTTCATACCTCACTGTGGGTGAGTAGGTCTCGTGATAGTCTTCACCTGGTACCTGTGCAAAACCTCTGGCTACCAATCTGGCCTTGTGTCTGACTATCTTGCCATTTTGATCTGTCTTCGCTTTGAAGACCCATTTGCTTCCAAGCAGTTTCATTCCTGGAACTACTGGAACTAGCTCCCATGTTTTGTTCCTTTCCAAGGAATCAAGCTCAGCCTTCATGGCATTTAACCATGGCTCAGCTTCCTTTGAATCCAAACCCTGGATTTCTTGGAAACTTGAAGGTTCAAATACCTTCTTGGAGCTTTTAACAGCTGTTACTGCTATCGTAGCAAACTCATCAGCAAATCTCTTTGGAGGTTTGCCTTTTGTGGCTCTTTGTGACCTACGAATTAGCCTTAAGTCTTCAACACTCTCCTCTTCCTTCTTAGGAGAAAAACGACCTATTGTGAACAACGGTTCCTCCAATTCTTCTCGATCAGAGCATTCAGAGGGTCGCATAGAGGCTTTCGCACTCTTGAAATCCTCTGAATCACCTGATTCAGTTTCAGACTCAGACTCAGAACCTTCATCAGTGGGTGTGGGTTGTTGTGGTTGACTATCCTCAGTCTCATCACCGTCATCAGGATAACATTGGAAAATTCCCACATTCTCCCCCCACTTTGCATTGTACTCAACACTTCTCGTGAGCTTAATGGTCTTAGAGTCAGTCATCATTATTCTGTAAGAACCTTTCTGATAACCTAGAAAGATACCATGCAATCCACGCTTGTCTAACTTGGAATTTTGTGGTGAATGAACCCACATGTCAGAACCAAATATTTTCATGTGTTTGATGTATGGCTTCTTGCCAAACATCTTCTCATAGGGGGTACAACCAATCGCTGAAGATAACCTGCGATTGTAACTGTAAACAAAACACGAGAGAGATTCGGCCCAATAACTCTCTGGAAGATTGGCATCATGCAGCAAGGTTTTTAACCCTTGAAGCAATGTCTGATTTGCCCGTTCCGCAAGTCCATTCTGCCATGGCGAGCGAGGACTAGACAAATCGTGTTGAATTCCTTTCTCAGTCAGAAAAGCTTCAAACTGCTGAGAAGTGAATTCTCCCCCGCGATCACTGAAAAGAGTCTTTATCTTCTTACCATGCACATTTTCCAACCAAGCACAGAATTCCTTGAACCTAGGAAAAGCCTCTGATTTCTGCTTGAGATTGTACACAAAAATATATCTAGAAAATGAGTCAATGAGAACCATGAAGTACCTATTTCCACCCAAAGAGGGCGATAGCGGTCCAACCAAATCAGCATGAACAACCTGGTATGGTTCCGTAGCTTGCCTACTAGACACCTTACCTTTCGCAGCCATTTTCACCTTGTTTGCTGCGCATGCTTTGCACTTCATATGGTACCTGCAGGGTTTAATAGTCATACCTTCAACCAAGGCAGGCATTTTAGATACTGCCTCAAAATGCAAATGACCAAATTTTCGATGAAAATCATGAATACATTCTGCATGCAAACTTTTGTTAGAACCTGCAATGCAACAAGTGTCATCCTGCACAACATCATCATAATACAAAACAAACAAACGATCAACATATTCAGCATGCAATACATAGTCATTTTTCTTTGTGATGATGCACTTCTTGTTCTTGAAGGACACGTCAATGTTCCGCTCAATCAGCTGTCCAACGCTGAGAAGATTATGTTTGGAATCTGGCACGTAAAGGACATTCTGTATCGATAAGTCCAAACTGTGAAGAACAACAGTTCCGTAGCCTTTACTGGGAATAGTGTGGTCATCCGCCTGGTGAATCGCACCTTCCTGCGGCGTAAAAGACACAAACAGTCTTTTATCATTGCACATATGGTGGGTCGCCGCCGAATCAACAACGAAGAAAGATCTAGACGTCTTCTGGACCTCTGCAACCTTTGGAGTGAAGCGTGAAACCATAGCCTTGTGCTGCGTTGTCCTAGACACCGGACCTTTGCCTTTGCCTCGGCCTTTTCCACGCGATGAGCTTTCGCTGCGCTGCTCTGTCTTGGCCTTGGGATATCTGCATTCCCTCTTCATATGGCCTAGACGTCCACATGAGTAGCATTTTACTGCCTTCAAAGCTTTGGCGCCATCTGGTGGTTCCACTGCACTATGGGATGGTGTCTGTGAAGACTCCCCCTTGCCCATGCAGCTAGCACCCCGGCGATCTGCTTCATTCTGAATCACGGCAGTAACAAAGTCCACTGTCAGCTGAGCTGTTGGCTGCACAGCAATCTGGGTTGCAACAGACTCCCAACCTGAACCCAAAGATTGTAGTATCATGAAAGAATACACAGCCTCTGGAAAGTTGAGTCCTCTCTGTTGCAGCTCATGTCTCAGATTTTGCATCTCCATCAGATGTAAACGCACATCTCCACCTTCAGCAAGAGCCATATTATGCAGCTTGTTGAAGTAAAACATAGTAGATCCAGCTTCTGTCCTTAAGTGAGCCTCTCTCAAAGAATCCCAAATTTCTCTGGCTGAGGTCTTATCACGCAATAGACAGAGCTCTTCTGGGGATACTATCAATGTAAGCGTTCCCCGTGCTTTGGAATCCTTAGCTTTCCATGCATCTGTAACTGGAGCTGGGGGGGTTTCTGTAATCACCTCAAACAAACCCTCTTTCCGCAGAATTGCCTCTGCATACTGAACCCAGTCCGCATAATTTTTCTTGTTGAGCTTAGGAATCCCACAAGCATCCTGAAGGGCCATCATGACTCTGGCATTAGCCTTCAGCGTCATATATGCTGCTTTAAATCTTGCTGCGTCACTGCTGCAGCTGCCTTGTTCCAAAAGCACACTTAAAAGTTACTTTCGATTTCCCCAGCATAGTAACTTGTGCCTGGGAGCCTTTTGCGTATTCCCGGCAAAACGGCTTTAAAAGTTCAAAGTCCAGCCATAAAGCCATTAACTAGAAGCTGGCAGGCTGCCCGGAGCAGTAGCACATACCTCATTCATCAATCATGTTTACGCGCAGAGCAGATTCCGATCCGATCTGTCCCTCTGCATTCCGATCCTTTGCCGGCACTCCGATTCGACCTCTGGGCCCATAACCACGTGTTGGCGTAAAGCAGAGTTCCGTGCCCAGCGGAAGGATGAGGAGTACGTACTACATACTCAATATTGCTTTATTTACAGTTCAAAGCAGTTATATTACAGAAAGACATCTTGCCTCTGCCGGAGCAGATAATGCATCCTCTCTCCTCGGCAGCTCGGAGAGAATCACACAGTGAAAAAACAGGAAACCAGTGTACGTCACATCCAGTCTCCCTTTCCCGTGAGAAACTCCAACAGTACAGACTGTGGAATGTAAACACCTGTCTCGTGACAAGCCCTTTCGCTGCACAGTGAAGGAAAGCAGAAACCAACACAGAGCACTCCTGACATATGGTTGTCAAGCCTCTGCTTAAAGACCTCCAAAGAAGGAGACTCCACCACACTCCTTGGCAGCAAATTCCACTGTCGAACAGCTCTTACTGTCAGGAAGTTCTTCCTAATGTTTAGGTGGAATCTTCTTTCTTGTAGTTTGGATCCATTGCTCCATGCCCGCTTCTCTGGAGCAGCAGAAAACAGCCTTTCTCCCTCCTCTATGTGACATCCTTTTATATATTTGAACATGGCTATCATATCACCCCTTAACCTCCTCTTCTCCAGGCTAAACATGCCCAGCTCCCTTAGCCGTTCCTCATAAGGCATCATTTCCAGGCCTTTGACCATTTTGGTTGCCCTCCTCTGGACACGTTCCAGTTTGTCAGTGTCCTTCTTGAACTGTGGTGCCCAGAACTGGACACAGTACTCCAGGTGAGGTCTGACCAGAGCAGAATACAGTGGCACTATTACTTCCCTTGATCTAGATGCTATACTCCTATTGATGAGGCCCAGAATTGCATTGGCTTTTTTAGCTGCCGCGTCACACTGTTGGCTCATGTCAAGTTTGTGGTCAACCAAGACTCCTAGATCCTTTTCACATGTACTGCTCTCAAGCCAGGTGTCACCCATCTTGTATTTGTGCCTCTCATTTTTTTTGCCCAAGTGCAATACTTTACATTTCTCCCTGTTAAAATTCATCTTGTTTGTTTTGGCCCAGTTCTCTAATCTGTCAAGGTCGTTTTGAAGTGTGATCCTGTCCTCTGGGGTGTTAGCCACCCCTCCCAGTTTGGTGTCATCTGCAAATTTGATCAGGATGCCCTTGAGTCCATCATCCAAGTTGTTGATAAAGATGTTGAATAAGACCGGGCCCAAGACAGAACCCTGTGGCACCCCACTAGTCACTCTTCTCCAGGATGAAGAGGAACCATTGATGAGCACCCTTTGGGTTCGGTCAGTCAGCCAGTTACAAATCCACTGAGTGGTAGCATAGTCAAGACCGCATTTTACCAGCTTCTTTACAAGAATATCATGGGGCACCTTGTCAAATGCCTTGCTGAAATCAAGGTAGACTACATCCACTGCGTTCCCTTCATCTACCAGGCTTGTAATTCTGTCAAAAAACGAGATCAGGTTAGTCTGACATGACTTATTTTTCAGAAATCCATGCTGACTATTGGTGATCACAGCATTCCTTTCTAGGTGCTCACAGACTGTTTGCTTAATGATCTGCTCCAGAATCTTCCCTGGTATTGATGTCAGACTGACTGGGCGGTAATTATTTGGGTCCTCTCTTTTCCCCTTTTTGAAAATAGGGACAACATTTGCCCTCCTCCAGTCTGCCGGGACTTCGCCTGTTCTCCAGGAATTCTCAAAGATGACTGCCAGTGGTTCTGAAATCACATCTGCCAGTTCTTTTAATACTCTTGGATGCAGTTCATCTGGCCCTGGAGACTTGAATACATCTAGACTAGCCAAGTATTCTTGTACTATCTCCTTAGTTATTCTGGGCTGTGTTTCCTCTGCTGAATCATTTGCTCCAAATTCTTCAGGTCGGGCATTGTTTTCTTTATCGGAGAAGACTGAGGCAAAGAAGGCATTGAGGAGTTCAGCCCTTTCTGTGTCCCCTGTTTGCATTTCACCATCTTCTCCTCTGAGTGACCCCACGGTTTCTTTGTTCTTCCTTTTGCTACGAACATACCCATAAAAGCCTTTTTTGTTGCTTTTAACCTCTCTAGCAAGCCTGAGTTCATTTTGTGCTTTAGCTTTTCTGACTTTGTGTCTACACGTGCTGGCTATTTGTTTGAATTCCTCTTTGGTGGTTTCCCCCCTTTTCCATTTTTTGTACACATCCTTTTTTAATCTTAACTCAGTTAAAAGTTCTTTAGATAGCCACCCTGGCTTCTTTAGGCACCTTCCATGTTTCCGTCTCATTGGTATTGCCTGAAGTTGTGCTTTTACTATCTCCCTCTTAACAAACTCCCAGCCATCTTGAACTCCCTTTCCTTTTAGTATTACTGTCCATGGGATCTCACCCAGCACTTCCCTAAGCTTTATGAAGTCGGCTTTCTTAAAGTCGAGAAATTGAGTCCTAGTATGCTTGGCTGCTCCTTTCCGCTGTATAGTAAACTTCAGAAGAGCATGATCACTCGCGCCTAATGATCCTTCCACTTCTACCCCACTAACCAGGTCATCAACATTGGTTAGGACCAGATCTAAAATGGCTGTTCCTCTTGTTGCTTCTCCCACTTTCTGGACAATGAAGTTGTCTGCAAGGGCAGTGAGGAATCTGTTTGACCTTATGCTCTTGGCTGAGTTTGACATCCAACAAATATCCGGGTAATTGAAGTCCCCCATTACTACTATCTCCCTTCCTTTTGCATGCTTGGCCATCTGTTCCAGGAAGGCATCATCTATGTCCTCCGTTTGGCTTGGGGATCTATAGTAAACTCCCACAATGAGGTCACTGTTATTCTTCTCTCCCTTAATTTTGACCCAAATGCTCTCACTTTGGCTTTGAGGTTCTAAATCTTGGATCTCTTCACAGGTATACACATCCCTGACATATAACACCACTCCTCCTCCTTTCTTGTCTGGTCTGTTTCTTTGAAATAGATTGTATCCCTCCATTATTACATTCCAATCGTGGGATTTATCCCACCAGGTTTCAGTGATTCCTATTATGTCATATTTAGTTTGCTGTACCAGGAGCTCAAGCTCATCTTGTTTATTTCCCATGCTTTGCGTTGAGCCCGGCCCCCCATAATTAAGAAAGATTTTGGAGCTGTTTCCGCTGACATTTTGCCAATTCAGCACAGTTCCCCCCGATGCCATTTTTACACCCAAAAGCCAGGACATGTCAGGAACTTTCCTGACGTATGGCAAGCCTAATTCATACCATTGTGCTATCAATATCTCTACACTCCTTGGGTTGAAGTGTCAACTGCATGCTAGCTTTAAATCCCTGATGCAGAGTACATGCTACTTTTCACAGTACAAAGCCTTCAGGTAGGGATGGGTGAGAAATTTGACCCATTTGCATTTGCAGCTGAACCTATCAAACCCACACTTTCTGAACTGAAATACAGTGGTACCTCGGGTTAAGAACTTAATTCATTCTGGAGGTCCATTCCTAACCTGAAACTGTTCTTAACCTGAGGTACCACTTTAGCTAATGGAGCCTCCCGCTGCCGCCGCGCCTCCATCATGCAATTTCTGTTCTCATCCTGAAGCAAAGCTCTTAACCCGAGGTACTATATCTGGGTTAGAAGAGTCTGTAACCTGAAGCGTCTGTAACCTGAAGCGTCTGTAACCCGAGGTACCACTGTACAGCCACCCTTCAAAATCTGCAACTCATCTGAATTTTGCAGTGCAGTTCTCAAGTCGAATAACGTTAGGGGGAAATGTGCATGGAAATCAATATATTAGTGAAATGGCCATTCAGACATGCATTACATTTGAAGAACATGCATGCAGAAAAATCCATATATCAGGCAAGACCCACAGACCCTGGTTGAGTGCCAGGAAAACTATGGGGTCTTGCCAACTTTTGTTACATGAGGTTCTGGACTGGATCTGGGCAGAGCAAAGCTAAGGTGAGGAGGAGAGGGAAACACACCTCCCTGGAAAGACGTGAACAGCACTAAAAAGCATGGGTTCTAGGCTTGTTAGAGCACTGAGGAGGAGCAGTCCAAGTAGGAATTAGGGGTAGATAGGAACGTAGTGTTTTGTGTTACAGAGTCCCCTGTAAGATTATTGTTACTTGACCAACCTCAAAGTAGCAGGGGGCTATCTGGAAAATTCTACTTCATTGTGAGATGATGAATAGAAAGCAGAAAGGAATCTGGTGCAAGACAAACAAATTCCAACCTCCAACCCGCCACTACGATTGCTGTGTTGTTCAACTTCAGGAATTTATCAGAGGATGCTCTCATCAAAATTTGTCCAAATACAGGATGTGCAACTGCAAACTAGTGGGAATTGTCTTGTGTTTCACCAGGGTTTAATGTAAAGCAGAAATGCATGTGCATTGTGTACCTAGGACCCTTGTACCTACGGGACCACCTCTCCTGGTGTGCCCCGTGGAAGACCTTAAGGTTCATAAATAACAACACTTTGGAGGTCCCAAGCCTCAAGGAGGTTAGATTGTTTTCAACTAGGGCCAGGGCCTTTTCAGCACTGGCCCCGATGTGCTGGAACGCTCTGTCACAAGAGACCAGGGCCCTGCAGGATTTGACATCTTTCCGCAGGGCCTGCAAGACAGAGCTGTTCTGCCTGGCCTTCGGCTTTGACTCACTCTGACCCCTTATATGGGATTTGGTATATAAATTTCCCCTTGGCTTTTTTGCTGGCCCATGTAGGATAGTTGGCTCGGGTGAATATCTGATGTTTCCTTCCTTTATGGTCTTGATTTATGGGCTACTACTAAAATGAGGCTGCATTTTAAGCTATATTTTAAGCTGTATTTTAAGCCATATTTTAATTAACTGTTTGTTGCTGTTGTTGTTGTTTCTTTTTTCTATTACATTTTATTGTAATTCATACTTGGTGTTAGCCGCCCTGGCAGGGGAGGGTGGGGTATAAAAAAAAATATTATATTATTATTATAAAATGTGTCACAGTGAGTTAAATGAGTTCCGTGTTTATTCAAACACTTCCAGAAAGTTTACTTTGGCTAATCATTCACTGCAGATCTTCACATGCTCCACCTTGAGAGGTCCCTGTTGTCCTTCTTCCATGTCCCTGAACTCTGGCAGGCTTTTGGCTCCACTGTAATATACAGAGCTGTCAAATAATAAAAAGAGAGACTCTTAGCCCATCTAGCATTGTCTACACTGAGTTTAGAGAATTGGATGTGGTCATACAGGCATAGGAACAGACTATGCAAGCCTTGGTGATCTGCTGATCATTGGTACTGATCATCCGGGCTTGGAAGACATCACTGATCAGCAGTGCCTGCAAACTGCTTTTGCTCCAGCCTTGTCTCATATAAGATGTCTTGGCAAGTAGACATGGCTTGGTCTAAACAGCATCATAGGTGAAATTGGAAGGCTTGACAGAATCAGACCAACAGGACAGAGGTTGCTGACCCCTGGTCTACATTGATTGACAGCAGGTCTTGGGGGCTTCAGAAGGGGGGTAGTCCAAGCCCTATCTGGAGATTGGCATATGGGCAACTCTTTCCCCCCCCCCCAACAAATTGATGTTTGTCTTTAATCTGTTAACTTTTTATCATAAACTTTTTATGATTTTATGTTTCTATATCATTGTAAACTGCTGTGATATATATTCATGATACAGCAATATATAATTTTTTAAAAAAAATTAATACAGTGGTACCTCAGGTTACAGACGCTTCAAGTTACAGACACTTCAGGTTACAGACTCTGCTAACCCAGAAATAGTACCTCGGGTTAAGAACTTTGCTTCAGGATGAGAACAGAAATTGCGCAGCGGCGATGCAGCGGCAGCAGGAGGCCCCATTAGCTAAAGTGGTGTTTCAGGTTAAGAACGGAACTCTGGAATGAATTAAGTTCTTAACCCGAGGTACCAGTGTAAATAAATAAGTAAATAATACTCCACTGGAGGTTTTCATGTTGCAGTAATCTGACATAAAGCAAAAGTTGATGTAGTGATTTTGAACCCTTTTGAACAAAACCAAACTCTGAATTCACGACATGTCTTTTGCATCTAATGATGAGAGAAATGCTATGGCATGCCACCTTTGTTAATCTAGTGTTGGTTTTGTCACTAGAAATGGTTTTCTAACTGAGCTCGGGGCTAAAATCTTGGCCCAAATATGAATTCACAATAGCCATATGGGATTCTAATATGGCAACTACAGTCACTGCTTTCCCAGACGGGCAATATAACTGTTTGGTCATGTTTTGGATTGTGCTCCTGCTGACAAGCTTACTCTTCTTGTTTATTGCTCTGAATGGTTTTGCGGCTACCTCAGGCAACACGGATCAATATTTTGTGCAACCACTCTTGCACCGTGTATTTCCTGTCACCATGAAAGCTCTCCTGGAACTCTTCTTCTTCACACTGTTTCTTACTATAGGTAAGGAATGTTTCAATGTCCCATAGGAAAGGGAATTGTTCCATTAGGATCAATGGAGGCCAAGCTAGATGTCATTTGATGCCACCTCATTGGTGTGAATATCCAGAATAGCTTCACAAGATGGGTGGGCTACTGGATATGACTGGTTGCTGGATCCTTACCTCCACCACATGGGCCAAGTCAGACAGGGCTCCCCACTTGCCTATCACCTGATATCACAATGGCATCAAGTGACCTGCTTTCGCCTGTATGAACCATCTGGTGATAGTTGTGGTTTGCAAAAGTTCCCTGAGGGCAGGGATCAGCTGGAATCCCTTGAAGGTGTTTAGATAATGTCTACAGAAGCTTAAGGCAAAGGTAAAGGGACCCCTGACCATTAGGTCCAGTTGTGACCGACTCTGGGGTTGCGGCACTCATCTCACTTTATTGGCCGAGGGAGCCGGCGTACAGCTCCCAGGTCATGTGACCAGCATAACTAAGCCACTTCTGGCAAACCAGAGCAGCACACAGAAATGCCATTTACCTTCCCGCCGGAGCGGTACCTATTTATCTACTTGCACTTTGATGTGCTTTCGAACTGCTAGGTTGGCAGGAGCAGGGACTGAGCAACGGGAGCTCACCCTGTCGTGGGGATTCGAACTGCCGGCCTTCTGATCGGCAAGTCCTAGGCTCTGTGGTTTAACCCATAGTGCCACCCGCGTCCCTTAGAAGCTTCCAAAAGGCTTCGGTCAGATTTCCAGCGGGCGCCACTGGGATTCAGTGCATTGCATTGTTCATCAATCCTCTGCATGGCCAGCTAAACCAGAATACCGTATTTTTCGCTCTATAACACGCACCAGACCATAACACGCACGTAGTTTTTAGAGGAGGAAAACAAGAAAAAAAATATTCTAAACGAAATAGTGGATATATGATTTTTGTGGTTCATGCTGTGGCCACAGACATGTGATCTGACAGTGAATTTGGAGTAGCCCAATGCAAAAATCCTGAGGATCCATGTGGATCCATGCTTTGTAACCACGGAGGAGGGAAGGAAGGGGAACCATGGATCCTCTGCTCACGACTGCAGCAGATCCCCCCCGCCACCCGCAGGCATTTGCTCCATAACACGCACAGACATTTCCCCTTACTTTCTAGGAGGAAAAAAGTGAGTGTTATGGTGCAAAAAATACGATAAATTGTGCGAAATGATTAGAGCAGGGGTGGCCAACTCCCAAGAAACTGTGATCTTCTCACAGCTGGAAACTGACAGTGATCTACCCCCTTTTTGGGGGTTCAGGCCGAAGTTGTTGTTGAGCTTTTTTCAGGGAGGAAAGCCCCTTTTTGGGGGGGTGCAGGGCAAAAATGTTGAGCTTTTCTTAGGGGAGCCAAAGTTGTTGAGCTCCTTTGGGGGGAGCCAGTGATCTACCACAGGCGACCAGTGATCTACCGGTAGATCACTATCTACCTGTTGGACATGCCTGGATTGCAGAATGCAGAATGGAAAAGAAATTGTACACATTTGCTCAGTTTGCATAACTGCTATTGATGACAGAATTGGAGTTGTCTGTCTGTCTGTGTGTAGCAGATTTTTCTACAGAGTCATCTTTCTAGGCACAGGCTCCTGATGTCTAGAAACAGCCACAGGTGGTTTAGAGGGGCATCACTTTAGCTGCCAATGGGTGGGTTTTGCCCTTTTACTGAATTTAGAATTCTATCTGCCCCATATACTTTAGCTTGCTTTTTTTGCTTCCCGCATCCAGGTGCCTCACTGGACTGTGAAACTTGCATGGTCTTCAACACCGACAATATTGCGTGCCAGAAGCAGACTTGTGACGCTGGGCAAGATACTTGTGTTGTTGGTGTGAGCAAAACCTCAGTAGGTGGGTGAGAGAGATCATAAGCAGGCCCTGACAGTGAATTGGCCACAGGTCCTATGCAAGCTACTTGGGCTTAAGAGCTGAAAATGCCTTATAGTGAGCTTAAGGTGCCTTATCCCCCTGCTCCAAGGTCCACCAGTGGGAACTGTTAGGTTGGTGAGTGCCAGAGACAGGGCCTTTCTTTGTGGAGGACCTATATCTCTAGAATATCCTCCCCAAGGAAATACATGTGATCATCTTTTTTCAGTCTTTCGGAAGGCCTTGAGAACTTTCTTGTTTCAGTCCACATTCTGGTAATTGGCTGGAACACTCTTAATGATGGTTTTCTCCACTGCCACTAATTTTAAAGCTTTTCTTTTGCTGTTGTTACTGTTGTTATTTTTATTTGGTCCATCTAGAGATCACTTAGTGCCCGCAGATCTTGAAGAAATAAATAATTCCTTTCAAAGAAATAAGCAAAAGTACATAAAAATACAATGAGCACAGTTTCAGGTGATTTGCATTTTAAAAGTCCAAATACATGGATATGCAATATTTATATTTATAAAAAGAAGAGCAGAAGAAAATTACTAGGCAGCATCAGAGATCCTCCAAGTGTTCCAGTTTTCCAGGGACAGTCCCAGATTTACAGAAGTCATCCCGGTTTCTGATTTGATCCCAGAATGTCCCACTTTTCCTTAGATTAGGACACCCCTCTTTTCATTGGAGAAATGTTGGAGGGTATGGTAGGACGTCCTTATTTTCATCAGACAAATATTAGGGGGTATGGAGCTATCAGGGCCCCAAGTCAAGGAGATAAGTAACTATATAACCTTTAGAAGAAATCTGAAGGCGGTTCTGAATAGGGAAGTATTTTTAATGTTTAATGTTTCATTATGTTGTTATATACAGTATGTTGGAAGCTGCCCAGAGTGGCTGGGGCAATCCAGTAATATGGATGGGGTAGTAGTAGTAGTATTTTTTTATTATTATTATTATTATTATTATTATTATTATTATTATTATTATCATCATTATTATTAAAAATGTGACTTTGGTAAGAGAGGGGGTGGCTTGCAGAGAGCCCAACATGAACTAGAGGACCATGAGCAGAACCAGAGAATCCCAGGCTAGAGACTCAATCAGGACTCTTAAAAACTAAATGGCCAGCATTGGTATAGTCTTCTTGACTGACAAAGGAAGCTGCTAGGAAGAATTGGGCAGGTGAACATCTCTAATAAAGTGCTTGTGTTTCTTCCTCATCCTCAGATGGACAAAGCATTCTGAGCTCAGTGAAAACCTGTCAGTCTTCGGACATCTGCAATCTTTTGGCACCAGTTCATATGCATTTTGGCAAGGATAGGGTCATCCAGGCAAATGGTGGCTGTTGCACAGGAGATGCCTGTATCACAGCTTCTCCTCAGTGTAAGTACAGGACTGCTGTTTTCCTCCTGACGTCTTCTAACTCAGTGCTAGCAGGGCTACATCATGGTGTTTGTGACATAAAATAGAAGGATGCAGTCTGGGGTGAGAGCTCTAATAGCAATGGCTAAACATCCAAACCTCAAATAACAAATAGTACCCAGGAAGGCTGGTCAGCCACTGCCAACTTTAGGAGTCTGAAATATCTGTATGACAGGTGGGTCAATGGGTGAAATTGGGAATGCTGTAAACATTTGACATGGGAAACTGCCTTACATCAAACCATTGGTCCATCAAGCTTGACACTGTCTATACTGACTGGTTGTGGCTCTCAATGGCTTCAGACAAGGAGTATCTCCCAGCCCTACCTGGAGATGCCAGAGATTCAACATGGGACCTTCTGCATGCAAAGCAGATGCTCTAGGGATGCTTGCTCTAACAGTCACCCCTGCTTGAATGAGTAGAACCAAAGTGGGCATGGCTCATCTTGAATGCCATCTAGCTCAGTATTATTAGACTGACTGTCAGTGGCTTTCAAGCAGGGGTGCCAACGGGGGGAGGGTCAAGGGGTGTGCAAGGGGAAAGTAAGCATCCTGTCTGTCAGGGACCGTGCTGAGGAGGAATGGTGGGAGCCACCACCCCCACCCCCACCCCCACCCCCACTCCGATCCTGAATCGTCCCAGGAACAGGAGGACAGCGTAGATTTGGAACAGTGGTTTGCAGAGGGGCATAGTTCAGAAGGCAGAAGCTGGGAAATACTGGATGGGGAACAGCTAGAAGAAGAAGCCCTCCCCAAGGTTGAAAAGAGCTCAGAAAAATCTCAGAACAGAAAGTGCAGAGGGTACAAGCTCAGATTACAAGACGTAGGAGTGACGTAGATTAACAGGGACGGGGGGGGGGAGTGAACCTTAATTGGGAGCACCACTATTTCTAGAGAGACATGTTTTTTTCTGTGATTATTAAAACATCTTACTGGTAAGACGTTTCTATCATTGGATCTTCTTATTTACTGCCACCGGGGAGGAAGCCGATTCCCCAAAGCCTGACACTGTTCCACCAGCCAGGTCCAATTCCCCACCCCCTGGAATGGGGGGGGGGGAGAGAGAGAGACTTGAAGTTGAGAATACCTTGCCCTCTGGCCAAGAATTTTATGGCAGCATCAAAAGCTGAACCCAGGACTTCCTGAATCCAAGTGCAGTCTCTTGCCACCCATGCTACACTTAAACTGGTGGTCTCCCTTTGCTTCCCAGTGCCACCAGTCAACACCACGACCAATGGAAAACAATGCCCTGCCTGCTTTTCTTTGGCAAGCTGCAACCCGGAAATGGTAGATTGTACTGGCTCTGAGGACTACTGCTTTGAGGTGGTCACACAACTCATGGCAGGTAATTGATTTAATATGAAACATTGCTTATGAGTTCTCTCCTCTTTGGGACTGTGAACCCACCTGGTGGCCATCCTGGGACCATTACCCCACTCACCAGATTGGGAAGGGCAGCAAATTTGCACCCTCTCTCCCAGCAACCGCTGCCTAGCACCCTAGGGTTGCTGCAAAGTTGCCATGAGCACCCTTTCCAGGGTGGAATCTACACACATATAAAAAACGACTATGAAATGCTTTTTTTTAAAAAAAAAATCATTTTAAAAAATGCATTGAATTTGCCATAAGGCTCACCATCGCCATCGCCATCTGGTGTCACATTGTATACAGTGGTAACTTGTGTTACGGACGGGATCCATTCTGGAGGCCAATTCGTAACATGAAAAGCCTGCAACTTGAAGTACGACGTCTGCGCAGGCGCACGGCGCGATTTGGCACTTCTGCGCATGCATGAGTGGCGAAACCCAGAAGTAACCCATTCCGGTGCTTCTGGGTTGCCACAGGATGCAACCTGAAAAATGCAACATGAAGTGGACGCAACACGAGGTATGACTGTATTGCACTTAAAACGTTTTACTTGCAGCTATATAGCTGAGTCCCAGGTTGGCTGATGGTACTGAGTCACCCATGCCTCATTCTGAGGAGGGGTCCTTCCTGAGAACGAGGCACTGTGGACGAGATGACCCTCGAGAGAACCCCTGCTGTTGCCCCTTTCACACAGCAAATATGGTTTAAAGTTTAACAGCAGTAAGCTCTTGAACATTAACGATCAGCCATTTGCTGCTTATAAAGTTTAAACAGCATTGGCTACCACAGTGGCGAAGCAGCAGCAGGATAGGCAGTCTTGGGGGCCACTTTACCTCACTCTGCAAGGACCCTACATTCTTGAAAGACCTACATTAGCTCCCAGTATGTTTCCGAGCACAATTCAAAGTGTTGGTGCTGACGTTTAAAGCCCTAAATGGCCTCGGTCCAGTATACCTGAAGGAGCGTCTCCACTCCCATCGTTCTGCCCGGACACTGAGGTCCAGCTCCGAGGGCCTTCTGGCGGTTCTCTCATTGTGAGAAGTGAGGTTACAGAGAACCAGACAGAGGGCCTTCTCATTAGTGACACCTGCCCTGTGGAACACCCTCCCACCAGATGTCAAAGAGAAGAACAACTACCAGACTTTCATCTGAAGGCATCTGAAGGCAGCCCTGTTTAGGGAAGCTTTTAATGTTTAATAGAATATTGTATTTTAATATTCTGTTGGAAGCAGCCCAGAGTGGCTGGGGAAACCCAGCCAGATGGGCATGGTATAAATAAATTATTATTAATAATAATTATTATTATTATTATTATTATTATTATTATTATTATTATTATTATTATAGCTTCAATGAGGAAGGCATTGCCAAGTGTGAAGCCCTGGAGATTCCCAGCATGCTCCTCGTGCTGCTGCTTATGCAGAGGCAACGGCAACAGATGGGGGACCTGTTCTAGCAAGGAACCTGTCCTGAGTATTGAGTCTTAGCATTTTACACAGATGATTGCAATTTTTTGCAGACCCCTGCCAGCTGGGGAAATTGGCTTTTAACCTTCACTAAAGTGAGATTTGGATATATTTTGGCTGGACTCCTGCATAAAGGATGCTGCATAACAAAAGGGGCCACCAAAGAAGGCAAATGAGCCAAAACACATTTGGCACTGGTATTCCAGCTATCCAGAAAATCAGAACATTAAGAACACCCCATCCTGGCATTTTAGCCATTTAAAGAAAAGCATTGAAGAACCATGAGTGCAACTGTACAGAGGGTTTATCTGTATCCAAATAATTGCATGGCTCTTTACATGTTATTGAAATATTATTTGACATACATTCTGTTTTATCCCATTTAGTAACTGAAATACAGGATTTTTGCATCTGATATTCAGTTTTCTGGGTGTCTGTGTCTTCCCAACTTCTTTTATACCAAGGTTCAAGTCCTTTTTTTAATGTAGAAAAATATGTTAGCTTATTTATGGGCAGCACAGCGATAAAATTTTGTGCATATGCAGACTGATTATTAAGTTTATTTAAATTTCCCCTTAACGTTTTCATTTTACATGTATGCTTTTTTAGTCAGGTGTTTCCCTCCTTCTTTTTGTTTGTTTTAGGCATTTGTTGTTCAAGGAAATAGCTGAGCACTTTGGCATCATTTCAATGTATTTTGATTTTCTTCGCCTCTGTGAGCACGGCAATGGAAAAGGGGGCTATAAACTGGGATGAATGAGCTTGTTTGGGGAGAAATGACTGAAGAGCTATTTCTACCCTGATCTTTGTTTTTCCTCTTTAGGACAGTCTATGAGCACCACTCTGAAGGGCTGTACTACTGAATCTTTCTGTACTGCAATACAAAGTGGCAAGGTGAACTTGGCCAATATTGGTGTTTCTCTTGCAAAAGCTGAATGTCAGCCAGCCAGCAGGGCTGTTCCCTCAGAGTGATCCCTACGAGGCAACAGGGTAAAGATTCTCCTGTAAGGAACCCAATGTGGAGACACAGCACCAAGGGAAACTTCCCTTCCTATTTCTATGCAACCTTCTTGGGAGCTCATCAGCTGGGTCTCTTGTCACCTGCAATTTCTTGCATTAAACAAGATGGAGAAAATACATTGGAAATACACTGAGTTCAGTCCTGGTTTGTGGGGTGGAGGGTGGGGAGCAAGGATTTTTTCTACAAATCGGTATGCAAAGTTGCACATTTCTTGAAGAAAGGTCTTTCTCCTGTTTGGTTGCTTTCACGATCCACATTTAAAAGCAACACATTCTGATCTGTGTTGGATTTTTCCTCCAATGGCAGGTGTTTACACAATGTCAGCATGCTTTCATTTTGTAAGGCAGGTGTGCCTCCTCCTCCTCCTCCTCATATTTATTACTCACCCTTCGCCAGCAGGGTGGAAGACAACAATGTGAAAATCGAAATTAAAGCAGTTGAAACAGATTACAATCACAGGAATGGGGAGGGGCTTCAGTGCCTCAGGGGATGTATGGGGATGGGGCAAAGCCCCCATCTGCTGGAAACTTGACTGTTTCTGCTCAGAGGTGTCCCGCTGAATCAGTGGGGCTTACTCCCAGGTGAGCCTTTGCACATCTAGTCTCACTGTTAAACAGAGTCATGGAATCATAGAGTTGGAAGGGACCTTGAGGGCCATCCAGCCCAACCCCTTGCTATGCCCACAGCCATCCCTAGGTGGGCGCAAATAATCAACCTTCTGGTTAACAGCCAGGCGTGCTGACACATTGCACTAGCTATTGTCTAGTTAATGTATACAGTGGTACCTTGGGTTACAGACGCTTCAGGTTACAGACACTTCAGGTTACAGACTCCACTAACCCAGAAATAGTACCTCAGGTTAAGAACTTTGCTTCAGGATGAGAACAGAAATCGTGCTCCCGTGGCGCGGCAGCAGCAGGAGGCCCCATTAGCTAAAGTGGTGCTTCAGGTTAAGAACAGTTTCAGTTTGAGAACGGACCTCCAGAACAAATTAAGTTCTTAACCCGAGGTACCACTGTATTGCATGTATAGCCTTACAGCATAATGCTCACCATGTCAACAGAAGTCCAGATCAAGGGAAGTAATAGTACCACTCTATTCTGCCTTAGTCAGACCACACTTGGAACACTGTGTCCAATTCTGGGCACCACAATTTAAGTTGGATGTTGACAAGCTGGAACGTGTGTAGAGGAGGGAGACCAAGATGATTAAGGGTCTGGAAACCAAGCCTTATGAGGAGCACTGGAAGGAGCTGGGTATGTTTAGCCTGGAAAAGAGGAGGTATGATAAAAAGGTAAAGGTAAAGGTACCCCTGCCCGTACGGGCCAGTCTTGACAGACTCTAGGGTTGTGCGCTCATCTCACTCAAGAGGCCGGGGGCCAGCGCTGTCCAGAGACACTTCCGGGTCACGTGGCCAGCGTGACAAACTGCATCTGGCGAGCCAGCGCAGCACACGGAAACGCCGTTTACCTTCCCGCTAGTAAGCGGTCCCTATTTATCTACTTGCACCCGGGGGTGCTTTCGAACTGCTAGGTTGGCAGGCGCTGGGACCGAGCAGCGGGAGCGCACCCCGCCACGGGGATTCGAACCGCTGACCTGACGATCGGCAAGTCCTAGGCGCTGAGGTTTTACCCACAGCGCCACCCTCGTCCCTGACGGAGGTATGATAGTCATCTTCAAATATCTTAATGGCTGTCACATGGAAGATGGAGCAAGCTTGTTTTCTCCTGCTCTGGAGGGTGGGACACGAACCAATGGTTTCAAGTTACAAGAAAGGAGATTCCGACTAAACATTCGAAAAAACTTCCTGACACTAAGAGCTGTTCAGCAGTGGAACGGACTCCTTCGGGAGGTGGTGGGCTCTCCTTCCTTGGAGGTTTTTAAGCAGAGTTTGGGTGGCCATCTGTCATGGATGCTCTAGCTGAGATTCCTGCATTGCAGGGGGTTGGACTAGATGACCCTTGGGTCCCTTCCAATGCTGTAATTCTATGATTCTATGAAATGAAATGCCAGAAATGCAGTTAGTGACCATTCAAATTAGAGCTACCATGTAGCCAGGATAAGCACAGGGATCCTCTCAAACAAAAGGCAATGTGCTGGACTACCTATGTGGCAGACTATCTGCTTGAAAAAAAGACACTGGTTTGACCATTAAAAAAAACAACAACACAACACAACACAACCCATTCTCTTCTGCAGACTCAACTCTTATAGCTGTAAAACTATAAGATTGGAAGGGACTCCCAGAAAGCATCTGCCCAACACCAACCCTAAAACAACATGAATCACAACACTTGAATTTATTTATTTTTAATCTGGGAGAGTCAGAATTGGGCTTGGCTTAACCAGAGGAGGAATGGCCACTGGGAGGAGCGCCGAAAGAAGAAACACCATATGGCACAGCTGCATCAGCACAACCACATGCTTACTGTACATCTGCCCCAGCTGCAACAAAACATGTTTCCCCCTTATTGCTCTCTGCAGCCATGGCAAACACTGTAAACTCTCCCAACGGTTTACTTCACTCCCGAAGGCTCACTCTTCAATTGTCTCCCGAGACAGACGGATGCTGAGTGCAATGATGTTTAGAGATGACTATCTTTTCTTCTAACTTGAAAGAATCAGCTTAAGGAAGAATTATTGGGTGCATGGCTTTAAAAGAGCCCTAGACAAATTCATGAAGGATAAGGCTGTCAGTGACTACTAGCCACAATGGCTATGCTCTGCCTTCAAAGTCAGGGGCAGTAATGTTCTGGATATTGGTTGCTGGAAACCACCGGGGGGTCTCTTGTGCTGGGGCCCTTCTCGAGGGTTTCCCACAGACATCTACAGTAGGTGGCGTCTCTGAGGATGCTGGATGAGTTGCTACAGTAGGCTGTTCTGACATTCTGTGCAATTCGACAGGAGCTGTCCAGCCCAGCCTATGACACTAGCATCCAGAATCTGCAACCGATCCTGGATAATATCCTTCCCTTTCACAGGCCTTGTAGTTCCTAGGTCACCTCCTAACCTGAAACAACAACTCGTCAGAAGCAACAGGATGCGTAACAGACACACAGACAGAGGAAACATCCCCAGCAAATAAACCCAAATGCCCTACTCTGCCCCCACACCTTCCTTTGGCAACTTTATTATAGGACCTAATAATGTCAGCCGTGATATCAGGGGTTCATTCACCTGGCGTTGTTCTTCTTCCAGTGTGATAAATGCCATAATCTGCAAGCGGTCCACTTCTGCAATTCTGCATAGGACAAACACACTAGTCGCTTTGCAATCAAATCAATGGATGCAAATAAGTTACCACCCAGAGTGGGAATACTGTATTCATTAAACAGTTTAGCAGTGTTTCTCTTTTTTAAAAATAATAGTTATTGAAGTTTTCCAATCAAACCAAATTACATACTGTATTTTTTGCTCCATAAGACGCACCTGACCATAAGACGCACCTAGTTTTTAGAGGGGGAATGCAAGAAAAAAAAATTCTTTAAAGGGAGCGCTGAGCAGAGCCTGCATGCATCCCAGGCTCTGGTCAGCGCTCCCTTTCAGAGCCTCCCGCCTGCATTCGCTCCGTAAGACGCACACACATTTCCCCTTACTTTTTAGGAGGGAAAAAGTGCGTCTTATGGAGCGAAAAATACGGTATTCCAAATTATACAAATTATCCAATAATCAAACAAATCCCAATGTTATGCCTAATTATAAATTATTATTATTATTATTAGCTGACTTCCCATGCTTCGAGATCGGAAGGGAATCCTAATCATCTCAGGGTTCTACTGCATTTCAAAATATTACAATAATTCCCTTAATGCATTCTGTATTTTCAACAGCCTCTGCGTTCATCCTTCTAGTGAGTTTAAGTCCAAATAAAATGTTTCTGTGTGGATTTTACATCTTTACTCTTCTTCTTTATAGTCCAAATCTGTACTCCAAGATACCCCTCTGTAAATTCACATCCTCTCTTCACAAACTGGTGTTTCTGCTGAATCAGTCCAGGAGCCTTCCACTGCAGGTAGCTGCCATATTGACACACAGTCCAGATAAAATCAAATCATGGCGTCTGCCCAATGTTGTTCCTTAACCAGCTGCTATTCAAACATTAGCTTTTCCCGGGGAGGGGGGTTACTAAGTAAACTGGAAGTACAAATATTGAAAAGAAAAATGTTAGAGGTTTACCCCCCCCCCCCCCAATAGCAATATAATTTGATTCAGCTAGCTGGTCAGTCTACTTTCGGTTTCACTCCTGACTCCTTGTTAAATTAATACTGCGTCAGAAACCTCCCAAACAGATATCCAAAGTTCTTTGGTGTTTCTCCAGTTGTTAATGAGATGTCTCTTCTACTCCAGGGGAGTCTTTTGATCTCCTTCCAGGAAACCAAGAGCCGAAAGCCTTGATTTTCTCTCCCCCCCCCCCCGTCATTTCCACACAGTTAGTAATTATTAGAGTTATTAAAACCTTATTATATCAACAAATGTAAAATTTTTATTCTCACTTGATTTCATAAGTCCGGCAGTCATTCCTTCCAAAGGGGATTACCAAATGTAATCACATAGGCAAATATCGAAGGAAAGTAAACAAAGGTTCACTCCCAACCTTTCCGTTCCGTCAAACTGGCATCTCAGATGATAGTCCCTTTTCCAATCAAGTCTTCTAAGTCTTCAGAGGCTGAATTAATTAGCAGGAAAAAATCCTCCCTCTTCGCTCAAAGCATGTCCATTATTTAAATCCAATTTTTCATCTTAAGAAATAGAGACTTGTTGCTCGCGGAGACAGCTTCGGAGAGTGCCAGAATCGTACTGGGGCTTTCCATCCAGCACCCTCCAGCCCCTTATTCCCTCCGGATTTGGGCCAGGTGTTGGGCGACTGCAGATGAGACTGTTTCCTCCGGCCCTGGAGGAATTTGGGAGGCTGATTACTCCCATCTCAGCCTCCAATTGCCTGTGCGAAACGGAGACGATGGAATTTCAGCCATCTTCTGTGGCAACTAGCTGGAAGCCTGAGTAGAGCAGTATTTTTCAAGCTTGGGTCCCCAGTTGTTGCTGGACTACAACTTCCATCATCCCTGACCACTATTCTTGCTAGCCAGGGATGATGGGAGTTGTAGACTAAGAACAACTGGGGACACAAGCTTGAGAAACACTGTGTAGAACTTTGATTCCCTGCCCTACCTTCATGGATGACCATGTTTTATAGGTGCAAAGGAAATTAACTGCCTCTTACTGAGCTAGATCCACTAGTGTAGCTAGGGGGTGGGGTGCACTGGGTGGCCACTTACAGTGCGCCTGAGCCACATGTCTCTCATGGGAGTGACGTGGTAGCTCTGGTGCCTGCAGGCACCGACCACCTGAAAAGGCAGTGTGGGGCTCACTTCTTTTCAGGTAGTGTGGTGCCTGCAGCTGAGGAGGAGGCGGCAGCAGAGCAGACTCCATGCAGTCTCTGGCTCCATGCAGCGCAACCTGCCCTGGCTTGCCCAGCCCCATGGGTGGCTTGCCCCAGGCACCTGAGGAGCTAGCTACGCTGCTGGCCACACCCATTGGCTCCAGAATCAAGGGGGCAAGCAGTTGCAACTGAAGGAATTCAAGCTCATTTGAAGATTGCAGGAGTTTCCTCGCACATCATTAGCGGCTCTCTAGAAGTCCTAGTGATAAAGTGGAATGAAGAAATGCAGATCTCGTGCTTTTCTTTTCTTTTTATTGGCTTTAAAAAAAAAAATTATACAGGCAGCAAAACGACGAAGCCTAAATTGCCTTCTACCGATAAAAAATAATAATAACTATTACAATAATGAAAATACTAAAAGTACATTTACTTCCCCTTTTAAACTTCTATTCTGGTTACAATATATTACTATTCTATAAGAATCTATTATATCCTTTGCTGTCCCATATATTATTTTATTTCCCAAATTCAACCTAACCCTCCCCTCCTCCCCACTGCTTCCTTTCACCTGTGTGAGATCTTCCCATCATAATACTTTTTTCTAGTTGCTTTGATAAAATAGAGTGACATGAAAACTGTGGTTTTGTTTTCTATGCCAACATCTTCGAGGCTGCTTTGGAGCTAGAAGCTTGTCTCATCTCCATGGGCTGCAGAGGTCCCTCACAGAACGGCTGGCTACACAACCGGCCGAGGCTGCTGGGTCATCAAGACTCCAAAGCGCTTCTTGATGGTGATCCTGTGTCGGGAATATTTGTCATCTGGAGAAAAGTGGGCAGGATGGGCTGAACACGTTGGCTGGCCAGTGGGATCTGCCTTCTTGAGAGTGTAAACCCTATTTGCTTGCTCATCAAGGTAGTACTGCAGAAACATTGCTGCGGGTTATGAAAGCATTAGCAATATACCTGCAGACGGATTAAAAGAGCTTACTGCTATCAATATACACGTGTTTCCATACAACCCATGTGCACATTAGCCCCACCCATTGGCTCATCTAGCTTAGCGTTGCCTGTGCCTGGACTGAGAAAAAAACCCCACTGTAGTCCTCTTGGTGTTCTTGGACTTCAACTTCCATCAGCCCCAGGTTCTCCAGGGTTTCAGGGTAAGTTTTCTCCCAGCTTTACCTGGAGATGCCAGGGCACCGCTAAAGATCTAAAGGTGGGCATCTTGAATAAAGGGCTTTCAAAGGGAAGATTTGGCACGAAACTGCAGTTACAATTAAATCAGGAAGTGCATTTGGGTCTGGATAGAGACAAAGATTTTCATTCAAAGTTAACTTTGTCAGTGCTATTCAGTTGTTGATTTTATCAGATGTCACAACTTTATACATACATACATATATATATATATTAAAAAAATTATTTTTCATTTACTATTATACATTCACATCATCTTTATCTATTATACCACCTTGGCTCTTAGAGCCTGTCGACTTCCTTCCCTCCTGCCTCAGACAACCCTGCTAGTGATGTTAATTGCTTGCAATAATCTTTCAGATATCCTATGAATTTACTCCAGTCTTTTTTGAATACTTGATTGTGCTGGTTTTGGATTTTTCCTGCCAGCTTCGCCAGTTCTGCAAAGTCCATCCTCTCTATCTGCCACTCTTCTTTCATTGGTACTTCTTGTTGTTTCCATTTTTGGGTTAAAAGAATTCTTGCCACAATTGTTGCAAACATAAACAGTCTTTTATCTTCCCTTGGTATCTCTTCACCCACTATACCCAATAGGAAGCCTTCTGATTTTTTAACAAAAGTATTTTTAAACACTTTCTTTAACTCATTATATACCATTTCCCAGAAAGCCTTTGCCTCTTTGCAAGTCCACCACAAGTGGTAAAAGTTACTTTCCCTTTCTTTACATTTCCAACACTCATTGGTTCTTGTCTTGTACATTTTAGCAAGCTTTGTTGTTGTTTAGTTGTTTAGTCGTGTCTGACTCTTCATGACCCCATGGACCAGAGCAAGCCAGGCACTCCTGTCTTCCACTGCCTCCCACAGTTTGGTCAAACTCATGTTAGTAGCTTCAAGAACACTGCCCAACCATCTCGTCCTCTGTCGTCCCCTTCTCCTTGTGTCCTCAATCTTTCCCAACACCAGGGTCTTTTCCAGGGAGTCTTCTCTTCTCATGAGGTGGCCAAAATATTGGAGCCTCAGCTTCAGGATCTGTCCTTCCAGTGAGCACTCAGGGCTGATTTCCTTCAGAATGGATAGGTTTGATCTTCTTCCAGTCCATGGGACTCTCAAGAGTTTAGCTGGTGTTTAGCAAGTTTAGCTGGTGTTAAATACCATCTATACATCATTTTCGTAACATTTTCTTTAAGTGCACTGCATGCAGTAAAATTAATGCCTTCCTTCCACAACCTTTCCCAAGATTCTAACTGAACATTATATCCAAAATCTTTAACCCATTGTATCATCAGCCCTTTCACCTCCTCAGTCTTAGTGTGTCATTTCAATAGTAATTTATATATTTTCAATAATACTTTCCTCTTATCATCCAATAGTTATCAGAGGTCACAACTGTTGCAAAGCCCCACCCTGGTTTCCACACTGTTCTGGATCCAGTTCAAGGTGCTCATGTTAATGTTTAAACCCTCAAATGGCTCAGGGCCCCAGCTGCCTCTTTCCTGACAGACCCCCTTGGGTGCTAAGACTGGCAGAGGGTGTCCTTTTGGGTGTCCCACTACCCTCAGAAATTTGAGGGAGTGGTGGTCAGGGAGAGTACATTCTTTGTAGCAGCCCTAAACTGTGGAACTCCCTCCCCACAAAGGACCCGCCTTATTTCTGTACTTTTATTTTTTTTAAAAAAACCAAACACACCCGGTTTTAATCTTATGCAATGCTGGATTTACGTATAAGCTAAACAAGCTATAGCTTAGGGCCCCACTCTCTTGCCCCCCCAAAAAAAATTAAAGAAAAAAACTGGATGTACATTTCCAAAATTGTATTTCAGTTCAACAATTACTTTGATAAAATACATGTTTTGTTATGTGCAAATGCCTTTAGATACCTATTAGGTCCATAAATTACCATATAGCATATATTCAACACAAAAACAGCAACAATTTGTTGTTGACAATGGACAACAGGACATATAAAGGGCCCCATTACCTTCAGTAGCTTAGGGCCTCATCAAACCTAAATCCAGCCCTGATCTTATGTAACATTGTGGTTTAATATTCATGTTGTGATTAAATTGTTGTAACTTGCCCAGCGACATTAGGGCGAAGTGATACTGTAAAACGACAAGAAGAACACAATCTTCAAAGCATCGTAAAAAAACCTATTCCAATACAGATGCAAGCTGGGAAAGATCTCAACGTAAAACACTCGTTGAAAGATTCATTGACCATCTAACTTACACCCAGGCTGTTGCTCCTGACAGAGATTCACTTGTAAGCCTCTAGAGAAGGCTTGCAGATGTTGTTGGGAAGCCCACAGGGAGGGCAATTGGTTGTGGTTCTTCCTTTGATCTTGCCTCTGATTCTGGAAGGAATCCACCGCAGTCGTGACAAGTAACCATTGAAAGCCCTATCCTCCACACATCTGCTTTATTCTCTTATAATGCCATCACCACATCCCGTGGAAGCAAAGTAACATTTTAACATGCATAATCATAGAAATGCCAGTGGCCTGATGGGGGGCTAGAAGAGACCCCTCCCCCGGTTATCAGGTCAGCTGCGGAGAAGGGTTGCGTTCCTCTGTGTGTGTGCAGCCAGGGCCCTATTTATAGATTACTCCTATTGCATGCATGTGTGCATGCAAGATTTGATCCAGTTTCATGGAAACTAAACTGTGTAATGATTAACAATAGGTGTGGGAATAGCTAATAGGAAGACACTGAAAGAATCACCAACCACACAATGACTCACTTTATAAAGGTTGGCATCTGGGTTCCGTACCTGATGTTGGGCTGTTGGAGAAAGACGTCCTGTCTACCTTGCACTGAGAAACACCCTACCTGCACTCCCTGAAAAACTGTGGTAAGTTCAACCATCCCTTTTATATGACTCTCTCTCCCTCTCTCTCTCTCTCTATATATATATATATGCAATCATTACAGAAAAGAGAAATAGACCTACATATAATTGATATATTATAATAATTTGTTTAATATTGTACAACATAGAAAAACCATTATATTTGTCCATATTTAAGTTACATTTATATTCTGCAAATGCAGTAAGTGGATTCCATTTATCCCTTTAAAAACCCATCTTTATTGTCTACTTTCTACAACAATAATCAGTTCTGCAACTTTATCCATTATTGATACCTTTAATTTTTTATTTCCTTTCACTGTTTTTTTCCATTTTTTATTATTATTTTTGCAAAGAGCATGCCAGAAGCTACTCTTAGATTCTGCATTTACTCTTTATTTGTGGGTCAAAATACCCTAATAAAATTACCGGAGCCCAATGGCAATGTGCAAGTTCTTATTAATATTATCTCGACTACCTCTCCCCTAAAAACTTTAATCATTGGACAAATACAGGAAATATCTTTCACGTCCACCTTCAGAGATCCACCTATTCAACACTTAAATAATCACAGTGTGTAAATTTTACACGTGTACCATTGATAGAGCAGTTTGAAATGATTTTCTCCAGTGTTAAAACAAAGAGATTGTGTTGCTTCCTGAATATGAAGGAGACTGTAGCAAAACCACTCCTTAAGGAACCGTCCCTGGACTCAGAAAATCTAAGTAACTACCAGCCATTTGCTAATCTCCCTTCTTGGGCTAGCTTACTGAGTAGTAGTAGTAATAATAATAATAATAATAATAATAATAATAATAATAATAATAATAATTTATTATTAATACTCCGCCCATCTGGCTGAGTTTCCCCAGCCACTCTGGGTGGCTCCCAATCGAGTGCTAACAACAATACAGCGCTAAATATTAAAAACTTCCCTAAACAGGGCTGACTTCATATGTCTTTTAAAGTTAGGATAGCTGCTTATTTTCTTCACTTCTGAAGGGAGGGTGTTCCACAGGGCGGGCACCGCTACCGAGAAGGCCCTCTGTCTGGTTCCCTGTAACCTCACTTCTCACAATGAGGGAACCAGAAGGCCCTCGGAGCTGGACCTCAGTGTCCGGGCTGAATGATGGGGGTGGAGACGCTCCTTCAGGTATACTGGGCCGAGGCCGTTTAGGGTTTTAAAGGTCAGCACCAACACTTTGAATTGTGCTCGGAAACGTACTGGGAGCCAATGCAGATCTCTCAGGACCGGTGTTATATGGTCTCGGCGGCCACTCCCAGTCACCAGTCTAGCTGCCGCATTCTGGGTTAATTGCAGTTTCCAGGTCACCTTCAAAGGTAGCCCCACGTAGAGCGCATTGGAGTAGTCCAAGCAGGAGATAACCAGAGCATGCACCACTCTGGTGAATCAGTCTGTGGGCAGGTAGGGTCTTAGCCTGCGTACCAGGTAGAGCTGGTAGACAGCTGCCCAGGACACAGAATTGACCTGTGCCTCCATGGACAACTGTGAGTCCAGAATGACTCCCAAGTGGTGAATGGTTGTGAACCAGATCCAGGCACTCTTGGAGAATACTAATTTTCTAGATCCATTTTAATCAAGGTTTTGGCCCATTTGGGGCACACACATGGAGGGTCCTTGTTAATTCTCCTCGACCTTTCCATGGCTTTCTGTACCATCAACCAAGTTAGGGGTGGGTTCTTGTCCTACTTGGATGGTCGTTTCTAGAGGGTGATGCTTGGAGAGTGTTCTTCTGCCCCATGGAGCCTTCACTGTGGGGTTCCTCAGGGTTCAATTTTATCACCTATGCTGTTTAACATCTACATGAAACCACTGCGTGGGGCTATCCAGAGTACATTGTCAACAATATGCTGATAACACACAGCTGTGCATCTTCTGTACATCAACGGGTGCGGCAGTGGATGTGCTGGACTTGTGTCTCACCTTGGTAATAGACTGGATGAAAGCCAACAAACTGAAGCTCAATCCAGATAAGACCGAGCTACTGTTAGTGGGCAGTTCCCCAGCCTGGATGGCTGGGAGGTTGCCTATTCTTGATGGGGTTGCCGTCCTTTGGAAGGAGTGAGTATGTAGCTTGTGGGAGCCTTCTGGATCCATTGCTGTTGGTTTGAGGCTCAAGTAGCCTAAGTGGTGCAAAGTGCCTTCCATCAGTTTCGGCTGGTGACCCAGCTGTGCCTATATCTGGACAGGGATAGTGTAATTTCTGTTGTCTCAGCTCTGGTAGCCTCTACGTTAGATGGCTGCAATGTGTTAGGTGTGGGGCTGCCTCTGAAGGTGGTTTGGAAATTCTGGCCGGTGCAGATTTTGGCCACCAGGTTGCTCACTGAGGCAAGACAGTTTGAGCATATCACACCAATCCTGGCCCAACTGTACTGACCACCAATTAGTTTCCCAACCCAATTCAAAATGCTTCAAGGACCGCCTCTCCCCATATGAATCATGGGTGACCCTTTTCTTCATGTGCCTCCTCCACAAGAGGTCTGTAGGGCGGCTGCACAAAAACATTCCTTTTATGCAGTGGTTCCCCATCTGTGGAGGGACGCGGGTGGTGCTGTGGGTTAAACCACAGAGCCTAGGACTTGCCGATCAGAAGGTCGCAGTTCGAATCCCCGCAACGGGATGAGCTCCCGTTGCTCGGTCCCTGCTCCTGCCAACCTAGCAGTTCGAAAGCACCTCAAAGTGCAAGTAGATAAATAGGTACCGCTCCGGCGGGAAGGTAAACGGCATTTCCATGCGCTGCTCTGGTTAGCCAGAAGCGGCTTAGTCATGCTGGCCACATGACCCGGAAGCTGTACGCCAGCTCCCTCGGCCAATAAAGTGAGGTGAGTGCCGCAACCCCAGAGTCGGTCACGACTGGACCTAATGGTCAGGGGTCCCTTTACCTTTACCTCCCCATCTGTGGAATGCTCTCCAGGCAAAAACATTGCCAGGTTTTTGGTCTGATTAACATTCTGTGTCCTTTTAAATGTGTTTGTGAGAGGAGGGTTATAGGTTTGTTTTGTTTTCATTCTTCCCTTTATTTTGTATTTTGTATTTTTATCTATGGGGCGCCCTGAGGTCTTTGGGGGAAGGGTGGTATACACATTTAATAAATTAATTTTTAAAACATTTAATAAATTCTCATGTCAGAGAGGAACTCTAGCTCACTTCCAGAGTCCATGCCTTATTATTCAGAACCAGTCAGGAGGCGGGTCTTCCTGTCTTTGGCTCAGACCCCACCTATTGCTAGTTTCCCTGCCTTTCACCTCACCAGTGACCACTGGTTTTTTATTTCTGTGAGTGCCTTAGTTGTACTAGGAAATGACAAGCACTGCTGCCCGTACCATGTGGATACTTTACAGCTAGAAGATGAGGAAATGGGAAACGTCAGCAAAACCATCACTCCGCCACCTCAGTGATGAACTGGCATTTTAGAAACTCCAGTGAGTTCTGATTTTGAAAGTGCTTCCTTGCTGATTCTCTGAATGTTTCTGCAGATCCTTGAGCCCAGAAAATCAGTTTCATCGCCTGAGTCTTCAACATTGCACTTCCTTCACCATGCAAGCTCTCCTGGGACTCCTCTTCTTCTCTCTGCTTCTTGCTACAGGTGAGGACTTAGTAGTTGATTTTCTTTCCACACCCCAGAGGGGAATTGTCCTGAAGGCATTAACAAGGTGGAACGAGTTCATAGCTGGAATCCTTTCACTTTGCATGAGGAAAAAACCAAGTATAATTCCTTCAAGCAAGGATTGCTTGGTTTGACAAAGGCAGGTATTGAACTGGAAGGACTCAGAGGCCATCTAAGGTGAGGGAGTTCTTCCTGACCTCTTGCTCCATTCATATATATATATATTGGGGGGGAGCCATTGAATGCTGGTTCCATCGCCCATGGGAGACCCAACTCAGTTTATGTTCCAAGGTAATCTCATTATCCACTCTGGTGGGATTTACCCATTTCTTCAGGCAAATAAACATCTGCATCTCTTTCCTACTCCAGGTGCCTCTTTGCAGTGTGAGATTTGCACAGCCGTCGGAGAAACCTGTTCCAGTGATATTGTGGCTTGTGATCCTAAAGTACCGGTAGATACCTGTGCCGTTGTTCAGTATGAACCCTCACGTGAGTGAAAAGGATGAATGAATGGGGTTGCACAAATCATATAAACAAATGAAACTCTCGTTCTGTTGAATAGTCCAAAGCTGTCTCCAACTAACAGAAGCTGCTCAAGGTCTCAGCCAACTCTCTTTCCCAGCCCCGCAACCAGAGACCCTTTGACCAAAAGATTTCAAAGCGTGGGCCTGACTGATGAGATGAGGTCCCTCTTTGTGAATGTGTCCAACTATCCTCCACCAGGGCCAGGGCTTTTTCAGTGATGGCTCCAACCTGGTGGAATGCTCTGTCTAGGGCCCATGAGACTAGGGCCCTGCAGGACTTGATTTCCTTCCGCAGGGCCTGTAAGACAGAGCTATTCTGCCTGGCCTTCAATTTGAATTAGCCTGATCCTCTATTCCCTTTTCCCTTTCCTTTTTTATGAAGAAACCCTTCTGGGACCCCACATTTAAACACTTCCCTGGTCTCCTGCTAGCCCTAGTAGGACCAACTTGGCCAGTTAGCCCTGGTGATCATTTGATGTCTACTGACTGGGGTCCCCCCCCCCCGCTGCCCTAAAATGACCCCTGAATTTTATTGACATTGATCCTGCATTTATGTTGCATTTTATGCTGTTTTAAAGTCATATTTTAATCAGTGTTTTATATTTGCTGTTAGCCGCCCTGAGCCCGGTTTTTAGACTGGGAAGGGTGGGGTATAAATAAAAAATTATTTATTATTATTATTATTATTATTATTATTATTATTATTATTATTATTATTGGAGGGATATTCGAGCCCCCTACAGGCATTCAAACTGAACATCGGAAGGAGCATTGTGCTCAGCCTAACACTTCAGCACAACTTCTCAGGTGTCTCCAAGACATGAACGGGCATCAATGTAGGAGTAGGGCTCACCCCTCAGATTCCCCAATTGAGACTTCATGCATTCATAACAAATGCTTGAATAGGGCTCCCATAGCTCCTGGATGTGTGAGTTCTAAGTTGGGTTACATAGAATCTGAGTCAAATCACCATCATTTTCGTTTATGCTTTATCCTAAAATGCACATCTTGGTATGAATTTTGTGGTGTTTTTGAGCTGAAAGTTAAATTGCAGAAACAGAAATATCTATTGGTGGCAAGGAAAACATAGGTATAAAAAGAGAATTCCTCAATGCCAATATCCAAGTTTGCAGAAGTTCTCTCTGGTAAGAGAACCCCAGCAGAGATTTAAAATCACAAAATATGCAGCAAATATAGGCTGTTAGACCTTTAAAATATGCCCTTCTATGTTCATTCCAAGGTTACCATCTTCCTCTAGCATAGAAAAAGATCACACATTTGGTACATTTAAAATGTGTTACTTACATTTTTTTCAAAGGTTTGGTTCATGTGCTTCTCCATACACCAGTGAGGAAATGCAGGCAGTAAAATTTAGCTTAATTACAGTGGTGAAAGTTCCTAAGTTATTGGTATAGGAATTCAAGAAAGGCTTGTTAGAGCCATGTGATCTGATCTTGGATTAACCAGCTCAGTTCTCTTTACATGCTAAGCTTCTCAGGTAAACTGGGAGGGAACAATAGGCTTGATTACCTTCCCCCCAAGGTGAGGAGGCGTGACCTAGCTAAGCCTGGCAGGAGAGCTTGCTCTATGGCGTTAACCCCTTCATGTATTAATTAGACTTAAGCATGTTGGTTATATGAGGCTGGTTTCCCCCCAATACCCCTGTGTTCTGCATATTAGTGTAGGAAGTGAGAGTCAGCGTAAGTTGTTTTAAAACATGGATCAAAGGACATCTTACAGCACTGCTGAGTGGGTGAATTTATGTGGGACGTAATGGCTCTGAACACTGAATCTGCTGGTCATTCAACTTTGGTTTGTTTGTTGATTTGTTTTATATCCAGCACCAAGCGTCACTGTCAGCAAAATAATTAAAGAATGTCTTAACAAGACTGATTGTGAAAAAATGAAGGTAGGGGATACTGTTGCAGAGCGTGGAAAAATCAAAAGCTTTGAATGCAACAAGGCCCCTGGAGCAGCTGCATCTCTCCTCCTCGCTTTCTCCAGCCTCCTGTTGATGAAGATTCTCCTGTAATGAAGTGCTGGCAGCAGTGCAGAATAGCCTCCTTCTCATTTCCATGCAAATACCTTCAGACCGAATCACGTCTTTCACTGGAGAGATCTCTTGTCATTTCTGATGTTTTGAATAAGAACAAATAAAGAGGAAGAAAATAAATAAACCTACTCTTGTTTTGAGGGTGAGAGGGGTGAGCAAGGCACGTATTTCCAGCAATGTGATTGACTAGATACCAGAAGTAAAATTGTTTGTGGAAATCCATAATTTTCAAGGAATGCTGATGTTTTCGGAGGAGAATTAAGATAGAATTCTAGCATTATACAACCTTCTTAGGTGATGCAATATGTAATATTGTAATTATAAATTAATTCAGGATGCATTGCAATGATCAGTGCAGATCTCCATGTGTTGCCTTTCAGCTAGAACGACTATTTTCTGTGCAGGCACATGGACAAATGATTAGGAGGGTTCCAATATCTTCTTTCAGAGTAACTTAAGTGGAGTTTTCCTTTGCGTTCCATTTTATGTGACAGTGCTTGCACATCATTCTCTTGAAAGTGAAGTACCTTGCATTTTCAGTGCTTAGCTTTGAGACGTATGACATCTGTAGCAGCAGTGTGCATACGTGGGTGTGCTTGGGTAGAGTTGGGTTTCTACATCCTGCAGTGGAGCCTGCAGAAACAGACTCCCCACTGTAGATGGCTTCCATGTAACCCATAAAGAGTGTTGAGGAGTCAAGAGGAAAGGAAGGAAATGGATCCAGGAAATAATGAGGCACCAACTGACTGAACCAGGGAAGGAAAACCATGTCAAGCCATCAGCAACCTGACTTCTCACAAATTCTCATACTTTTGCTTCTTGCAATGATGCACACTAGATGGGATGCCAAAGAACTTTGGACAGAGAAAGAAATGGAAAGTTTCACTTGTGCCTGGTAGGAGTGTAAGATAAGAACAAGTGACAAATTTAAGGCATGCAAGATAAGATGTCACCAGGTCTGCTAACTGAGACAGGGGCCCGCGAGCCTTCCTTATCCTGATCCCTCAATTAACTCTTCATTGTGGTATGGAAAACACTTTTCATTTCAAAAGAAATCTTACATCTTATTTTGCTTTTTATTATATTTGTGCATCTAGACACAGGCTTCTCAATCTGGCCCATTGGACTCTCTCCAAGTGAAATGCCCTACAGGCCACACCTTTCACTGTCCTTGTTTCACATCCTCTCTAGGTGCCTGCCTAGAATGTGTATTTAAACTCTGAGAAGTCCGCTTACTTCTTTTTAGGCATGCTGAAGCTGTGCAGGAAGGCCAGCACCTCCCCTTCCACCGACGATGCAGGGCTGTGCATGGGGTCTGATCCTGTTCTGTGTCGGCCTGCTGAATTGGCCAATGGCAGGCTGGCCTGGAGGACTGGGCTCTTTGGGGCAGGCTTGAGGGAACAACCAGGCTTCTCTCAGGTCCACTCCTGGGGGATTTAAAACAGCCCACACCTGCCCCTGACACCCAGCTCTTCTTTGTCAGATCAGCCCACCCACCCACTCTGGTAATTTTGCATTTACCCCTTTAATAGGCCTTGCCATGGCTGCAGTGGAAGCCATATTTGTGGGGCCTACCAGGAATTTGCCTACCAGGCAAATTGGCTTTTGCCTGGAGGTTTCGCCTACCTCATAGCAATTGTCACAGCTTAGGCAGTTTAGGTACTGGGTAACCTTGGCCACGCTGGACGCAGGTGGCGCTGTGGGTAAAACCACAGAGCCTAGGGCTTGCCGATCGGAAGGTCGGCAGTTCAAATCCCTGTGACAGGGTGAGCTCCCGTTGCTCGGTCCCTGCTCCTGCCAACCTAGCAGTTCGAAAGCAGTCAGTGCAAGTAGATAAATAGGTACCACTCTGACGGGAAGGTAAATGGCGTCTCCGTGCGCTGCTCTGGTTTGCCAGAAGCGGCTTAGTCATGCTGCCCACATGACCCGGAAGCTGTACGCCGGCTCCCTCGGCCAATAAAGCGAGATGAGCGCTGCAACCCCAGAGTCGGTCACGACTGGACCTAATGGTCAGGGGTCCAGCACACGGTCTTCAGCACACTTCTTCTGAAACCTAACTTCTCTAAGGCTTCATTCAGACACATGTTCCAGTTTCTGGCAGGGATAAATAGATTTATGCAACCTCCACACGATACCTTGCCCCTTGACCTCAAACCCTGGAGGAGGAAGCGTGTACAACCCCTCCTGGAGGTCTGCATTCAAGTAGGCAACACTTTACCTTTATCTTTAACCTTGGCCTTCGTTGGAGGGGGAGTTTTAGCCTCACCTTCCCCTCCAGAAATAGGGTATCCCATTAAAGGGGTCCGTGATGCAGTTACTTCTGTCCATTTGCCCATACAGGGGGCTTGGGCCTCCCTGAGGGGATACCCCTATTTGATGTACCGTAAGTCACAGGAATCCCTGCTGCTGGGTTGGCCCTGATGTCATTTCCGGTAGGCAGCCCAGAAATGAATACTTACCCAATGCCTATGCCAAACCACTTCACCTGTAGTCAATGAAACTGTGGCCTGATTCAATCCCATTCAACTGTGTGGTCTCCTTTATTGGTAGTTCACCTGAGCAGGGGGGGGCGGGGAGTGAGCAGCCTGGTCCTGAAATGACTCTTCTCCATCTGCTTTTGCCTCTGCTTCTGTCCCCCAGCGGCCTGTGCATACCCTCCAAGTGTTCCTATTTTCCAAGGACAGTCCCAGATTTACAGAAGCCATCCCGGTTTATGATTTGACCTCATAATATCCCACTTTTCCTTAGGATGTCTCTATTTTCATTGGAGAAATGTTGGAAGATAAGCAGTTATGTGACCCCTGAGATGAAGGCAACCCTGTATAGCACACATGGCCAAACTTGGCCCTCCAGCTGTTTTGGGACTACAAATCCCATCGTCCCTGACCACTGGTCCTGTTAGCTAGGGATGATGGGAGTTGTAGTCCCAAAACATCTAGAGGGCCAAGTTTGGCCATGCCTGTATAGGGAAGGTTATTTTAATGTTTAATGTTCTGTTATGTTTTAAGCCACACAGAGTGGCTGGGGCATAAATAATAAAATGATTATTATCAGGGAATGGGATGTCCCTATTTTAATCAGTGAAATGTTGGGGGTGGGGCATGCATGTGGCATCCAGAATGTCAGTCAGAAGGGAGTGTGGCCCTCAGCCTGAATAAAGGTTCCCCAACTCCTATCTATATATATATTCTTCAATTTCATTGTCATATTCTTCACATATGTCCATGTCTCAGTTATGGCAATGCATCCCTTAGGTCACAGCACAACTCCACTCCTTGTTTATTTATTTTTGACTTTTTGAAAATTAAATGTATATCCTACCCTTCCTCACAAAGGAACCCAGGATGGCAAAGTACAATGGACAAAACAATTAAAAAAAACCTCTTTAAAACAATTCCAAAGCAGATGCAGGCTGGGAAAGTTTTCAAAATAAAAGCCTTGTTGAAAGGGGAAGTGTTGCACCTGCCCACTATTCAGGGGGAGGGAATTTACCGAAACACTAAAGGCCTGACTCCTACCTAATGTTTGTTTTTCATTTCTCACTTCTAAATATTCTATTACATCAAATGAAATACCTGGCAGGGAATACACCTTGATCATGAAATTTTAGTCAGCCAAGGGGCTGGATTGAAGCAGTCTAATTTCAGGCTCGCTGGCATTAATTCATAATTCAATCCTCTTTTTTTTGCTTGTTTGTTGAAAGAACATACAAAAATCTGCCTCTAAATGGAATGCATTTTGTATACACCTCTTACCTAAAATATTAAACTTCCCCATAAAATAGACACTTCCCCCTGCTTTTCAGTGCATTTATCTGTAAACGGTGTCCTTTGTACAACTCTTTTATGTAAAATACACATTTTTGCAAACACCTTTTGCTCACTGAAACTGCAGTGTAAAATCTGGAGAAGAGAGTAATACAGCTGGGAGTTGCATTCTCACCTGCAAGCTGCTTTTTGGGGGGGGGGGGGTCGGGTTGCTCTGCTTCTCCTACCTTCCAGCTTGGAGGTGTTACTGTGGGAGAGTTTTCTGAGCATTGGATCATGTGCCTTGACAGATGGGAGCTGTCTGCCCTCTAGATGTATGTCCAGCCCTTAATGTATACATTGTAAAAGGTAAGTAGGCAGATGGATATTAGCTGCTTTAGTCTACGCATGTGCCTAGAGTGAGGGCCTTGTTGCTTTGTGTGATGTGAGATGCATTATTTGCTTTCTGTGCTATCCAAATGGATACTCTCTACAGCAAGCATTTGCGTGTTGAGTCCCACAAGCCACCCCCCAAAAAACTCACACTTCACACATCAATTTTTGTTTAAGGTTTTTGGCATAATTTTGGCCACAACTTTATTCAAATACAAAACGTGAGTGGTTGCTTAGGCATTGGTTAAGACTATCTGTCCTTGCCCTCAGGGACAGTGCTGGTCTTCCGGACTCCGTCGGAAGCCAGCGCGGGAAACAAGTATTGGGTGAGAATGAAGCTGGGCGATCAGACTAACACTTCTCACCCTCATGTTCCGGTGGGGTCTTGACCGGCCCAAGTCCGACTCCGGGGACAAGGACGAAAGAATGTCAAGCCCCTGGATTTCCTTTAACGGAATTCCCATTCGCCTCATTTGGAGGGGTAGGCACTTACCCCTCCAAGCACCATTTAACCAATGCCTAACCGCCAACCTTACAAGTTGTGACGATTTGCTACGTAGTAGGCAAAAACCAAATGGCACCAGCCAATCAGCCAAATGGCAAAATTCCTACTAGGCCCCCGCTCAAAGGCGGACGACCCCATGACAGGCAATAGCAAGGTCAAGCAAGCAGAACCACCCTAATAAAAGGGCGGGAGGGCGGGTGATCCAGTTCGAAACGGCCAAGAGGGTGATCCCTCCTCTGGCCTCTGTATATATATGACCTCAAACCCCTCCTCCATTGCCAATTTAAATTTTGCCCCAGCAACCCAATTAACCCTTAAATGCTTGGGTTGCTGACTTAATTTGCCAAGTCATTGTGGAGTGGCCTGTTCCCCCAACCGCAACATGTGCTCTCTGTTAGTGAGAACACGCTTTGCGTGTTGAGTCCCACAAGCCACCCCCCAAAAAACTCACACTTCACACATCAATTTTTGTTTAAGGTTTTTGGCATAATTTTGGCCACAACTTTATTCAAATACAAAACGTGAGTGGTTGCTTAGGCATTGGTTAAGACTATCTGTCCTTGCCCTCAGGGACAGTGCTGGTCTTCCGGACTCCGTCGGAAGCCAGCGCGGGAAACAAGTATTGGGTGAGAATGAAGCTGGGCGATCAGACTAACACTTCTCACCCTCATGTTCCGGTGGGGTCTTGACCGGCCCAAGTCCGACTCCGGGGACAAGGACGAAAGAATGTCAAGCCCCTGGATTTCCTTTAACGGAATTCCCATTCGCCTCATTTGGAGGGGTAGGCACTTACCCCTCCAAGCACCATTTAACCAATGCCTAACCGCCATGGAGCCCTCAGCTCCCCGCCAACCACTCACAGCCCCAGCCAAGACCTCAGCTTGGCCACTACTGCACCTATCCAAGCCTCATTCCCAGAAGCCGACAGGTGCACTCCATCAGCCCTAAAAAGGGCCGCCGCTTGAAAGGTGATGTCAGGGTGAAAAATCACCTCTCCACCTAATTCCACAATCCTTCTGGAAACCGCAGCATTAATGCGCTTCCTGGCCCTTTCGATGGCCGCAGGGGAGCGACTACCCGTCCAAGCGCGTCGATGCAAAAGCTTGGACCAAAACAGTTTTGCTGCAGGCACCATTGCCCGCAGTGTCTCCAAGTCACCCAGGATTGCAGCACGTAAAGAGAAACAGTCCGTTGACACCAGGTCGTTCTCCCCCAGCTGCACCACGATAGCAGCTGGCGGCTCTTCCAACAGCAGCTGGCTCCGAATCCGTGGCAGAAACTCCGCCCAGCGCATTCCCCGTCTGCATAGCCAGGACAACCGGATGTGCGGAGGAAGACCGAGACCTGGACCCAATCCAGACTGTCGTGCTGCAACGCCAGCCCAATGGATGATGCTGTGCCCCACCATCCATATGCGCACAGTGTCAGGACCTGGGACAAACGAATAAAAGAATAACATCAGACACCACCATTAACGCACATATCCTCTAAACGCATTGGATTTCCAACGGCCCAAATCCTTAATTCTGGCCGCTGACAAGCCCCAGTGAGCCGCCGTCGTGGCAGCCCCTATTCTGAAGGAATGGGGGGCGAAATTGCTAGCCGTGCCACCACAGGCCGCAATTGCTTTACGCAATACTCCTGTAAATTGGTGTCTGGATAACGGCAACCCATTCTCATGACGAAACAGCGGGCCATCCCCTTGCGCTCTCAACTCCAGGTATTTGCTGACATCCCTGACTGGGCAAGGGCCCGCCTCCCCTGTAGCAGGGAGTCGAATCAGGGCGCCCCTGCCCCTTTGGTCCGTCTTAGAATGCCGAATCGTGATTCTCAATTCAGCAGGGGACAGCTGAATGTCCTGGAGCAGAAGGCCCCTAGAACGACCATCCCTGTGGTCTTCCACTACTAACTCGCCCACCCTTAATGCGCCAAAGAATGCGACGGAAAAGGCGGCCGAGAACAGGCGAGCCTCATACCCAGACCAACAAACCACCCTGAGCTTTTTGCGTAACCTGCTCAGCAAGTCAAAGGAGATGGGGTGCCGATTTGCCGGCCTGGAGGGGCACAGTCTACCCCATCCCTCGAGCGCCTTACGGACGATAAACTTTGAACAAGGGTCTTTATCGAAGTATGTTTTACAGAAAAAGGCTATGGCAGCCGCTTGCATCCTAAGTGTCCTGGCTGCGCGTCCCAATTGAAACAAGTGCGCCAAGTACTGCAACACCTGTGATGAGGTGGGAGGTACCCCAGACGCCACCCTGTTTGATAGGCTGGCAAATGCCAAGAAATCAGCCCAGGCTTTTCCATAAGATCGCAGAGTAGAAGGGGAAACCGATGCCGCTACTCCCTGAAAAACTAATTGCTGCCAAGGTTCCAGAGATGATCCGGGAAATACTCCGGACGTATCCGCGCCTCTGGAACCAGGAACCTGAACCGCTCCATCTGAAAACGGGACAGAGCATCAGCAATATCGTTAGACACCCCTGGGATAAATCGTGCCGAGAAAACTATATTATAACGCAAACAATGCAGCACGAAGTCCCGCAACAGGGCCGCGACCCTGGGGGAGCGCGATGACAATTTGGCTAGGACATTCACCACCGCCTGGTTATCTGTCCAGAAGCAGACACGACGATTCCTGAACTCCTCGACCCATAAATGCACTGCCACTGCAATTGGAAAAAACTCGAGAAAAGTTAGGTCACGCGTGATCTCCTTTCCCTGCCACCCAGGCGGCCAGCGTTGAGCACACCAGCGACCCTTCCAGAAAAGGCCGAACCCTAGAGAACCAGCGGCATCTGAGTGCACCTGGAAGTCATTATGCAAGTTCAAGGTGTCTTGCCACAATGAAACCCCATTGAATTCCTCCAAGAATTCCAACCAGATGCGAAGGTCGGTCTTCACCTCCCTGGAAAGGCGAACCCGATGATGCGGGAACCGTAACCCCGCAGTGAGGCGTGCAAGGCGTGAACAGAAGGGGCGCCCAGGCGCCACTACCCTGCATGCGAAATTCAAGTGTCCCAAAAGCGACTGAAGTTGCCTGAGGGACACTTTTTTCAACGGAAGCAGATCCTCTATAAGCTTCCTCAAAGCTTCTAGCTTGTCCACAGGAGGGCTAGAAGTCTGCTCCACCGTATCGAAAAGGATACCCAGGTAAGTGAGCTGGGTCGAAGGACCCTCCGTCTTGTCGGCGGCCAGCGGGACCCCCAAATCCTGCGTGAGGTCGGCGAAGGCTTGTAACAGCGCCAAGCAGTCGCCGGTGTTGTCCTCAGAAGCCAGTAAAAAATCATCCAGATAATGAGTGACTCCGCCCAGACCAGTTTTAAACTTCAAGGCCCACTCCAAAAAGGTGCTAAACGTTTCAAAAGCTGCACAAGCTATTGAACAGCCCATAGGCATAGCTTTGTCAAAGTAATATTTGCCCTCGAACTGGAAACCTAGCAGCCAAAAATCATCTGGATGAATTGGCAAAAGGCGAAACGCAGATTCGATATCGCATTTTGCCAATAAGGCACCACGACCAAACTTCCGAATCATCTTGATCGCTTGATCAAGAGAAGCGTACTTCACGGAGCAAAGCTCCGGTGGAATAACGTCATTCACAGAAGTTCCTAAAGGGTGTGATAGGTTGTGAATTAAACGAAATTCACCCGGTGCCTTTTTTGGCACAATACCTAAGGGGGATATATGCAACTCGTGAAGGGGTGGTGCGTCAAAAGGACCGGCCATGCGATGCAAAGCCACCTCCTTCGCTATTTTCTTGCGGGCTACCATAGGTAGCTCACGAATTGATTTTTGGTTAGCAGGATTCCGTGCCACGGGAGTCATGGCTACCGGAATCCGAAAGCCAACGGAGAAGCCATCAATCAAATAGGCCGCAGCCTCCCTGTTGGGGTAAGACTGGAGCCAGAATTGTAGGGCCTGCAATCGAATAGGGGTGTGGGCTAAAGATAACAATACATTACTTTCCTGATGCTGCGGTTGCCGTAGAGGGGGTTGGTCTGGGGTTCTGCTGAGCCCCCCCCCTGCCTCCACGAAAGGGCCGCCGCCCACTGAAGCAAGCAGCCGCCGCGTGTGCTCCCCCACATTTCTCGCAACTGTGGGCGTACTTACACCCCTGGCGCTGACAGGACCCCTTATTAAAATCCCAGCATAGCATACGGCGGCTAGTTCTGAAAGCCGCCGGTTTGGGCTTCTGCTGTTCCGGCACTTTTTTGTCAATGAGTGGGGCCACGTGGGTGGTCCACACATCGAGATCCCTACGATCCCAGCGGGCCGACGGGATCCTGGCCGCCCGACGCCTAAAGTTCTCATCGTATTTTATTGCCGCTTTTTCACCAGCTTTGGTGAAGGCGGAACGAATGATGGATAAATAAACAAACAAGTGGAGAGATCTCCTAGGATAAGCCGCCACCACCACGCCGGCGAAGACTTGAAAACAATCAAGCCAATGCTCGAAAGTTTTGTCAACCGTGGGGTTGCCGGGGCGCTTCTTGGGGAAATCTGCTTTCTCTTGGTCCTCGGAGGGTGGGGACAGTTTAAACATGTCTACGTACCGGCCATTAAGTATCCTAGCTCGCAGCTTCGTTGCCAAGTGCGAACCCGGAATGATGTCCCTAGCCGAATTGGTAGAGACCTTAACGTCCGGTACGAGCACTCCATCCCTACACTCTTGTACGGCCCCATATTTCGCCCGGTGAGCGTTGGCCCTCCTTTCCCAAGCCCACCTTGGAAGCCCCGAAGCCTCCTCGCCGAAACCCCAGTAAAGTTCGATGGGGCCACCCAGCTCATCGTCAGAACTAGAAGACGTACCCGTATAAGAAGAAGAAGAGTCCTCCCTCCTGCGTTTGGCGTGCTTCCGGGAAGATCTTTTGTGGCGACGTTTTCCACCCAAGGATCTCCTAGCAGGGACTGGAAGGCTGTCCTCCAAGGAGGATCCCGAGTCAAGATCTTGCCTTGAAGGACCTGGGGCCACAGAAGAAACGACATGTGAGGTACCTGACCCCGAAGCCACCTCAACCAAAGGCTGGACAGCCCTGCTCCGGCGGGAAGCAGGCGTCGAAGGGGTCTTTCCCCGAGACACCCTCCTGGAAGACCGCCTTGCCCTGCGCGAACTAGCAAGAGTAGCAGGTAAGGAGGAGGGTCGGGTAGGCCGGGAAACCAAGCCAGCAGTGCTAGTTGATGGCCCTTCTCCCCCAAGCTCGCTAGACAGCGATGACGTCGGCGACGATGGCACCAACGGCTGAGGTGGCCTTGCAGTCGCAGGGGGCCGAGTGGAACAACGTTGGAGGACGCCGTCCATTTCAGCCGCAAAGCGCGACATGGCCGCCGGATCATCAGCTATGCCTGCCATGAATGACTGAACCCGACCAAGCGATTGACTCGGGGCAGGTGAGCGTAGGGCTTGGGAGGGACCCCTGATGGGTCGCTTTGCAATGGTAGCCCGGTCAGCCCGGGCCGAAGCCTTCTTCGGGGCCATACCTGCTAGATTAAAACAAAGAAAGACAAATGAAAGCCCTGGCTAATAACCCAAGCAAGCTGTCAACTTTGTTGAAGATTGACCAAGACCGGCCAAAGGCCTTAGCCAATGGCGCTCAACGAGGAATGAGTTACTACTAAACTAATTAAATGGAACACTGAAAAAAAAAAATTAATTATTTATTATTATTAATTTATTATTCAGTTATTTATTTATTATTATTTATTGTTAGGAAATATAAATTATTTAAGAGCTTCCAGAATCAGCGCACCCCAAAGGCTGCCCCGCAGGGCAATGTGGCCTTTGCAGGGGCAGGAGCAGCACCAGGCCAGGCCAACAGTTAGACCTATAAATTCAATTACAGCAGGCTGCTATACCTGAGTCACCCAGAGGGTGGCACTGTGCACTTGAATAGCTAGTATAACAGCTGCAGTGCTGCTCTGAGCCACTAGGGGAGCTCACGAGGCGACAGCCTGCAGTAACCCCCACGACCACTAGAGGGCCAGCAGGCAGTCAGGCCGCAGACACCGCGGCAAAATGGAGGAACCAGAGGAACCAGACGGTCCCCGCAGACAGAAAATGCAGGCCGGGGCTAGGCCTCGGCCTGCGCACACCTCCCACGCGCCGGCACAGCCGGCGGCCAGCACCGCTGCGCCGCCCGCGATCCCCGGGTCGGGCGGGAGGAGGCCGCTCAGCCCGCCGCGCCGATTATTAACTCCCCTTCTTTTTTCCCCCCCCACAGGGCCAGTGAGCGAAGCGAGGTCTCCGCGGCAGCCGCGCCGACGGAGCCGGGACCGGGAACGCTCCACCACCACCCGACCAGGTAAGGGGGAAGGGGGGGATGGGTCGGGAGGGGGAGGCGAAACCGGATCGCCCCCCGCGGCCGCGAGGCCGCGATCCCTGTGAACGGGAGGGGGGGGACACCGTCCGCGGCCCGCCGCCGCCGCCGCAAGGCCCACCTCACCCCCTAAGAGCACCAGGGCCCGCTGGAGCTGGGCCCTGTGCCGACGCAAGGCCCCAGAACGAGGGGAAAGCAGATGGGAGGGGGAGGGAGGCAGCCGCGATCTGCCGCCGCGGCGCTAAAACCGGGGGGGGGGATTGCCAAAACGGCCCTGAAAACGGCCGCTAACTTACCCCTGCCTCCCCCAGGCCGGGGGGGGGTCCCCACCCACGGCCTTTTTTAGCAACCAGGAATAAATAGGATTAAACTAATTTAAAAGACAAAATGAGGAACTAAATAGGACAACCAACAAAATGGGGGAGAGAAGGTAAAGGGGAATTAAGGAAGAATATAGAAGGGAGAGGAATAGACGACAGGAATAAAGGCAAGAATCAGGGAATCAGTTAGGCTCAATACAACCGGCTCTAGGCTGCTCCGTGATCCAGTTCGAAACGGCCAAGAGGGTGATCCCTCCTCTGGCCTCTGTATATATATGACCTCAAACCCCTCCTCCATTGCCAATTTAAATTTTGCCCCAGCAACCCAATTAACCCTTAAATGCTTGGGTTGCTGACTTAATTTGCCAAGTCATTGTGGAGTGGCCTGTTCCCCCAACCGCAACACGTGCTCTCTGTTAGTGAGAACACGCTTTGTGAGTCAAGGACCCGCCACCCGCTTAGGGATAAATAAAACACAAGGACACATTCAGCTGCCTGGAGTCGTTGGATCACCCGCCCGCCCTCCCTTTAGGTCATATTTATGCTTTTGACCTTGCTATGAACTTTGGTTGGTTGCCTTGGTTGCCCAGGGGCCTGGTAGGAATTTTTATCCATTTGGCTAATTGGCACCCACCTCTTGGTTTTTCGCCAAGAGTTTTCGCCAAGGTTAAGGGGTGATATGATAGCCATGTTCAAATATATAAAAGGATGTCATATAGAGGAGGGAGAAAGGTTGTTTTCTGCTGCTCCAGAGAAGCGGACACGGAGCAATGGAACCAAACTACAAGAAAGAAGATTCCACCTAAACATTAGGAAGAACTTCCTGACAGTAAGAGCTGTTTGACAGTGAAATTTGCTGCCAAGGAGTGTGGTGGAGTCTCCTTCTTTGGAGGTATTTAAGCAGAGGCTTGACAACCATATGTCAGGAGTGCTCTGATGGTGTTTCCTGCTTGGCAGGGGGTTGGACTCGATGGCCCTTGTGGTCTCTTCCAACTCTATGATTCTATGATTCTATGTATTTAGATTAACGGGCTAAAGGAGGCCACAACTTTATTGGTTACAGCATGTAAGTGGTATTGGCTTAGGCATTGGATCAAACAAACACGGGGAGTCATCCAAAAGGTTAACAACCAGTTGGAGGAGCTTGTTGATGCAGATACAACTGGAAGCTTCCCCTGATGTCACCGGGGGTCGTGTCATGGCCCTAGCCACCAGCAGGGCATCGGACAGGATCCACGACCGCTGGATTCCTTTAACGGAAAACCAACAAGGGGAGGGGTAGGTGATGGCCACAACCTGCCCTCCAAACACATGACACATATTCCAGTGCCTAACCGCCAATGCCCAAAAAGTTGTGACGATTTGCTATGAGGTAGGCAAAAAACCAAGAGGCTGGTGCCAATTAGCCCAATGGATAAAAATTCCTACCAGGCCCCCTGGGCAACCAAGACAACCAACCAAAGTCCAGAGCAAGGTCAAAAGCATAAATATGACCTAAAGGGGGGGTGGGTAGGCAGGTGATCCAACGACTCCAGGCAGCTGAATGAGGGCATGGTGCTGCCATAGCCACTTGAATGCGGCTAAACCCCGCCCACCAGGTTTACTCTCTGTGCCCATTCCCTTCCCTTCTGGGTACACATGAGCAGATGGCATTTCATCACCATGATGCAGCTGGGTATTGTGGGATTAGATTAGTGTGGAACGGGCTGAGAAGTGGGAATGTGTGCTTTAGAATCAACTGTGCTGCCCACTTTGTGTCAAATGGTGTCAACTGGCCCTGGTGATATATTTGAGCAAGAATGATCTGGGGCAGAAGATAGGACTGTCCTTGAATCACCAGGTGCAACAGGGCCTGGAAATGATACATCATCACACACACACACACACACGAGAGCACACCTGACTGTCAGGCTGCTGCCAGTGACTCCCAGCTGCTTGCCCAGGAATGTACAAAGAAAATGGAATGTTTCTTACCACCTGCTTTTTATTCAGTATTTACAGAGAGAGGCTATAAAACCCAGCCTCTTGGATAATAGCATTGTTCCAAGTGAATTCCGCCCCCTCATCTCTCCCACTTCCTCAATTGCATCATCTCTCCTATGGGTGCTGATAAGTACCCTCTGTCCTTGAGCTCTTTGCTCTCCTACTTTCAAGACTCACCGGGTTCTGGGAGGGGGGCAGTCTGGAATGTTTTCTAAAGACACCGTATCCGTTAACTGCCCCCCTTGCTTCCTCCTCCTCCTCCTCCTCCTCCTCCTTCTCTCCCATTATTTCCCAACTTCTCCCCTCATCTTCCTCTGAGCTGTGACCTCCACAAACCCCTGTTGTAAATCTAAACTGTCTTCCTTTTGTCTCCTGCCTGCTTTTATCTGCATGATCTGAAATGCTACAGAGGAGGGTTTGGAAAGGGGTGAAGCACACTGAAAAGAATTTGGCAGGTTGGCGTATATACTCTACTAGAATGTTGTGGGCTGGCACCAAAGCAAGTACCCCACTTTAGAAATCTATGCCGTCATCCACTTCCCCACATGAATAGGATCCACTCTGTGGCATTCTCGTCACCCTGCCCCACAGCCCTCCTAGCATAAAAACACAATAATAGCCTTTCTGGATCAAACCAAAGGTCCATCTTAGTCCATATTCCAGTCCTTGCAGCAGCTGGCTGGATACGGTACATAAACCAGGACCTGAGCACAAGAGCACTTGCGATAACCAGCAGTTGTCATTCTGAGGCACCTGGATAAGGATAATTAATAGGCATAGTAATATATTAGGATAATTAATAGGCATGGAGTGGATAAGAGAAGAGGACTGTTCCTGTTTCACACAGAGCCCTTTATAAAGGTGGGTTTCTGAGCTCCATACCTGACTAAATTACATTAGGCAGTTAAAGAAGGACATCCCGTGTGCCTTGCAATGCCAAACACCCCACCAGAAGTCCTTGCAAGATTGTGGTAAGTCCTACCATCCTCCCCTATTTTAAAACAAGCTTGATTGAATCTCATATATAATTGTAGTTACAGATAGGTAGCCGTGTTGGTCTGCCATAGTCAAAACAAAAAAAAATTCCTTCCAGTAGCACCTTAAAGACCAACTAAGTTAGTTCTTGGTATGAGCTTTTGTGTGCATGCACACTTCTTCAGATACACACATACTTCTACATATCTGAAGAAGTGTGCATGCACACGAAAGCTCATACCAAGAACTAACTTAGTTGGTCTTTAAGATGCTACTGGAATATATAATTGTGTGAAACAGCAACATTCTACATGTAATAAAAACATTATAATCATATTATGCTTAATGTTGTATTACATAAAAAAACTATTTGTTTCATCCATATTCAGATGATATTTATATTTCATAAATTCAATAAGTGGACTCCACTTATCTTTAATATTTTCTCTTTGTGGTCTGCCTTCTTTCATCACGGCGACCTTCCAAATGTTTGTTAATTGCTATTCCGCTGTTGGTGATCATCTGTTTTTCCATTTTTGCACAAAAAGTATGCAAGTTACTATTCCATTAATTCCTACAGCTTATTTGTGGGTCTGAATACCTTATAAAAATTATCAGGGGGTCCAGTGGCAAAGTGTAATGTGCTATGAATGACATTATCTCTGCTACCTCTCTCCAAAATAATTGTATTATTGGACAGATCCGCAAGCAAATATATTTCATGTCCACATCTCCAACACTTTCCATCACAAACTGTTTAAATTTTCCTCAGTCTATGTGGAGACACATACCATTTCAGTTTGCAATGAGCCTTGCTGGTTCCAGAAATTGGTCTGCCTGCTATTTTTCCCCATTTTTAAACAAACCTATCCACCCAAGTCAGAAAAAACCCAGAGCTCAGTGCTAGAGCACATCCTTAATCTGCAGAAAGTCCCACACTCAAGAATTCAAATCTCCAGTAAAAAGGATCAAACAGCAGATGATCAGAAATGCGTTTCTCTTCCAAAAACCCTGGAGAGCCATGGCATCTCAGAAGGGACAATACTGTGACAGGTAGAGTTGGTCTCATGAGCCTTTCTGAGGCACTCTGGGGGGAGCAACAGATTCATACTTAGCGACCTTCACCTGCAAATGTTTATTCAGTAGAAGCTGGTCCATTAAGACGAAGCTCACTTTGCCCTCAGCCACCTTCCAGCCTTCTTACACCCAGTTAGGAGATGTCTATTCCTGTATTTATCTCTGACCCCCACCTTCTGCTAGTTTCCCTGCCTTCCTTCCCACCAATCCCAATGAGCACCAGCAACCACTGGTTTTATTACTTGCTTCAAGAGTAAGTCTTCGTTACTGTCCATTCCCTAGTTCTACTAGGAAATGACATGCATCATTCCTGCACCATGTCGATGCTTTTACAGCTTAAAAGGGGGGGATGGGCAACACCAGTTGGGCAGCCCTGATTCCATCACCTCGAAAGTATCTTGGCATGTTAGAAACTCCCATGAATTCCCCTTGGGAAGTTGTTACATGCTGATTCTCTGAATATTTGTGCAGATCCTTCAGCCCAGAAAATCTGTTTCATCGACGAGGGACATCTTGCATGAGGCTTGGACTGCGTACATCCTTCACCATGAAGCCTCTCCTGGGACTCCTTTTCTGCTCTCTGCTTCTCACTACAGGTGAGGACTTGCTAGTGAATTTCCTTTGTACACCTAAGAGAGGAATTGTCCTGGGAGACTTAACAGTTTGGGACAAATTCAAAGCTGGAAGCCCTCATTTTCTCACATGAGGAAAAAATAAAGTATAACTTCCTCAAGCAGGGGTAGCTTGTCTTGACAAAGGCATGTATTGAACTGGAAGGACTCAAAGGCCATCTAAGGCAAGGGAGATCTTCCTGACCTCCTGCTCCATTCATATTTTGATCAGGAGCAATTGAAGGCCTGTTCCACAGTGGGTAAAGTAAAATTCCAAGGGTATTCTCATTATCCACGCAGGTGGGATTTACTCCTATTCCCCAAACAAATAACACAGACATTTGAACATATTTCTCTTCCAGGTACCTCCTTGCAGTGTGAAGTTTGCAGTGCCATTGGGAAAACATGTTCCAGTGATAAAGTAGATTGCCCTGCTGGAGAAGATACCTGTGCCACTTATTCGTATGCACCTTCACGTGAGTGAGAATTATCATAACCCAGGCCAGATGAATGAATAAGCTCCATAGTTTAGCCTGGAAAAGAGGAGAATGAGAGGAAATATGATTGTTGTTGTTGTTTAGTCATTTAGTCGTGTCTGACTCTTTGTGACCCCATGGACCAGAGCACGCCAGGCACTCCTGTCTTCAGGAAATATGATAGCCATCTTCAGCTATCTTAAGTGCTGCCACGTGGAAGAAGAAACATGCTTGTTTTCTCCTGCTCTGGGGGGTAGGACTCAAACAATGTCTTCAAGTTACAGGAAAGGAAATCCCAACTAAACATTCAGAAAAACTTTTTGACAGAGCTGTTCAGCAGTGGAGCAGACTCCCACAAGAGGTGGTGGACTCTCCTTCCTTGGAGATTTTTAAGCAGAGATTGGATGGCCATCTGTCATGGATGCTTTAGCTGAGATTCCTGCATTGCAGGGGATTGGACTAGAGCAGGCTTCCTCAAACTCAGCCCTCCAGATGTTTTTGGCTTACAACTCCCATGATCCCTAGCTAGCAGGACCAGTGGTCAGGGATGATGGGAACTGTCGTCTCAAAACATCTGAAGGGCTGAGTTTGAGGAAGCCTGGACTAGAGGACCCTTGGGGTCTCTTCCAGCTCTAAGATTATATGATTCTAGTTGCACAAATCATACAAACATATGAAGCTCTCTTTATATGACGCAGCCTGGAACTGTCTGCTCTGACTGAAAGCCCCTTCTTGAGGTCTCAGACAGCTTTCTTACCTAGCCCTACAGCCCGAGACCCTTTAAACAACAAGCCTTCAAAGCATGTGCTCAGGTGCAAAGTTGAGATCCTTCTTTGTGAATATGTCATGGAGGGAGAGCAGAGCATTCAGTCTGAACATGTGAAGGAGTATTGTGTGCCCTGCCCAAGTCCTCTGATGAGTGCAGGTCCAAAACGGGCTGCCATATTCATGGGTAAGGTTTCCAAGACATGAACAGGCACCTTGATGGACCAAGTCCCCAATCGACTAGTCAGGCAGCCTGCTTCAGACTAATGTCAATTCTGCTTTTGGCCAAGGAGTGCACCCAGTTTGCATAGTATCATTGAGCTGGAGGAGCTCAAACCACAAATTCCCATTTAATCTTTCAGACATTCAAAATGAACACTTGAACAGGGCTCCTGTGTGTGAGAGAGCACTAATTTGGGTTCCAAAGATTCAGCATTTTTTAAGGTTGCACCATCATTCTTGTTTGCCTTTTACCCTAAAATGCACATTTTTGTATGAATTTTGTACTGTTTTTGAGCTGAAAACTGCTGCAAAAAAACAACAACCCAAAGATCCATAGGTTCTGAGTTCCATATCAGCCCATAAAGTGACAATCGGGAATGACAACCTCCAGCATACCTAAATAGAAATTGAATGGGTGAATTTTCTTGAGATATAATGGCTGTGAACTGTGACAACCTATCGCTCGTCTTTATTTTTCCTTTTGTTTTGTTGTATATCCAGCACCAAACATCAACATCACAACATTCAGGAAATTATGCCTTACGGAGGCAGGATGCAGAAATGCAACCGAAGACATAGGGAAGGTTTTTGAAAATGTGGGACTTCTTATAAAGGTTGAATGTAACAAGGCCTCTGAGGCAGCTCCATTCGTCTTCCTGACACTCTCTGGGCTCCTGTTGATGAAGATCCTCCTTTAATGAACCACATGCAGTGAATTGGCACTGAAGAAGAGTTTCATTCTTATATCCATGCAGCCTTCCCTGGACCTGACCATGTGTCTGTCCAGAGGAAATTGTTGTTTTATATTTCTTCAGTAAAAACAAATAAAAAGAAATCTGGAGGTGAAAAAGCATGCATTTCCATGAATGGAATTGGCTTTTTTTGTTGCTATTATTCTACTCGCCCTTCATGCTATGATGTAAAAAATACAGGTAAAAATGTTTGTGTAAATTCAAGATTTGACCGATTTTCATGAAACCCTGCTGTTCTTAGAGGAAAATCAGACAATAAAATATGTCACGTAAACTAAAAAAGCGTTGTTCTTCTGATAGATTTTGATCAGCTGAGTCTGGCTTAAAACAGAAGCCAGCTGAATTGCATTCTGATCCTTGCTCAGAGCTATTTTCCAGCATGAGTTCTCCAAACGCTGCTGGTGCTTCCATTCCTGAGGGCAGCGTTTGCATACACTCTGACACTGCTCAGGCCACCTTAGCTCACTCGCTCGCTTCCCTCTCTTGCTTCCTTCTCTCGCTTGTATTAAAAATAAAATGTGTCTTTGTAGGCTCCACCAAGTCTCAAGAACATTCTCATTCTGAAAGCGGGAGTTCCTAGTCTCCTTCACACACCTCGGTCCTCCCTTTTGAGCTACACATAGCCCCAGCAGCTCATGCAAGGCAACTGATAAAGTCAGCAGAGAGCAGCAGCAGATGTCTGTATGTGTGTGGAAGGAATAGAAGTGAAATTTGACTCAGTTCACATTTAAACAACTTAGTTTGCACTTTCTGAAAAATGATGAAAACTGAAACACGGCACATAACTCCTAAAGGTAAAGATAAAAGCTAAAGGACCCCTGGATGGTTACATCCAGTCAAAGTTGACTCTGGGGTTGTGGTGCTCATCTCGCTTTCAGGCCTAGGGAGGGAGCCGGCGTTTGTCCACAGACAGCTTTCCGGGTCATGACTAAACCGCTTCTGGCGCACAGAACACCGTGACGGAAGCCAGAGTGCACAGAAACAGTGTTTACCTTCCCTCTGCAGCGCTACCTATTTATCTACTTGCACTGGTGTGCTTTCGAACTGCTAGGTTGGCAGGAGCTGGGACGGAGCAACTGGAGCTCACCCCGTTGTGGGGATTCGAACTGCCGACCTTCCGTGGTTCAGACCACAGCGCCACCCGCATCCCTACATACCTTTACATAACTCCTACACTGTGTAGCTCCCACGTCCATTTTCCAGAGTGACCCTAGGAGCCAATCCTCAGTGGCTGACTCCTCTGATTGGTTCCAGTCAGTACAAAGGTTGACAAGACTTTTTGCTCAGTAGATAAAAAGCTCCCCATTCACTCTGATTGGATGCTTGAGACAGAGACCCTGCTGGGACCCAGCTGTAGAAAGCATAACAGGTCTTCAGCCCCTCCATGACCCTGGACCACGGCACCTCTGCATGTTAGTGGAGAAAGTGCAAACAAGTGAGCTATAGCTTTGCCGAATGGCCTTGCCTCTCACCCCCTTGGTGGATGACAACCACCTATAGCTGGTGTGTGTGTGAAAGGAGTAGTGCTGGGATTGCTTATCTTGCAGGGAGCCTGCAGAAACAAACTCTCCACTGTACACGGTTTCGATCTAACTCATAGTGATGAGGAGGAAGGCAGCGCTGGGGCTGGGGAATGAAAAGGAAAGGAAGGAAATGGATCCATCAAATAATGGCCACTAATGGACTGAGTCAGGAAAGGCAACACACACCAAGTCACCAGCTCCCTGACTTCTTGAATATTCTCGTACTTCTGCTTTCTGCGATGATGCACTCTAGCTGTGATGCTAAAGAACTTTGGACAGGGAAAACAGTGGAAGGTTTCACTTGTGTGGTAGCAAATTTATTGCATGCAAGATAAGATATAGCCAGGTCTGCCAACTAATACAACACCCAGTGAGCTTTCCTTATCCAGCTCCTTCTCTTAACTGCAGTAAGGAAAAGACTTTTCATTTTTTTTTAACAAAATAAAACCTCATACATCTTATGTTGCTTTTAATTATATATGTGCACCTAGACACATGGCTCTGAATCTGGCCCTTGGGTCTCCTCTCCCCAAAAGAAATCCCCTCCTCTTCTGATTTTGAGTGGCTGGAATGTAGTGTCCTATAGCAGGTTAAGAGTCACATGTGTTGGCAGCCTGCAGTGGCGTAGTGTGGGTTGCCAGCGTCCGAAAAAAAGCAAGTATTGTGTCCCCCTAACCTGTGGACCATTAGCACTCCCTGAGTCCTTTCCTTCAATCCAGTATTGAACCCACTACCCACTCCCCCCGTGGATGTATTGTATTTTAAGAAAAGGCTATCTAGGACAGGGGTCAGCAACCTGTGGCCCATGGGCCACAAGCGGCCCATGGCGGGTCATTTAAATGGCCCCCGAGCCGCCCCCAGAAGTTGTGTCTGCGCAGACATGATCCAGCCCCAGAAGCAATCTCTGTGGGAGTGAACCGGCCCATGTGAGGTAAACCTTGCTGGCCCCTGATCTAGGTGTACGTTGATTTTTTAAAATTATGATTTTTTAAAAAATGCAAGGTATGGAACATGGAAGAGAGTTTTGGTTTCTCTCCAGTCACCTAACATGGGGATGCTATATATTTATATTTAGAATGGTTTGTTGTTGTTGTTTTAAAAAAGTTGCACCTCCCTCCAGATACTTCTCATTCATATATATATATTCTGAAAGTCATTTAGGAAGGAAGGAAATATTTCACTTAACCTCTCATCCCATAGAGATGCTTTACTACATTTTGAAAAAGAGAAAAGCCCTTCCTCCAACTTCACCATCTCCTTCTCCAGTGTCTGTAGAAGAAAAAGGGGTACAGGGGAGCCGACTTGGGCCCCAGGTTAAGGGTGCGCAGTGTGTGTGATGCCATGATGTCACACGCGCCCCTGCCCTCAGAACCTGATTTCCAGTGCCTCTGAAAGTCAGGTTCCAAGACCTCGCAAGACCTCAGAAAGCATCTCCAAGGTCTCAGGAGGCCCCAGATGTGCTTTCCGAGACTTCACAAGACATTTGAAGTTGGGGGGGGGGCTGTGGTGTGGGTGCTAAGCACTCACAACAATTTTTTTGTGGCTGCTCAGGCACCCAGAGCCCCCTATAGTTGGTGCCCCTGAAAAGCACACTCCTTATTCTTGCACAGTTGGTTTTGAATGTTTAAGGAAGAAGCTGCAATCTTCAACTAAGTAAAACGAAGCCCATGCTTGGATTAGCACGTGAGTGTAAATACTTGGCATATATTCTTATTTATCTATATGTTTTGAATATTTTGACAAGTATTTGGATATTGTTTTAATTTTAAGAAAGGGGTCTGGTTTCCTGGCTGCAATTTAGCTGCACTGTCAACAGTCCTCCCCCCACCCCCCAGCGCTTTCCCTATGAAAACCTGCTCTTTACCACTGAACTGGAGCAAATGGCAATTCCTGGAAAATCCAAATTGCCGTTTGTTCTGATTCAGCAGTAAAGAGCGGGTTTTCATGGGGAAAGTGTTGGGACCAAAGAAAAGGCACTTTGGTGCATCACTTTAAAGTGCAGAACTGTTCCTAGAAAAAGCAGGGCAAAACATAAGTGGGGATGAGCCCAGAGTCTAGACTTTAAAACCACCCCAATATCAGGCCATGTTACCTCATTCCCACCTTTATGAAGGGAGGTTGCCACAGAGAGCCTTTCAGATAAGCTGCCTGTGGGGGGCATCTTTTCAGCCTTCTGGTTACATCACTTATCTCTCACTTATCAATCACTTCATGGGGATTCTGAGAACAAAGTTTCCCATGCGTCATGCCTGACAGTTTTACCACATCCAAGATTGCCTTGCCAGAGTGAGACGGATTAATCCAGTGGCAGATGTCATCTGCAGTAGACAGTGGGAGGTCCTCCCAACTCCCTAATTAAGTTTCCCGGAGGCCCATGCCAGGGAGATTAAGATAGATATGGCTAACCAATTGCTGCTCGCTGCAAGTAAAAGGGCTGACCTTTAATCCCAAATACTGTTTTATGACTCCATTTCAGGAAATGAGACACACTGCAGGATGAATAATATAATAATCCTCTATTATCGCAATGCAATAAAATTTTATGTTCCTGGTAATGCCACATGCAAAGGATGAGAACATGAACAGAACACGATAAAGAATAAATTCCAGAGCTTCTTCCTAGCACTTTTCCATATAAGAGTTAAGCTTTAGATCCATTTCTTTGTCACGAAGAGTTAAAATTTGGATCCATTTCATGAAGAGTTAAGCGTGGTGTAGTGGTTAAGAGCGGTGGACTCGTAATCTGGTGAACCGAGTTCGATTCCCCGCTCCTCCACATGCAGCTGCTGAGGGACCTTGGGCTAGTCACACTTCTCTGAAGTGTCTCAGCCCCACTCACCTCACAGAGTGTTTGTTGTGGGGGAGGAAGGGAAAGGAGATTGTTAGCCGCTTTGAGACTCCTTAGGGTAGTGATAAAGTGGGATATCAAATCCAAACTCTTCTTCTATTTCTTCTTAAGAGCTATTTCTTTCTCTTTAGAGGACAAAACTGTGCCAAATAATGGAGAAAACCTGAATTTAGTTCCTTCCATGTTCCTCTGCTTTCAAATTCCCTAGCCCTGTGGAGGTGTGGTTAAGTTGCTGTAAGTGACATAAGCTTGAATTTATTTACTCTGGCCATGGATAGCCTCAATAAACCACATTTCCACAGCAGATAGTGAACAATTCTTTTATCAAGAAGCAGAAAGGGTGTGCCGATGTCTCATACCATGTAAAATTATTCTCCAGGAGTATCTGTAATCTTCCTCAAGTACAGAAAGAAAAAAAAATTAAGTCTACTTCTGAGACGCAAGCCTTTTAGACCCCTGAATTCTTCTCCAGCTCAGATTAAAATCCAACTCAAATACTTCACTCCAGGAGTGGGGAACTTTTCCACCAAGGGCCACATTCTCCTCTGAGCAATATATTAGGGGTCACATGCCAGGGGCAAGCGAGGGGGCAGAGCCAAAAGTGGTCAGAACAAGGAATGCAGATTTCACCTTTGAACAGCAGGTTAGTTTCTACACATTCCCACACACCCTTCTCTGTGCTCTAACCAGGTGAGCATTGTTTTAAATTAACCAGGACCTGATCAATTTAAAACGTGGTTGGTCCTTCAAACATGAGGCGTTATTGGAGGTCAAGGATACAGTCAAGCAAGGCCAACACATACCTCAAGGAAGATGTGTGTCGTAGAGAGAAGTAATATGGCTGATGAGGAAATTGAGGTCCGGCAGGCTGCACTTCAACCCGGGCAGGAGGTTTCCCACCCTGTCTCTACTCTATTAGTCTGCATAGGGAAGATTTGAGAGGCTTCTGGAGCAAGATGCCAGAAGAGGAACCCATCCATGTACCCACCACAGAGAATCATCTTACCTTAAAGGATTCTCCTTGGAGAGGATGATTTTCCCTCTCAGATTCCACTTCACAGCCTCTTTATGTCTGCTCCTAATCAGAACCAGAAACCACAATATTTGTGTGTGTGTGTGTGTTGGGGCGGTCCTTGTTAGTATGTTTGTTTCCTTTCCTTTCCTTTCCTTTCCTTTCCTTTCTTATTTGGCTTCTGAATTATGCCCCTCATTGATGTAATGAAGCAATATTGCTTCACTCACTGAGCAGGAGCAGAATTTGGAGGATGAGATAAGGAGTTCACTCTGCCTTTAGTCAGCTCTCCACCTGCCTGCCCTCATAGCTTACAACCAGTGCAGGGGGTGGCACTGGCTGGCAGCTTCTCTCCCCCCCCCTTACATTTCTGAGCACAGTTCAAAATGTTGGTGCTGACCTTTAAAGCCCTAAACAGCCTCGGTCCAGTATACCTAAAGGAGCGTCTCCACCCCCATTGTTCTGCCCGGACACTGAGGTTCAGCTCCAAGGGCCTTCTGGTGGTTCCCTCACTGCGAGAAGCCAAGTTACAGGGAACCAGGCAGAGGGTCTTCTCAGTAGTGGCACCCGCCCTGTGGAACGCGTTCCCACCAGATGTGAAGGAAATGAACAACTATCTGACTTTTAGAAGACATCTGAAGGCATCTGTTTAGGGAAGCTTTTAATGTTTAACAGACCACTGTATTTTAATATTTTTTTGGAAGCCGCCCAGAGTGGCTGAGGAAACCCATAAATTATTATTATTATTAAGCTCAGTTTTTACCTTGTAGAGCTCAGCAGCAAGGAGGATGGTGGGAGAAAATGAGAATTAGTCTCTTTGGGCATTGGTTCTGGCTCCACCTGTTGCTGGGCTCTGTACCAGGGAGTGCCAGCCACTAATGGGCACAGATCGGGCCCAAAAAGAAAGGGCAAGTAAGGGGGCATGCAATGTCTTGGCAAGAGTGTGGGGCCCCCCACTGAGGACACCCTTGCCTAAGGGTCCCCCACATCCTAGAATCACAGCAGTGTGATTTAGGCTACTTTCACACCATACATTTAATTTTTATTTAAAAATATATAATTTTTATTTTTGCATTTTCTATTTTACATGAACGAATGAATTAAATACATAAACATATAATCCCTTTTGACTTCCCTCTCCCCCCTCCCCATTGTGCATTTTAATGTAATGATTTTCCCTTCTGCATCTCTTTCATAACTCTAGTTTTATAAATCCTTCGTCAATCCGTAGTTCTAATTTTTACTACAAGTTTTCTGTCAATCCTACCATGTATGTAATTGTTTACAATACAAATAAATTAAAAACTTTCCCCATTCTTTATTAAAGACCTCCTCTTCCTGTTGTCTAATTCTTCCTGCAAGTTTTGCCATCTCGGCATCGTTCATCAATTTTGTCTGCCGCTCTTCTTTGGTCGGAGTTGTACCCTCTTTCCATTTCCGCACAGCATACATTTAAAGCACTATGATACCACTTTAAACAGTAGTGACTTCCCACAAGGAATTATGGGAGCTGTAGTTTATTAAAGGTTTCAAGAGTTGCTAGGAGGCTCCATTCCCCCAAACAGAGCTGAAACTTCCAGGATTTCCTGGGAAGAGGGATGGACTATTAAACCACTTTGGAGCATCCATTCTAATTTGCTTGTGGGGACGTTGTATGACAATCAACAATCATCTTGCATCCATCAGGATTTGCCTGATATCGTCAGTATTGAATAGAGTTGCGCCACTGCCTTACTAATGCTGGAACCTTTTGGTTTTGCATTGTGTTTCTATGCTATGCACAAGAAGGTGGTCTGTAAATGAGATGATGGTCAGCCCCAAAGATCATGGCCAGTGGGCAAGGACAATGGGAGTTGGAGTTCAGTGATGTGTGGAGGACCACAAAGTGTCCTGCTTTAGCTACAGGTTGAAGCAGTACCTTCATGTACTCCAGCACTAAGCTCTGGCTCCCCCTTCTGTACACAGGAGTTAATAGGTACCTTTATTTCAAAGCTACCGTAGATTAATATTGATTACAGACATCATGCATTCCCTGATGCATTCAGCCCACCCTACAGTACAGGTAGAAATGGATAGATGTGTCCATTGAGGTTCTCTCGATTTCTCATTTTTCCAATCTTCTGTTCAGTTCTCTGCATATTGCACCAATTTGTTATTACTATTTTTAAATCCTTGTGAAAATTCACCAGCACCTTTGTGCAAATTTATCCTTATAAACATCTTTTTGTATGCACTTTGGACTAATGTGCAAAATTTTGCAAGCACCGCCCCCCCCCCCCCCAGAATATAATGCATTTCTGCATGTGATTATCACTAATTTATTAATTTTCACTAATAGATTCATTTTGATGCTCACTTTCTGCAATTTTGTAAACATCGTTTGATTGAAGAACTGCATCACAAAATTTGGTAAAGTGAAAATTTCAAAGAACGGCTGTGTTTCTGTTCTCACATTATTTCAGAAAGTCAAGGCAGGGAACAGCAATTTAACAATCAATCCCTCCTCACAGGGAACTCTGAGAATTGTAGCTCTGGGAGGGGAATAGGAGGTCACCTGACAACTCTTAGCACCCTTAACAAACCACAGCTCCCACGATTCTTTGCGGGAAGCTGTGATTGTTCAAAATGGTATCATAGTGCATTAAATGTTTGGAGTGAGTGCTGTCTGGGTTTCAATAACTATGCTTCTGGAATGGAAAAAAAAATGCTTTATATGATCCTGGTTTTTTTGTCAATAAAAAAAAATCTGACAATCTTTATTTAACAAAATGTATAGACCGCTTAGTTAAAAATAAATACATCTCCAAGCAGTTTTCACAATTATGTTGTTGAAGGCAGGAAGCTTGAAATTGTGCATCCTATTCCTCTGTCTGAAGTAATTCCAGACACCTTTATGCCCCTAACCCAGTAGCAAACAAAATATCTGAGTCTATATGACTGATAATGTTCATTGATTGTACTAAATGTGCAACACACACACACCACACCAAAAAGTAGGAGGGGGGATAATGGGGAAGTACTGGACATGATATGAAAAAGTCTGTGGCTGTCACGTACAAAAATTGTACTGTATGGAACAAAACACCAAGCAGGAAAAAATAACCAAATTGCTGACAGCGAAATTTAGTGAAATTACAGAGCAAGTAGTTTTCTTGCTTGCAAGGAAGCATTGCCAACAGAAAAAGAACAGAGCTATAAAATAGGATTTTGATTCTCAAACAATGGTCTGCTGGGGCATGTGGGGTACACAAGTGGTCTTGAAAGCTGAATGACAGAAAATTTAGGACAGATACAATAAAGTCATTCACAATGCACATAGCTGAGCTATGGCACTCACTCCGACAGGACTCAGTGATAGCCACCAATTTAAATGGCTTTAAAAGAGAATTGCACAAATTCATAGAGGATAAGTCTATCAATGGTTGCTAGCACGATGGCACTAGCACATTTAGAAGATAGCAGGCAATGCACCCTACATGTTGCAACTTTTACCATGTACCTATAATGTTGCTGGCATTGTCTGCAGCAATGATCTCTAATTTGAAGCCCAGTGGAGAAAGCCAGCCCTCCAGCACCAAGTTTATTTTCTAGGCTGTGGTATACATAACTAAAGCTGGGCATGTTGAAGACTGCCTTATGCTAGCAAAAATGTATAAAACGGGGTCAAATGTATGCTGGAAATGTAAGGAAAAAGAAGGCACTTTTTATCATATTTGGTGGAAATGTAAGGTGGTAAAATAATTTTGAGGAATGAGACACGAGTGGCGCTGTGGTCTAAACCACTGAGCCTTGGGCTTAGTCATGCTGGCCACATGACCCAGAAGCTGTCTGTGGACAAATGCCGGCTCCCTCGGCCAGTAAAGCGAGATGAGCACCGCAACCCCAGAGTCATCCGCGACTGGACTTAAGGGTCAGGGGTCCCTTTACCTTTACCTTTACTGTATATAATGAGTTGGAAAAAACGTTTAAAATAACCTTTTCTAAATAAAAACCTGGAGCCTTCCTTTCAGGAATTCTGGGTGCCGAAATCCAAAGGGAGCAGAAAAGACTTATGTATGTGACCACGGCTGCACAGGTGTTATTGGCTCAGAGATGGAAAGAGGATAAAGTCCCAACCAGAGAAGAATGGCAGATCAAGTTGATGGATTATGCTGAAATGGCAAAAATGACCGGAAGAATCAGAAATCAGGAAGACCAAAATTTTAATAAGGAATAAATTTATAACTTATATTAAAAACCATTGTAAACAGTTAAAATTGTTAGTAGGATTAGAATATCACTTTTAGTTTAATGGTGAATTTTGGACACAATGGAGAGGTAAAAGATTTGCATTATCATAAAAGATGCAGGAGGAAATGATTAACAGTAGGACCCACAAAGAGGAGGGAAGGCCAAGAGATTCCTTGGAATCTAGTTTATATGTTGTATGTTGGCTATGTGACTGTAAAATGTTAATCTGAAAAACCAAATAAATTAATAAATAAATTTTAAAAAGAAGACTGCCTTATGCTGGACCTACCCTGCTCAGTCTGGAAGTTCCTCAACTAAGTGGTAGAGCATCTGCTTTGAGATCAGCGTAGAACACATTTAACTAGAGCAGGGATGTGCAACTGGTCAATCTCTGGGAGGTTCTGGTCGATCACGGTCGATTGCTCCTTTTCCTTTGCAGTGTCACAAGAGCATCCTGCTCCACCCTCTCGACCTGCCCTCCATTTCCACCTGATCGCTAGAACAGAAGACAGAGTTTTTGCTGTGAGGTACATTCTTTCCTTAGTGATCTTTTGTTGAGTGACTTTTGCCCCTTCCCCTTTACTCAGTTTTGACATTTTCCTCTGAAAAACGGGGCTTTCCTCCCTAAAAACAGCTCAACAATTTTGACCTGAAACTCCCCAGTGGTAGATCACTGCCAGTTTTTTATTCTGTGAGTAGATCACAGTCTCTTGGGAGTTGGACGTCCCTGAACTAGAGGAACCAGTGGCCTGTGTTCTTAAGTTCCCTTCCCTGCTTGAGGCACATGGCCTCTCCCAAGACCTGCAAGGTCTTCCTTCATGCACAACCATGGAGGGCATGGCTACCAATGCCTACCAGCCATAATGGTTATGTTCTACCTCCCCTGTCAGAGGCGATATGTCTCTGAGGATCAATTGCTGGGAATTGCAGGAGGGCAGAGAAGAGAATGGGATGCTTGACCTGGCTGGCCATTATTGACCTGACCCAGCAGGTTCATCTAATGTTCTAACTATTTAAAAAGAAAATCAGAAGAGGAAGTAAGATACTTGAAAACAAATCTATTTTTGTTGAGGACAACCAGTGCTGACCCTGCAACTGGATGAGGTCTACTTAAATTGGCAAAAAAATATGCCTTTACATAATTCATTTCCCTATTCTCTCTCATTGCGCAACACTGAAGCTCCTACCCAAGTCATGAGGTAAGTTAAAAAAATATGGCCTGAAAACACTGAAGTCTATAGCAGAAAACACAGAAACCCAAATTGCCTCCATACCCTGAAAGAAGTCTCAACACAATTTATTGGATAGAGGGAAAGGTTCCATTTATTGAAATATAACAAAATTAGAGGCTCTGCCAATTAAGGAATTCAGTAAATAATTAAAAGCAGGCAGAAGTGCATCATATTGCAGAAGAAGGCTTTGCAAAAAATGTGTGTTAAGCAAATGCCAACCTTGTATCTTGGGAGAAATTTGCACTAAAATGTTGATATAGGTTCATGAGGACTTCTTAAAAAAAAAGAGCTGAAAATTTAGAAAACTGACCTTTAGAATGAAAAAAGAAAAGAAGAGATACTGAAATTAGCTGGTGCATCCATTGCTACCTGTGGCTTAGATCAGTGTTTCCCAACCAGTGTTCCGTGGCACACTAGTGTGCCGCGAGACGTTGCCTGGTGTGCCGTGGGAGGGAGGTGGGCGAGTCGGGCGGCGAGAGGCGGGGCGGCGGCGGCGAGGATCCGCGTCGAGCCGGGGGCGGCTCCGCGGTGGTGGTGCCGAGGTTTCTCTCTCCATTCTCCCCTCACACACACACACAGGAAATAACACAGGATCAGCTGACAGGACCCGGCCAATGGGGCGGCGGTGGGGCAGCGCGTGCAAAAGGGAGGAGCGCGAGACAGCGGACGAGGAGGAGGCCGGCATGTCCGAGCAGCAGCAGCAACAACAGCAGCAGCAACTCCCGGCGACGGCTCCTCAAGCCCCGGGCAACCCTACTCCCTCACTGGCCTCGGCCGCCCTCCTGCTCCACCCGCCGCCGCCTCCCCCGCCGCCGCCGGCCACCTCGGCCCCGCCGCCGCCCCCTCCTCCGCCCGCTATCGCCGCCACCACCACCACAGCCGCCGCCGCCTCAGCTGGGCCCATGCCTGCCGGGAGCGGCGGCGGCAGCAGCAGCGCCCCGGCGCCCTTCCCTCCCGGCGTGACGCTGCGCGCTGACGTCACGGGGCTGTAATGGTGGTGTGCCTCAAGATTTTTTTCATCAAACAAGTGTGCCTTTGCCCAAAAAAGGTTGGGAAACACTGGCTTAGATGGCTTTCAGAAGCAAATTTACTTCGGATGCTGAATGGGTAAAGGAAGGATAGGGCTACAAGTTTTTTAATTGATTCTCAGCACTACCGAAATAGGGAAGTGAAAGGACACTGGCCCAGAAACTGAAGGAATGAGATTCAGAAATCTGTAATAGGAGGAGGAGCTTAGGAAATACATCCTCAAATTCTTGTTTATAAAGAGAGCAACAAATGAAAACAGAGAGGAAAACATCCCAAGCCTGTCTTCTCTTCCTCTTCCTACAGACACCATCTTGACAACACCTGAGAACTCTTGGTAAGGCCACCATCATCCTCTGATATGTTCCTAGTCCGATCCTTGAACTTAAGCTTACGAAAATTGTATCTAAGCTAGCATCCAAGTAGAATGGAACCTTGGAGTCTGGAGGCCGCATTCAATGTTGGAGTAGACCCATTGAGGTTAATGGACATGGCAAATGTAGGTTCATCGATTTCAATGTGTCTATGCTTAGTTGAACACAGCCCTAGGTCATCTGCCCAGTTTGATCTAATTTAGCCATGTTCAGGCATTGTAAATGTTCAACAGTGAGATGTGGGTGCTGGACTAGCTGTGCCTTTGAAACCTGATGTTCTTCTTATGCTTTTATGTTACTTCTGTATCTGGTGGAATTTAGACAAGTCATGCAGCCTTCTGTGGATAAAAAAAAACCTCTGGTTTTTTCTCTGTAATGAAAGGGACATGCTTTGAAATTATTGTTTCTGAATCATGTGTGTTCTGAATCACAAGAAGGTGCACATAAATATTTCCCCACCCCAGTTTTCCTCATTCATCAACACTGTGAGATAGGTTAGGCTGAGAGAAGGTGACTGTCCCAATGTCACTATCACATTTCATGACAGAGAGCAGATATCATTTTTTAGATTCAGAGATATGTAACTTGAGAATGTGCTCCCCATCCTGCCCCCCCAAAGCTTGTTAAATTTGGAACACTTCAACACCTAACAAATTAAATTACAGGGGCAGTTTCTGTCTGAAGCTACTCACCACCATTTGGCATCACCATGAAGTTCCTGCTGGGACTCGCCGTTGGCTTTCTGCTTGTGACTATAGGTAAGTAGGGACGGGAGAATCTGTCGATTTCAGTTTTTCCCAAGTTCTGAATGTGTCCATTTCAGTTTCTTCCATATTTATGCTTGCATTTTTGTAAGCACTCTTTGGAAACTGCATCGCAACATTTGGAGATGTGCAATTGTTGAAGGATAGCTGTTTCAGTTTGTGTATTGTGATGAATGAAGAAGGCTTGCATGTTTTTTTATTTAAAGTGAGCTGAAGCAAATTTCTTTCCCATCCCTGAAGGTCAGGAATGCTCCTGTGGTCATGCCATCTGGTGTTACATTGTTATGGGAACCAGTATAGCTCCTGTGTGATGGGGAAGGGAGAATTTTACATAATGCAGGGGTAGAAACCTGAGGTTCTCCAGCCATGCTGGCTCAGGCTGATAAGAGGCTGAAGGACCACACACTCCATCCTAGTGCTAGGCCCTTTTCCACCAGCTTCCAACCAAGAGGGAGGTCACTGGAGATGTTGATGCAAGCCCCACAATTGAGTCTGATCCCCTTCAAAGAGGGGGTAGGACCAGTTCAAACTGGAGATGTTTTATTCAAGTGGAAGGGCAAGCTTGCTAGGGACTCAGGAGAGGGCCTTCTCGGTGGCTGTTCCTCTTTCTTGCCCTTCCACCGGCAGGTACCTGGTGAAATGTGGACTGAATGAAGTAACTGTTAGGTGGATTTGTAGCTGGTTGACTGACCGAACCCAACAAGTACTCTAAATGGTTCCTCGTGATCCTGGGGAAAAGTGACAGGTGGGGTGCCATAGGGGTCTGTCTTGGGCCTATTGTTGTTCAACATCTTTATAAACGACTTGGATGAAGGAATTGAGGGGATGCTCATCAAATTTGCAGATGACACCAAACTGGGAGGGGTAGCTAATGACGCAGAAGATAGAATCAGGATTCAAAATTTCCTTAGGAGATTGGAGAACTGCGTCCAAACTAGCAAAGTGAATTGCAATAGGGACAAATGTAGGGTTCTGTACATAGACAGGAAGAACCAGCTGCATAGCTATAAGATGGGGGACACCTGGCTTACTAGTAGTACACGTGAAAAGGGTCTAAGAGTCTTGGTGGACCACAAGCTTAACACAAATCAGCCGTGTGATGCAGCAGCAAAAAATCTAATGTTATTCTAGGCTGCATCAAGTATAGTATCCTGATCAAGGAAAGCAATAGTCCTGCTCTATTCTGTCTCTATTCTGTCAGTCACTGAGGACAGGCTCCTATGGTCACTCTGGAAAAGGCACATGGGAAGAAAACTGAAGAGGAGTTGTTCTGTCCACTCCAAAGCTAAGCATTGGTGCTTCAATTTCAAGAGAATGGTGTACAAGTTCTGTTACATACAGTGCAACTTCAAGACCACTTAAGTCACTATTAAAAAAAGATACAGGATCACTCCAAATCATCTGTCCATAGGTGTCACAGAAAATAGTACACACAGCTGAAAGGGAACACCTGGAGATCTGCATTGATCATTGTAATGGGTCCCTAAAAAAAATAATCGTTGCATTGTTATAATATTATTGTATAAACATAGAAGGTTGTACATTCTTAGAAGGCGTGTAAATATGAGGTTGCACTTCTGAATTTGCTACTACCCTCCTGAATGGCATGAACTGTTGGCCCTTTTCCAGGTGCTTCTTTGAAGTGTGAAGTTTGTATGGGCAGCGGCAACAGCTGTTCTGGCCCCATGGAGACCTGTGACAATGACACCTGCGTCATCTCTGTATCTGAAACCACTGTAGGTGAGTGGAAAAGACCGCAAATCTAAGCCTGTGAATAGCTTAAGCAACACTATATTTACTCAGCAGCAGCAGTACCAAAGGCGGCAAGTCATACGGTTCAATTCCAAAAGCAAATAATCTTTCATGTGCAAACTTTTTTTTTTAATTGTGTGAAGCTTTTATCCCCCTGGCAAGCATTAAGAAAGTAGAACAGATGAATGTCAGGCTAGAGTGAATAATTTCTTTTATGCAAGTGAAAGATGGAAAATAGGAAGTCCTTTTATTTTTCTCTGTTTTTCCTTTCTCCTTTCCCCTTTCTATTCTTTTCTTCTTCTTTCCCCCCTTCTTTTTATCTTATTTCTTCTGTCTCTCCTTTTGTTTTGCTTTCTGTTGGTAACCTCTGCTCTGGGCCATTATTGGGGTCCAAGGATTACCGTATTTTTCGCCCCATAGGGCGCACCGCCCCATAGGACGCACCTAGGTTTTGGGGGGGGGAATAAAGAAAAAAAAAATTTTCCCCCAGGCACGGGGCTGGTGCGGGGGAAGCCCGAGCTTCCCCCGACCCCAGCCCCAAGAACAGCCTGCTATCCGCAAGCCTAGGGAGCCCGGCGGGAAGTCGCGCTGGTCTCCCCAGGCTTGCGGAGAGCTGTGCGAAGCCCGGGCGCGCTCTTCAGCGCGCCCCAGGCTTCGGAATGCAGGCAGCTCTGCGCAACCCTTGGGAGACCGGCGCGACTTCGCGCCGGGCTCCCTAGGGTTGCACAGAGCTGCGTGAAGCCCAGGACTGCAGGCAGCTCTGCGCGGCACTCAGGAGCCCGACGCGACTTCGCGATGGTCTCCCGAGGGTTGCGCAGAGCTTCCTGAAGCCTGGAGAGCGAGAGGGGTTGGTGCTCTCCAGGCTTCAGCGAAAGCCTGCATTTGCCTCATAGGACGCACACACATTTCCCCTTCATTTTTGGAGGGGGAAAAGTGTGTCCTATAGGGCGAAAAATACGGTACTCACACATGAAGGTGGCGGATGGCTGGATGGAAGGACCTTGAGTAAGAGGCAAAGAAGGAAAGACTTCCTCACGTGAGAAACTGGGAGAAGAAAGGAAAGCTCCCCAGTTAGAGCTGGAAGGGTCCACCATTTTCAGTGTGAGAAAAGGATTAAGTACTACCTTTGAGAGAGGACTCTGCATTTTCTTATCTCTTTCTCTGATGTTGTTTTTTCTTTAGATTAGTTTCTTTAATTGCATTGTATTATGAAAAAGCTTTAATAAAAATATTATAGGGAGAAAAAAGAACATAAGTAGAGCAGTATCAGGTCAGGCCAAAAGACCATCTTGTCTAGCACTCTGTTCTCACCATTGCCAACCAAATGCCCATGGAAAGTTTGCAATCAGAACCTCAATGCAGCAACACATTTCTCATTTCTGATTCCTGGCAGCTGGCAGCTGGCTCTCAGAGGCATAGCCACTATGGCTAGCAGTGAATGATAGCCTTATCCTCATCTAACAATGGTTCCTAATCACGATAGCTATATCCCCTATTTTTTGTTTCTTAAATTGTTTTAGCTGTGGTTTTAAGCCCTCTTGAGCTTGGAAATGAGCCTTGTAGATGGTTGTAGTGAATGCATCAAATACAGGAGAATTTTATATCTTCTCTTAAAATTAGAACTGGGTTTGGGATTTTATGGCTAAGGAAACTAGCAGAGACAAAACCTAACCCTTCATCCTTCATCCCACCCCTGCAGGTAGAATGCAAGCTCAGGTAATAGCTAAAAGCTGTGACTCCTCCAACATCTGCAAAGACAGAACACAACTCCTCAACTTTGGGCGAGGGCAAGAACTAAGGACAGGAATCGCTTGCTGTGTAGGGGATGCCTGCAAAACTGCAACTCCTCAAGGTAAGGCATACTTCACCACGGCTAGCCCAAGAAATTGTACTTCCTGAGGTGAAGGGTGAGGTGGCCTGGTGAATGTGCACAATGTCTGGTTGTTGTACACATTAAGCACTCAACTTGTGCTACCCTTAACATATGGTGAGGATAATAAACAGGGAGGTCAGAGGGAAATGAATGCATTAAGTATAGGTATAGGTGCAGGGACGCGGGTGGCGCTGTGGGTAAAACCTCAGCGCCTAGGACTTGCCGATCGCATGGTCGGCGGTTCGAATCCCTGTGGCAGGGTGCGCTCCCGTTGCTCGGTCCCAGCGCCTGCCAACCTAGCAGTTCGAAAGCACCCCCGGGTGCAAGTAGATAAATAGGGACCGCTTACTAGTGGGAAGGTAAATGGCGTTTCCGTGTGCGGCTCTGGCTCGCCAGAGTAGTTTCGTCATGCTGGCCACGTGACCAGGAAGTGTCTGCGGACAACGCTGGCTCCCGGCCTCCAGAGTGAGATGAGCGCACAACCCTAGAGTCTGTCAAGACTGGCCCGTACGGGCAGGGGTACCTTTATCTTTTTATAGGTGCTGGCAATTCAGTTAGAGCTGGAACATATACAAAAGGAGCATAATAATCCTTTACAAAGGTGATAAAACTATCAACTTGGTAGTTTGGGGTTAATTAACACCAATACAGGATAGGAAACAATTGTCTCCATTAAGAACGACGTGAAATGAATTGTGCCTCTTGATGAAGAAATTTCGTAGTGGAGCCTCCCTTTAAAAATTTTCTACACACACACACCTGTTCCTAACAATTAGGGGCATGAATTCAGGCTCATGGTAGTGGTCAGCTATTCAGAGACAGAAGGTAGGAGAACAAACCAAGCCGTGTATAAGACAATGTGACAGAACAATAACAATGTCAATTTATTTGTACCTGCCCATCAGACCAGGTTGCCCCAGCCTTCTGGGAGACTTCCAACGTATATAAAAACATAATAAAACATTAAATTTTTTAAAGCTTCCCTATACAAGCCTGCCTTCAGATGTCTTCTAAAGGTTATTTAGTTCCTCATCTACTGGGAAAGCCCTCTGCTGGTTCCCTGTAGCTTCATTTTTGCAGTAAGGGATCCGCCAGGAGGTCCTCAGTGTCTGGGCTGAATGATGGGGCTGGAGATGCTCCTTCAGGTATACAGGGCCAAGGCCATTTAGGGCTTTAAAGGTCATCACCAACACTTTGAATTGTGCTCAGAATTCAGAAGGAGAAGATGTAGAAAATTTCCCCTTGCACTTGTGAATAAGGGAGGAATAGGGATTTGCATACTCTCCAGAAATTGTGTCTACGCTTTCAAAATGTGAGGTTTGCTTGTGCTCTGCTCTTGGCCCACACTTTCTTGACGCAGGTCCACACTTTCCTAGTCCATGTTTGAGCACTTTCTTTCCCCTGCCTCTTTCCCCAGGAAAACACAATCTTTACTGCTGAATTCGAGCAAACAGCAATTCAGGTTTTCCGCTGACTGTCATTTGCTCCAGTTCAGTGGTAAGTATTGTGATTTCCTGGGGAAAGAGGCAGGGGAAAGAAAAGTCTGGAAATCTCAGCCCAGATGCTATGACAGTGATGTAGCTCAGCCTGGTGGCTACCTGTTTCCAGAAGTTGTTGAAAGGACCTTACCTGCAATAGACCTGTAGACTCTAAATGGGAGGACTGAGGGTTCTCTGTGGTTTTTTGGCTGGCTCTGAGGAACGGGCAGCTCAAATGCCTCTGGGCTGGGGAGAGGCTGACAATATGGATTTCTCATGCACCGGGGCTTCTGGGAAAGTGGTGCCATCAGCAGTTGATGAGGATATTAATTCCTTCGCCTGTTCTGCTACCTTCTCAGAATCCATCATGCCATGCCCTTGACATTTGGGGTGTGGGTGTGTGACCCAGGACTATTACAACTTCCTAGTAAAATAGAGGACTGCTAGTTCAAAACTATGTTCTCCTCTGCATCAGTTTCCTCGCTTTCTTTGCTCTCCCAACCAATGGGCTTTCACTAATTGGTTTCAGTGCCTCCACGCATCAACCAACCCAATGGGAAGCGGTGCCCAGCCTGCTTTTCTTTGCTTTCTGGTGTTTGTGATCCCAATGAGACGGTGGACTGCGTTGGACCACAGAACGACTGTCTTGAAATGGCTGTGATGGTTTCTTATGGTAATTCCAATTTCACATACACAATGTGCCGTTGAAGGAGAGTCAATGTCCTATATCTATTCTCTTCAGGCAAACTGAAATGCAGGTTGAAAAGCAACTGATGGAATCAGTTGCATGTACCTAAAAATATGCATAAAATAAATTGGTGGAGTCAGCACTACATGGTGCTACATAACCCTCTGAACAGTTTGCCACTGATTTCTGCCCCTCCAAAACATTTATCTGTCCTATTCAGTGAGCTTATGCCACCTACACTCTCTGAGACTAAAGAAGCCATAGAATCATAGAACTGTAGAGTTGGAAGGGATCATGAGGGTCATCTAGTCCAACCCCACTGAAATGCAGGAATCGTTTACCCAACGTGGGGCTCAAACCCACAACCCTGAGGTCAAGAGTCTCATTCTCTACCCACTGAGATATCCTTCCTTACTTATTAGGTTACTGGACTGAATTACTCATTAGGTTCAATAAATTACAGAGCAAAGACTCAGTGGATATGGACATCTCTTCTTGTAATAAAATACATGAGAATTGGAAGGGGGTGTCAGGGATCCTTCAGCAACTGACTTGGCATGTTGTTGTTGTTGTTAGAATTTATATACCGCCCTATACCCGGAGGTCTCAGGACGGTTCACAGAATACATTTTTATATAGAATGCACTTTATAAAGATGTATTTTCACCATAAAGATGCAGAAGACCCACTTGATTTCAGAAAATGGCTAGATGGGGATCACATAGTCTAAAGCCAGCTACATTGCTAAGTTTATATAGACTTACTTTGGTTTTGTTTTTGCACTGTTATGCTGCAATGCTGTAAATACATCTGGGAATAATCCCCACTGAACTCAATAAGGGTTTCTTCTGAGCAGACATGTATAGGATTGCTGTTAATAGGCTCATTAATTAGCCTTTGCTATGCATCAATAACAGCAATATCAGGTAACAGATTCCAGAGGTGTGGTTGTGCTAGTCTGTTGCAACTGAGGTCAAGTGGCCGTGAAACATAAGAGATAGAAAGAGAGCCTGTGATTCTATAGGCCAAATCACATATGCAAATTCTTATAGTGCAAAGGATGGAAAATGTCTTGGGACTTGGGCAGAGAGGGCAGTTGTTCGTGGAATCCAGGACTCATCGAATACATCTTGTCTCCCATATCCAGGAACTGTCATCGTCAAGGTTGTTCAGAAGGGCTGTGCCACTAAGGGGTTTTGTGATGGCTTAAAACTAGGCGAAACCACCGTATCCGGCTTTTACTCTCACGTCACAAAAGCTGAATGCGTGCCAGCCTCACGGCCAGAATGATGACTTCATCAGCTGCCTTCTCAGGATTTGGGGGCTTCTGCCACTGAAGAACCTATTCTGATCCACCTCTGTGCTGCTGCGTGATGGGGGACTCTGCTTAAACACCTCTGTATCACTTATCTGCAATTTCATCCAAAAATGAGTTCTACCACCCAGGGATAGAATGATGCCCTCTTTGAGTGAAACAAATAAATCATAACTTGAATGAAAGATGTCCCCTTGTTCTGCTAGGGCAGAGATAGGGAATCCTGTGGCCCTCCAGGTGTCAAGTGACAAGTGGGCAGGGCCACCTATCTGTCAGTCACTTGACATCATTATGCTTTTTTATATAGAGAGATTTTTCCAAAGGGGGAAAAAAAAATTATACAACTTTTTCCAGTTAACATTCAGTTTGTATTCGACTTCCCCTCTCCCCATCCATGGTTTCCCCACATTTTCTAATATCGCAGCATATTATAGTTCTTCTATACATTATGTCCTCCAAAGCATTCTCAGACATGTATTTTACTGCTGTTCTTACACCAAACCTACTTGCGTTTTAGCTTGTTTACATTTAAATAATAATAATCTGCAAACATTTTCCAATCCTCCTTAAACACAGTATCATCTTGATCTCCAATTTTACTACTTAGACTTGCTAATTCAGCATATTCCATGAGTTTCAGCTGCCAGTCGTCTTCAGTGGGCACTGCCTCATCTTGCCATTTTTGCTCATATATTATCCTCGCTGCAGTTGTGACATATAAAAATAAGTTCATATGGGGGGGTTGTACATCTGTCCCAGTTATACTTAAAAGAAAAGCCTCTGGGTTTTTCTGGGGGGGGAGTCTCGTTGAATTTTTTTTTTTTTTAAGCTCATCATAAATCATTCCCCAGAAACCCTTGGCTACTCTACATTTCCAGCAAATTTTGATTTTGATTTATACATCTTTGCCAATTTGTTTGGTGTTAGGTACCACCTAAAAATCATTTTCATGTAGTTTTCCTTTGAAGCATAACTCACTGGGAATTCCAAATCTGATTTCCACAGTTTCCCCCATGATTCTGTTTCTATATTATGACCCACGTCTCGAGCCCAATAAATCATAGCAGCACTTGCCATCATTATGAAGCCAGATGGCAACCTCAGAAGGGCTCATTATTAGTGTCCATCAGCTGATTGGTGCAGACAGTCCACTTTCAAGGGACCCCTATGAAGCCATAGTTTGTATTCAATGATAGTCAATGCCTTAGGTTGCACTACCCAAAGCCAACCAAGAAGGTACATCACTGTTACAAAAAGGTCATTAGGAATATCAATGCAGCTGGCCTGAAATGGATTTCCCTATATAAAACTGATTGAGGTGTACAGAGAGAGAAATTATCTTGCATTGCTCTTTAGCTAGTTTTTATTGGTCATCACAAAGCAGCATTCAATGTCCTCTTTGGGAGGAAATTACATTAGAGAAGATTGCAAACACATAGGGAACAACTTGTGGCATCTCCCTAGGCTTTTGGTCTAATTCAGTGGGGCTCTTCCTATCTTCTTAGAAGTAATATCCTTGCTACCTAGTACGGGAAGAATATAACACAATCTCTAATAAGGATCAATAGTGAGGAGGAAGTCTGGTGGCTGATGATTCATTCAAGCTGAAATGGGAGCTGGTGTGCACTCAGCTTTCGTAATATCAGTATAAACCCCTGCAGTAGCCACTTTGCCCACTTTTGCAGCACAGGCAGGTTGGGAAACACAGCCATTCATGATGACATTGAAGGTGAATTTACCTGGAAACAAAAAGTTCAGGGTCAGGAGAAAGAGCTAGACAGAGAGCAGGAGAGAGAAGTAACCTGGCCTCACAATGGTAGCTATTCCCTATCCATGTCAACAGAGGCCTTGTTCAAAACCCAGTAGACTAGATATACAAGGGAATTTATCCTAAACCAGCCAAGGGATGGAAGAGTAGAAAACACCAGCCCAGGATCTGAGAGTCTGTGACCCTCCAGGTCTTGCTGTACCCCAACTTTCATTAGCCCCAGCCAACATGGCCAATGATCAGAGATGATGGGAAGTGTGGTCCAACCTTCTGGACAAAAAAAGAAGTACTGTGCTTAGTTAAACTATGGAATTTGTTCCCACAAGAGGCTGTGACGGCCCACAAATTGGATGGCTTTAAAAGAGGATTAGACAAATTCATGGAGGACAAGGATATATGCGGCAGCTAGCCACAAAGGCTATGTTCTACCTCCACTGTTGGAGGCAGTAGACCTTTGAAAACCATTTGCTGGGAATCAGGGAGAGTGCTGTTCTACTTATGTCCCTCTTGTGGGCTTCCCATAGGCATCTGGTTGGCTACTGTGAGAACAGCATGCTGGAGTAGATGAGCATTTGGCCTGATTCAGCAGCGCCTCTTCTTATATGTTCTTAACACCAGGAGGTACACAAGATCCCCATTCCTGCCCAGAAATTTGGGATGAGCAGATGAACTATTTCCACTCCATGTCTGTTTCATAGCATGGACTGGTCACTTTTAATAAGGCCATTGCCTTTCCTTTTGACTTCACTGTTTGCATTTCCAACCCGCTCCAACTGCAGATATGTGTAGTTGCAACGAAAGATAACACATCGGGCATCTAATGAAGAGGACTGTGGTCCATGCAAGCTGATGCCATAACAAATTTGTCAGGGTTGAAGGTGTCATAAGGTCCTTTGTTGCTTTTCGTAGCTGACCTCAAATAACTGACTTAGAATCATAGAGTTGGAAGAGACCAGAAGGGTCATTCCCTGCAATGCAGAAATCTTATGCCCAACATGGGGCTTGAACCCACAACCCTAAGATTAAGAGTCTTATGCTTTACGGACAGAGGTAGCAGGTAACCATTGAAGCAGTTTGACCAGGGGCTCCAGCTAATCTCCACCCGCAGACCTGCAATTCAGAATTACCATATGTGACTTTTTCCTCCAATTCAAGACAGTAGTCCTCGGTTCCAATGCAATCCACGGTCTCTGTTTCACAACCACCGGGTAACAAAGAGTAGCAGCCTGGGCATTGCTTGCCATTAGGTTTGTTCAATGCTGGTGGCACTGAAACCATATAGAGAGGGAAATGGTAAATGGTCAGCTTGTTAGGCAAAGCAAAGTTGGCAGCTGACACAATTCAGCTACTCCCTCTGTTCCCCACCCCAGGCAGCACACGTGTGTGGATGCTTCCAATTCTCACCATCTAATTTTCTTGCTGGATTTTAAAGTTACGAACGTAGGAAGTTACAAACACAGGAAGTTACAAACATATGGGGCTGCCCATGAAGACAATCAGAAAACGTCTATAAATACTGTTGGGAATCTGAATATGTGCAGCTACTCACACAGAGTCAATTAAGGTTTGGCCAACAGCCAAGGCAATGTGAAGGAGTAAGTCTACCTGGTGATACAGAAGCATGGAGACAGCTCTATGATTGGTCAAGCTCTCTCACGGGAATACTGATTAATGGCCTACTAACTGGAATGTGTTAGTACGAGTTTCAGTTGAGAGAGTTGAGAGTCGTGTATGAGAGAGTTAGTCAAAGATCCGTGTTCTATTCTAATCCTGTAAATAGTCCACTGTATATAATAAACACTTATAACTACAAGTTCCTGGTTCCTGCTTCGTCCATCCTGTCTGTAGCCAAGTTGCCAATTGCTTTTGTGAACTCTGCGTTTACTCTGCTAGGTCTGGCTAAGATCCTGCAACTAGTCAGAAAGTTGCGAAACACCAATAGGCTTTGCCAATAAGTACTGGCTATGGTGACTGTAAAACAAAGAGATCAAAATGATGAACTTCCTATGGAAAACTGGAGGCCTTTTTTTTTTTTTTTTTTTTTTTGAAGATCTGACGAAGTGTTATAGTGATATGAAGTCACAAGCAGGATTCGAGATATGAGTGGCAGAAAAATAAAACAAAAAAAATGGTAAAATGGTATTGGGGGGGTTGGTAACAAGTATAAGGCAGCAACCAAGAATAGGAACAAAAACATCAGGAATGGAAGGATGGGAGGTCAAAAAGAAAAATCTAAGAGAATGGCATGTTGCCTGTGAAGTAGATTTGTTAAAATCTTTGAAAACTTGATAAAAATCAATTAAAAACAAAAGTACTGAATATGGCTTCTAGAATTCTGATGGTGCAGCCCTGTGCAGACATATTGTGAATTTTTAAAGAGTTTTATTAGCTGCTTGTTCCCCCCCGCCCCCAACATAACACATAAACACGGAAGACTATAGTAAGCTAGGTTAAACCGAATCAGGCTATTGGTCTATCTAGCTTCATAATTTTCAGTCAGTTGCTATCCAGAGTTTCAGGCAGGAGACATTCCCAAATTTACCTGGAAATGTCAGGGATCAAACCTGGAACCTTCTGCATGCAAAGCAATTGCTCTACTTCTGAGATACATCTCCAGACAACATAGGAGCATAGGTCACGCCCCCTCCCCAAAATGTGCCTAGGACCACACACACACACCCCAGCCCCACACTACACCACTGGGCCACGTGGGCACTGATAGCTTCCCCCTGTGGACAACATCATAAGTCTGGCCATAATTATTTGTAATTATTTGGCCCAGAGCAGGGTAGGGGAGATAAGAATATGGCCCACTGGTCACATCCAGTTCCCCACATCTGTTTTAAAGCGACAGAAGAACTTTCCAGGTTAGATGATCACTGGCAACTCACGGATACTTACATTGAGGAGATACTGCCCTGCAAGTATCTCCCGCGCAACAGGTGATGTGGGACCGAATGTATTTCCCCTGCCCAAAATTCATGTACGTTGGGGGGCTGTTGCAGACACTTGAGGATGCACAGCTCTTTGAGACTGTCTGTGTTGTCGCTTCACCTGCACAGGAAGAAAAATGGGATTTGCTTAGAAAGCTGCAGTCACCAACTACTCTCACCCTATACCTGTGCAAATTAGCTTTGTATAGCTGGGTCGAAATTCCTCTGGGGGGAATTCGTCTGGGTTGTTCCTACGGGTGTTTCTGCAGCACAGGATCCTCCAGATTCAAAGCTTATTGGCACAGATCTTTTTCTTGTTCTTCTTTCATTATATGAATATTGGGTCCTCAATTTTTACACATGTGCACACACTCAAGACTGCTGCCCCTGCTTGATCTGCTCATCAACCTCACCTACCTCTTTGATAACCACCTGTCAGGGACTGGGCAGAGGAGGAGGAATGATGGAGACCACATCCCCATCCTGATCCTTCCAGGGAGGAGAAAAAGACAGTCTAGATTTACAACAGTGGTTTGCAGAGGTCACAGCTCAGAGGCAGATGTAGGGAAAAGTTGAGAAATAATGGGGAAGGAGGGCAGGCAGAGCCAAAGCAGCAGCTGGCTGACATATTGTCACTAGAAAGCATTCCAGACCCACCATCTCCCAGAACCCAGCAAGCCTTAAAAGTAGGAGAGTAAAAAGCTCAAAGACAGAGGCCACGTAGCAGCACCCATAGAGGGGATGAATAAGGAAGTGGGAGAGACACGGGGTGGAGATTCACTTGGGACAATGCCATTATACAAGATGCTGGATTCTACAGCCTTTCTCTGTAAAGTTTGAAATAAAAAAGGACTGAAAGAAACTTTTCCTTGTATTTATACTTTCCTGGGCAACCAGCCAGGGGCTGCTGACAGCAACCTGACAACACCCTTCCGCCACACCTGACTAAACCCCTGTTCCATTTTCACCCTGCCCATGCCTATCTGCCCCACAACTCACTCCAAGTCCCTCCCCTCCCAGCTTGCCTTGTCCCTCTTCCTCCCCTCCCAGCAAACTGCAGCGTGACAACAGCCTTATATTTTTATGTATATAGGGATACACAAACACAAGCATCCCTTCTCTTTCTCTTGCCAACTATTAGCTGTTAGGAGTCATGCTAGTTGAGTGCTCTGTCCCTGGCTCTGTCATGTCAAAGGCATGAGGCTGACTGGTGTCAAACTCTTGTTCTGAATGAGCAAATTAAGTCCTCGCTTTGCTGTAAGAGTCTTGCTTCACATTTGAGCTGTAGGCTTAATAGAGGCTGTAGAGATCTGGGAGCACAACAACTTCCCCTGCCCACCCTGGCTGCAAGGAGGCATTTCTGGACTTGTCTGTCTCAGACGACCAACCTAATGAGGTTTCCGTGTAGGCAATGGCACAGGTGTCTTGGCCAGCGTCACAGTTCTCCATCCTGCCAACACAACTGCTGCCGAGGCCACTGCAGACTTCACATTCCAAAGAAGTGCCTGGTGGAGGAAAAGTGACACAGTGTCATATCCATTTGCACAGGTCTGCCATGTCTCTGCATTACTTCCTTCAGCAACATGAACCTTCATGCAATCACAAGGCAAGGTGTGGCCACAGGTGTGGGACAGACTATCACCAGCACATAACTCCGGCGCTGAAAAGTAAGCAGGGGCTGTCCTTATGCTATTGGCTCAGCTTCAAGGTTATTGTGTTCCTTTACAAGCACCGTAAAAATTTGGGTCTAGGGCAGTGAAGGCCAGACTTGGCCCTCCAGCTGTTTTGGGACTACAATTCCCATCCTCCCTGACCACTGGTCATGTTAGCTAGGGATGGTGGGAGTTGTAGTCTCAGAACAGCTGGAGGGCCAAGTTTGGCCATCACTGCAGTGTCTAGGGACTCAGCTACATTAGTCAAAAAACAATGCTTTGAATGCATTATAAACATGCAACACCAGATGGCACCAGAGAGCAAACAAATTTTCTATTCCATTTTTACATAGGGTTTTTGTTTTCTTTTGTTATAATGATTTAATTTCTGACTTATTTACAGTGGTTTTTTCCTTTGTGTAGATCCACCCCAGGAGACCTCAAGGACTGCCTAATTCCCCTTATTCCTGCCTGATCACTTAAATATTCAGGGGAGGCACTGTTAGTGGTTCTCTATGGCTCATATGCATGGCTCAGATCCACCAGGAACTGAGGACCGGATGTCAAGGACCTAATTTTATGGAAATCCCTTCAGCTGAGGTCAGAGAGGCTCTCTCCCTGCTGAACTTCTGGTGCCTATTGAAAACTTGTTGTTGTTGTTGTTGTTGTTGTTGTTGTTGTTGTTGTTGTTACAGCAGGTGTTTTAGTTGAAGTTTGATCTTATAGTTTTAACTGATTTTTATTTTTATTGTTTGTATTGCATCTTTTTAAACAGCTTAGAGAGTATACAAACTGTTTCAATAAATAAATAAAAAACAATGTACCAAAAATGATAAACAGTTAAAGTTCTGTAGCTGCCAACCCAGAATCTTAGGTAAGGCAGTTTGGTGGGGTTGCTGAGAATTCTTTCTCTTAGAAATCTAACTCCCTTTCCAGAACTGCAGTTACCATAGTTCTCTAGCAAAAGGGATGGACTACATATTCAGAATGGAATATGATGTAAGCATAGGGATACAGGAGACAACCAATTCAGTTCACATTTCAAAACGGACCTCCCAAATTGACACTTTCTGAAACAACTTGTGAACTAAAACATCACCATCTGCTGAAATCTGCACTTGTCTGAATTTTGTAATGCTGCTCTCTGGCCAAGTACTGCGTGTAAAGATGCATATACCAGGGTTAAGTGTGTATTAAAAATGCACAGGTTACTGAAAAGAACATACAAAAATGAGTTACAGTAGGGTGATTGCTTTGGAAAAAATGCACATCAAAGCATATTTCATACCAAAATGCTAATGTATATCCCTGAAGATTTATTAAAAATAATTACAATTGCTGGTTGATGTGGAAATGTGTAGGATTCAATTTAAGATGGGAAAAGTGAGAAACTGAGAGGAACCTAAATTGATATATTTGCCTATCTGACCCAGTTTAAGTCTATTTTGGAAAGCTCTTAAACTATCTGCCAGGGAATGGGAAATAATTTTCTCCTGCCAATGAAGCTACAGTATTTCCCACAGGAGTGCTTACCAGGCTCTACTGACCTGTCTGTATTAAAACTGAGAAGAGCAAAAATCCCAGGAGTTCCTGCATGTTGATGGGGAAGGATCACAGAAGAGACAACGAGACTGGTGTATCTGTAATGATAACAACATTCAATGAGCTGTTTATCTAAATATCATGTTTAGAGTCTGTGATTCTCCCCCTCCTTTTTTATCCTATTGTACCGACCCACTGCAAGAAGATCAAACCTATCCATTCCTAAGGGAATCAGCCCTGAGTGCTCACTGGAAGGACAAATCCTGAAGCTGAGGCTCCAATACTTTAGCCACCTCATGAGAAGAGAAGACTCCCTGGAAAAGACCCTGATGTTGGGAAAGATGGAGGGCACAAGGAGAAGGGGACGACAGAGGACGAGATGGTTGGACAGTGTTCTCGAAGCTACCAACATGCATTTGACTAAACTGCAGGAGGCAATGGAGACAGGAGTGCCTGGAGTGCTCTGGTCCATGGGGTTATGAAGAGTCAGACATTACTAAATGACTAAACAACAACAACCCACCCCAAAATGGTAAAGGCTACAGCTATCATTCTGAAATTTTCCAGGTTTCTTTGCCTCAGTCTTCTCCGATAAAGAAAACAATGCCCGACCTGAAGAATTTGGAGCAAATGATTCAGCAGAGGAAACACAACCCAGAATAACTAAGGAGATAGTACAAGAATACTTGGCTAGTCTAGATGTATTCAAGTCTCCAGGGCCAGATGAACTGCATCCAAGAGTATTAAAAGAACTGGCAGATGTGATTTCAGAACCACTGGCAGTCATCTTTGAGAATTCCTGGAGAACAGGCGAAGTCCCCGCAGACTGGAGGAGGGCAAATGTTGTCCCTATTTTCAAAAAGGGGAAAAGAGAGGACCCAAATAATTACCGCCCAGTCAGTCTGACATCAATACCAGGGAAGATTCTGGAGCAGATCATTAAGCAAACAGTCTGTGAGCACCTAGAAAGGAATGCTGTGATCACCAATAGTCAGCATGGATTTCTGAAAAATAAGTCATGTCAGACTAACCTGATCTCGTTTTTTGACAGAATTACAAGCCTGGTAGATGAAGGGAACGCAGTGGATGTAGTCTACCTTGATTTCAGCAAGGCATTTGACAAGGTGCCCCATGATATTCTTGTAAAGAAGCTGGTAAAATGCGGTCTTGACTATGCTACCACTCAGTGGATTTGTAACTGGCTGACTGACCGAACCCAAAGGGTGCTCATCAATGGTTCCTCTTCATCCTGGAGAAGAGTGACTAGTGGGGTGCCACAGGGTTCTGTCTTGGGCCCGGTCTTATTCAACATCTTTATCAACGACTTGGATGATGGACTCAAGGGCATCCTGATCAAATTTGCAGATGACACCAAACTGGGAGGGGTGACTAACACCCCAGAGGACAGGATCACACTTCAAAACGACCTTGACAGATTAGAGAACTGGGCCAAAACAAACAAGATGAATTTTAACAGGGAGAAATGTAAAGTATTGCACTTGGGCAAAAAAAATGAGAGGCACAAATACAAGATGGGGGACACCTGGCTTGAGAGCAGTACATGTGAAAAGGATCTAGGAGTCTTGGTTGACCACAAACTTGACATGAGCCAACAATGTGACGCGGCAGCTAAAAAAGCCAATGCAATTCTGGGCCTCATCAATAGGAGTATAGCATCTAGATCAAGGGAAGTAATAGTGCCACTGTATTCTGCTCTGGTCAGACCTCACCTGGAGTACTGTGTCCAGTTCTGGGCACCACAGTTCAAGAAGGACACTGACAAACTCGAACGTGTCCAGAGGAGGGCAACCAAAATGGTCAAAGGCCTGGAAACGATGCCTTATGAGGAACGGCTAAGGGAGCTGGGCATGTTTAGCCTGGAGAAGAGGAGGTTAAGGGTTGATATGATAGCCATGTACAAATATATAAAAGGATGTCACATAGAGGAGGGAGAAAGGCTGTTTTCTGCTGCTCCAGAGAAGCGGACACGGAGCAATGGATCCAAACTACAAGAAAGAAGATTCCACCTAAACATTAGGAAGAACTTCCTGACAGTAAGAGCTGTTCGACAGTGGAATTTGCTGCCAAGGAGTGTGGTGGAGTCTCCTTCTTTGGAGGTCTTTAAGCAGAGGCTTGACAACCATATGTCAGGAGTGCTCTGATGGTGTTTCCTGCTTGGCAGGGGGTTGGACTCGATGGCCCTTGTGGTCTCTTCCAACTCTATGATTCTATGATTCTATGATTCTATGAAATTTTCCAGGTTCCATCCCCTCCAAAGGGGTGGTCATGCCTGCTAATTGCAATCAGTTCTGACAGAAGATTTTAAAATTTATAGATCAAGGTAGCTCCTGTGTCTGCAAACAAGAGTCACTTTGGCCAAAAGGGGGAGAGGCATTCTAGCTATCTCTAGATTCCCCATTATAACGAATGGGACAACATAAATTCGTTTATACAGAATGACTCAGAACCCAGAGCATATATCAAAGCATATAAAGCACAGAGTGATTCAAACACCAATCCGATTATTTTTAAAAAAGACACAGAGTACAGTGGTACCTTGGTTTAGGAACAGCTTAGTTTATGAACAACTTGGACTAAGAACGCTGCAAACCTGGAAGTAGGTGTTTTAGTTTGTGAACTTTGCCTTGGAATAAGAACATGTTTCGCTTCCTGTTGAATCTGTTCCATTTGTAAATTGAGTCCCCCGCTGCTGTGGGAAAGCACACCTTGGTTTAAGAATGGTTTAAGAACAGACTTCCAGAATGGATTAAGTTCACAAACCAAGGTACCACTGTAAATTTCTGTGCCAACTCCTAATATATACCAGCACCTGTTGTACATTGCAAGACAGATACTGGGGTTACTAAATACATTGGAGAGTTTATATGCATAGAGTTGAAGAAGGACTCTAGCTAGAGACAAGGCAGGATAAAGACCAAGGAACTCACCCAAATATCTTGAGCTGCTTTTCCGATCTGGGGAACAGCTGCTCCGGATTGTAGAATTTGCTTTCTGTTTTTCTCCTGCCTTATCCGTCACTAATATAGGAGTCTTATGTACCATGATGCTGGAGGGCTTGTTTGTTCTTTATAACACCCACAGAAATAACACAGGATTGTGGTTTCTCCTCTTTCTCCCACAATCCTTTCCGCATTCTGCAAACAAAAGGAAGCCAGCCAAAAGCTTGGCACAACAAGGGCAAACACTGAAGGCAGAGAGGTCACTCTTGTGACTTCTTATCGGCTTTAGAAAGTCAGAGGACAAGCGAGAAGGAGGAAGTACATCCTAGAGGTTAAGGGTAGAGCTTCTGACTTTGAAGATCTCCTGTTCTGAATAGGGGTGGGAGTGGAGATGATCCATCCATTGTTGCCCCTGCAAAGTCCTTCTTTATGCCCCATTCATTGTTGCCTCTGTAATGTCCTCCACATTCTAAATTGCTGTTTGTTGTTGTTGTTGTTGTTGTTGTTGTTGTTGTTATTAAATTTATTCATTTGGTTTTTCAGATTATAATTTTACAGTCACATATCCAACACACAACATATAAACTAGATTCCAAGGAATCTCTTGACCTTCCCTCCTCTTTGTGGGTCTTACTGTTAATCATTTCCTCCTGCATCTTTTATGATAATTCAAATATTTTATCTCTCCATTGTATCCAAAATTCACCATTAAACTACAAGTGATATTCCAATCCTACTAACGATTTTAACCATTTACAATGGTCTTTATGATAAGTTATAAATTTTCCCCATTCCTTATTAAAAAATTTGGTCTTCCTGATTTCTGATTCTTCTGGTCATTTTTAGCCATTTCAGCATAATCCATCAACTTGATCTGCCATTCTTCTCTGGTAGGTACTTTATCTGCTTTCCATCTCTAAGTTGTTGTTTTTTAAGCACTATTATAAACCCACAACCAACTGTGAATGCAAGCAACCTGAATGTGCTTTAAAAAATGACACTGGGCACCAGCCAGTAGATTGACCAGACAGCCGTAGGGAGCTGAATCACACCAAGGGCCCCTCTAGCTCAGTGCTGGCCCTGCTGTTGGTCTCCACAAGCATCATACAAATAGGTGCTAAAAGTTTAAAATGTGCTCCCCACCCCTGCCTGTTTGGGCTAAAAGTGAGTCCTGGGTTTGCAAAGGTTGAGTGCTGGTGGCAAGATTTCAGATGGAAGTCTTTCTCCGACCTAGGACTCCGCTGCATTCGTTAAAAGTGTTTTAAATGTATTATAACACTGTGACACCAGATGGTGCTGTAGAACTGAAATCGGGATTTTGAACTATAATACGGGTTTTTTAAGATCATTTTTTATAGCTGTGCATATGCAGCCCAACTTGCAGATCCCAAGGACATGCTATTCTATACTACTAGACAACTGCCTAAAGGGAATGGTGGCAGATTATGAATGCTGGGGAGTGGGGTGGAAGCAGCAGCTCCCGTCCCCCCCCAAACAGATACACCATTCCCTCTGAGCCCCCTAAACTATCTCCCTCTGAGCCCCCTAAACTATCTCCCTCTGTGTTGTCTTAGCTAACCTATTGCCCCAAGATGTACTGGAGGAAAATATTCTGTTGGCAGTGCTGAAGGGAGATTCAGCTGCCAATCTGACTGAATTCAGTATGTGGAATGGGGTGTATATCTTTGTGACCTTGTCCTCCGTGAAATATTTTGAGCTGTTCCTGACCGTGGATAGAATCTGGGGCCTTTTCAGTGTCAAGTGCATGCTCTAGCACATTGAGCTTGCAGCAATTCTCTATCTTGTTTTTAAAAATAAAAGGCATCGTTTATAGAAATGTGAACACAATGGCAAGTTGCTCTAAATGGCCTATGAAAAAGATTCCCCTAAAAAGCATTTGGGTATCTAAATAATGCAAGATTTAGAAAAGCTTGCGAAATGCCATCATGATAATTTAATGACAGGAGTCCAGACATTACAGGAAAGATCAGCTCAAAGAAAAACCTAACGCTTGCTAAGGATGGCAGCAGTCAGGATGATGATGCTTCCCCCCAATACTGTTTCTTTCCTTAAATATCCCATTCAAAGTAGACCTGGTTACTGCATGGCAAAAACTATTGATAGACTTTGGGAGAATAAAAAGCCTACAATGGAGCAGTGATAACACATTAATTATTGTGGTGTCCCTCAGATCATTTGACTGTACTGGAACAGAATAATGTGTCTACAAAGTTTTTAATATTATGGTATTGTTCAAGATCTGACAAGGGTATGTTCAAAACCAATCTGCATATTAATACACTGTTTATGCTATGGAGGGAAAGTATGTGTGGTTTTAAATGATATTTCTAATTTCTAATTCCTTGGGGATTTTGGTAATGTTCATGGACCAGAGGTGCAGCAGGCAGTAACATGACTCAGGGCCTTCTTGGTGGTGGTGCCAACCTGGATTGTGATTCTCGGCGATCTCCATCAAGCCCCATCACTGTGTGCTTTTGAACATTTGTTTTAAACCTGATTATTCCAGAACATTTCATCTGAATATTTTCCTTTCGTAAATGCTGATGCTGTCCTTTTTCCAAGACTTCAACTATGATTCATAGATTGTTGCTGATTAAAAATTTGAAAATACAGCATTTTTTTATTCCATTCGCCTCTATAATTCACAGAAGATAGTTTGGCTGCTTTTGTTATGCCCTTCCAACCAGATTGCACCACCAGCGGAAGTATGGTGCAACTCAATAACAGGAAAAAGGGTTCCTGTGTTACTTGCAACAAATGTACAATCTGTGAACCTGTGTACATAAACAGTTGAGCTGTACACTCACACAGTTATTCACATGAAACGCTTAATGAGTGTGCAGTGTATGTACCCGTGGATGCAGCAACTGAGCTGCACAAATCAACAAGTGTATACTCTTTCAAACGACATCTATCCATATGTAGAGGCAGCTTGTACCTGTGCTCAATGTGAATATGTAAACAACACTTTTTATAAACAAGAATCTGTGGTAAAGCAGTAACTGTAACATGTAACATGTAACATGGTTAACTGTGGACAGTGTAAATTGCAGGAGGCCATGGCCTGTGAGGGGATGACGTACTGGACAGGAAAACTGCAGGGGTTTGCTTTGTCAACATGTTCCCGTGATGAAAAACTTATTGATATGCCTATATACTGATAGATAACCTAAGAGGCATATTCAGTAAAGGTAAATGTGAAGAGAATAATAAACAAAAGGACGCTGTAAAAGAGCTAGGATGCCTGTGAAGAAGTGTGAAGGAATTTGCTGACACTGACAGTTGAATCTATGGCCTTGTTCTTCCTCCAGCCCATGCCTGGGGTGTTACTTTTGCTCTTCTGGATAAAGTTATTGCTTCGTCACCTACAGGGGTGTCAACTATAGAGAGCCCTGGGGGCCCAGGCACCCACAAAAAATTGTTGTAGGTGCTCAGCACCCACACTGCAGGGCCTCTCACGCAACTTCTGGTGCCCTACGAAGCACCGGAAGTCACTCCTGAGGCCTTGCAAGACCTTGGAACCTGTGACGTCATGATGTCACGTCATGTGCGCTGGGCACCCATAACCTGAGACCCAAGTTGGTGCCCCTGGTTATCCAGCTGTAGCCTCTTCTTTGTTACAGGACTTGATTTCTATGCCTGTGCAAAGCTAAGGTGAGGAAATACATCCCTATAAGCCTGTGTGATTTATAGGCCTGTGGACTGTACTTTTGATGGGTTCCCCAGCAACTGCTGCTGTTCTGACCAAGTAACAGATGTCCCCAACAACAACAGGTGTGCTTTATTGCATTGGGCTGGGAAGCACAGAATGGCCCAGGGCTGTCAGGGGATGGAGTATGGGGCAGGAAAGCCGCAGGAGTCTGCTTTGCCAGCATGTTCCCCTCAGATAATGCGCTCGGGAAGCAGACACCAGCAGGATGGAAGTCTCCTGCTCTTGGCTGACGGTGGAAGATGATTCAGCATCTCATACGTTTAATAAGGGCTTACAAAACCAGTGTAACATTAGCTCTGCCCCATGGACCAGGTCGGGTGTTCCCCAAGTCAACTCAGGTTGGGTCAAGGGGGATGTGCACATCCTTAACAGCTACACATACATACATCTCAGGCACCCACCTCCTTCCTGTCCTATACATGGACTGCTTGGCTTGCTGTATGGGTTGCCACTGAAGTGTTTTGGCATGGAGTGGGAGAAGGAAATAATTAACAGAGAAAGAAGTATAATGGCTGGCTATTGAAAATCATGGGAAATATTTGCCCTTTGCACTGGAACAAATGGATCCTTGTTCTACGCAGCAAATGTAATCTGACTACTCTGGTTGGTGCAACCTTGTATGCATACAATTGCCTAATTGGGACTCAACATCTTGATTTTGATACCTTTTCTTTATATCCTTAATCCACTACATTGATTGCTTTGGAAGGTGGCCATCTGAATACATGATGCAATCAAAGGGCCTTCTGGGGCCATCAGGATGGAGCCCACCCCACAAAACTGAACTGAACCCACAGGAGTCAGTGATGGCCACCAACTTAGTTGGCTTTTGAATACGTTTAGACAAATTAGTGGAAAAAATTGCTATCGGAGGCTACTAGCCATTACAGCTATACTCTGCCTCCATGGTCAGAGCCAGCAATACTTCTGAAATACCAGTTGTTGGTGAAAACCAGGTGATCCTGGAGAGCCGATCCTGTGGGGCTGCCTGCTATAAAAGCTTGCAAAATCAACCTGAGCAGTTCCTTGCTAAGTGATTCCTTGCTGAAGCTATGCTCTCCGAAGCTCCACCCTGGGTTAAGGTTCTTTCCAACCTGCTATCTCCCAGGTTGAGGGAGTGGCTGATCTGGAGAAGAAGAAGAAGAAGAAGAAGAAGAAGAAGAAGAAGAAGAAGAAGAAGAAGAAGAAGAACCAAGAAGAAGAAGAACCAAGAAGAAGAAGAACCAAGAAGAGGAAGTAGACAATTCAGTATAAACAAGTACAAAAGTCCTCTCTCATCTGAGGAACTTGGGAAACACACCACAAACCTGTTGCAGCAAATATACTTTCAGTGAGAAGAAATAGATTGGGAAATTGTAACTGGGTGAGGTTAGGTACATTGGCAGGAAATGTCTTTCCACATCCTCTTTCATCAAGGATGTTAGCCTTTGCTGTGAAGCTCTGAAACCCACACCTGAGTCACAAGGTGGGTCAATAAGCAGGATTTGACCTGACTGGGTTGGTATAATCAGCTGATAGCTGGATGTGTGGCTGCTGTGAAAAGGGCAAATTCCCTTCTGGGAATCATCAGGAATGGAACGAAAAACAAAGCTACTAACATCAAAGGTGTTGGCATCCCTCCGCCTCGAGAGACAATGGAGTGTGCCTCTGGCAGTGAAGTCAAACTGCTGTGTTAGCAGCACTGAAGTGACCTCCCCAAGGTGCAAACCTGGGCAGTGTAAATGGAGGTCCTGGGATGTCTAGGCGATCAGACCTCCCTCTTGGCCATGCTGATGTGGTCTAAAAGAAAGCAGAGCAATACTTTTGGCACCAGCTTGACTGCAGAACTTGCTGGAAGGAGGGGCACAAGTTGCCATCCAACTGTCTAGGGACTCCACTCTGGATTTGTGTAGGGTTAACTCCTTAGCCTTTTCTTCTCCTGTAGATATCCCACAAGGCAGTGGAGGTTTAGGATCAGAGTTTTTCTTCTCCTAGATAGGCTACCTTCCCAGGTTGACAAGCCCTGTTTGCCCCTCTCTTCCCTCTTACAGCATGTGCAGAAACTGCCTTCTTGGCCATTGGACCCACTATTGGTTTCATCCACTCAGTCCACCAGAGCCTGCCTTACTTGCGGGGCGAGTCCCTAACTCACCAAGGGTTTGAGACCTGTTGGCTGTTAGCAATTTCACTCCTCCGATGCTGCGGATGAGATTGTTGTAAATCACATCTGCAGCATCAGAGGACGCTCAAAGTTTCGGAGGCTTGCAGGCACCCCCAGGGTGTTTTTCCAACATTGGCTACCCTCACCTGTTTTAGCCAGGGGTCAGCAAGGTTTATCTTGCCTGGGCCAGATCGGTCCCGCGGAGATCCCTTCATGTGCCAGATCACGCATGAGCATGCGCCCCCATAATTTTCAGCATCTGCGCATGCGCACCCATAATTTTCGGCATCTGCGCATGCGCACCCGCAATTTCCGGCATCTGCGTCTGCACAGACGTGATTTCTGGTGCCACTGAAGCGAGTCCCCCATGCCACGCTTCACCGGTTTAGCGCAGTGCACAAGCAGGCAGCTTGGTTCGGGCGTGGCTCGTGGGCTGGTCAAACAACCTCCACAGGCCACTTCCAGCCCATGGGCCTTAGGTTGCTGACACCTGGTTTTAACTGTCCAGTTAAAGCCATTTCCCGGTGCTGTAGCCACTGTTGCATGCTGATAGCTTCTAGAGCCACAGGTGAGAGCTGAATGCAGGGTAGGGACCAAAGATAGACAAATTACCCCAGAAGGAGCACAATTTGTCTCCTCACCAGAGGTACTACTTCTCCGCTAGCGGTACCTCTATTCAATTCATACTGGGAATACTATGTTCAGTTCATAGAATCATAGAGTTGGAAGAGACCACAAGGGCCATCGAGTCCAACCCCCTGCCAAGCAGGAAACACCATCAGAGCACTCCTGACATATGGTTGTCAAGCCTCTGCTTAAAGACCTCCAAAGACGGAGACTCCACCACACTCCTTGGCAGCAAATTCCACTGTCAAACAGCTGTTACTGTCAGGAAGTTCTTCCTAATGTTTAGGTGGAATCTTCTTTCTTGTAGTTTGGATCCATTGCTCCGTGTCCGCTTCTCTGGAGCAGCAGAAAACAACCTTTCTCCCTCCTCTATGTTGGCACAGAAATTTACAGTGGTACCTTGGTTTGTGAACTTAATCCATTCTGGAAGTCTGTTCTTAAACCATTCTTAAACCAAGGTGTGCTTTCCCACAGCAGCGGGGGACTCAATTTACAAATGGAACAGATTCAACAGGAAGCGAAACATGTTCTTATTCCAAGGCAAAGTTCACAAACTAAAACACCTACTTCCAGGTTTGCAGCGTTCTTAGTCCAAGTTGTTCATAAACTAAGCTGTTCCTAAACCAAGGTACCACTGTACTCTGTGTCTTTTTTAAAAATAATCGGATTGGTGTTTGAATCACTCTGTGCTTTATATGCTTTGATATATGCTCTGGGTTCTGAGTCATTCTGTATAAACGAATTTATGTTGTCCCATTCGTTATAATGGGGAATCTAGAGATAGCTAGAATGCCTCTCCCCCTTTTGGCCAAAGTGACTCTTGTTTGCAGACACAGGAGCTACCTTGATCTATAAATTTTAAAATCTTCTGTCAGAACTGATTGCAATTAGCAGGCATGACCACCCCTTTGGAGGGGATGGAACCTGGAAAATTTCATAGAATCATAGAATCATAGAGTTGGAAGAGACCACAAGGGCCATCGAGTCCAACCCCCTGCCAAGCAGGAAACACCATCAGAGCACTCCTGACATATGGTTGTCAAGCCTCTGCTTAAAGACCTCCAAAGACGGAGACTCCACCACACTCCTTGGCAGCAAATTCCACTGTCAAACAGCTGTTACTGTCAGGAAGTTCTTCCTAATGTTTAGGTGGAATCTTCTTTCTTGTAGTTTGGATCCATTGCTCCGTGTCCGCTTCTCTGGAGCAGCAGAAAACAACCTTTCTCCCTCCTCTATGTGACATCCTTTTATATATTTGAACATGGCTATCATATCACCCCTTAACCTCCTCTTCTCCAGGCTAAACATGCCCAGCTCCCTTAGCCGTTCCTCATAAGGCATCGTTTCCAGGCCTTTGACCATTTTGGTTGCCCTCCTCTGGACACGTTCCAGTTTGTCAGTGTCCTTCTTGAACTGTGGTGCCCAGAACTGGACACAGTACTCCAGGTGAGGTCTGACCAGAGCAGAATACAGTGGCACTATTACTTCCCTTGATCTAGATGCTATACTCCTATTGATGCAGCCCAGAATTGCATTGGCTTTTTTAGCTGCCGCGTCACACTGTTGGCTCATGTCAAGTTTGTGGTCAACCAAGACTCCTAGATCCTTTTCACATGTACTGCTCTCAAGCCAGGTGTCCCCCATCTTGTATTTGTGCCTCTCATTTTTTTTGCCCAAGTGCAATACTTTACATTTCTCCCTGTTAAAGTTCATCTTGTTTGTTTTGGCCCAGTTCTCTAATCTGTCAAGGTCGTTTTGAAGTGTGATCCTGTCCTCTGGGGTGTTAGCCAGTTTGGTGTCACCTGCAAATTTGATCAGGATGCCCTTGAGTCCATCATCCAAGTCGTTGATAAAGATGTTGAATAAGACCGGGCCCAAGACAGAACCCTGTGGCACCCCACTAGTCACTCTTCTCCAGGATGAAGAGGAACCATTGATGAGCACCCTTTGGGTTCGGTCAGTCAGCCAGTTACAAATCCACTGAGTGGTAGCATAGTCAAGACCGCATTTTACCAGCTTCTTTACAAGAATATCATGGGGCACCTTGTCAAATGCCTTGCTGAAATCAAGGTAGGCTACATCCACTGCGTTCCCTTCATCTACCAGGCTTGTAATTCTGTTCTGGTCACTGTACCCACAAACTGAAGTTGTAGAACTGCAAAAGGTGTAGAAAAGGCCAACAAAAAATATCAAGGGGCTGGAGCAACTCCCCTATGAATAGCGGCTTCTGGGCTTTATGAGTGGGAGAATGGCATTATGCTTGTGTATAATGCACCTGTTTGGCCATTGTGGGAGAAGGAGGCTGGACTTAAAACCCTTTGGCCTGATCCAGCTGGTCTTTTCTTTTGTTCTCATTCAAGCACATGGAAATTGCTTGAAATGAGCTTTTTAAATCAGATGTAGAACCTGCCAGCTCTTTCCTGTAACTTCAGATGACTCACCTAAGGAAACAGCCAAGTGTAATTGTTATGTCCAGCAGACCCAGAACCATTACTGTCTCTCATTGCATTTCAGATTGCATCTCCTTATGTGGTCATTTTTTATCTGAGTTTTCCTCCAGGGGGCCACGGATTCCTGGAAATATCCTCAACTTGCAAAAATACATGCAAACATTTGTTTCACCTTGGGTGCCTAACCAAATAGATTGGTGGAGAAAGCTCCTTCCTTGCTTGTCTCCCCTAAAATTAATAGAACTAGGCACAAGGGTGACTATAACTAGGGATTGGGGTTAAGTTCAGTTCAATTAAAATTTTAATGGTTGTGACTGTCCTCATTTGAGACTGGTGGGGCTGGAGGCAGGGTGCCTAACAGCAGGTGGACCCAGAGCCAATGGCAGGTGGAACTGACTAATAAGTTATTCACACCATCGATTGAAAGCATTCTGAGACCACTTTGCACAATCATGGCTTCCTCCAAACAATTCTGCGAGCTGTTATTTGCTAAGGCTGCTAAGAGTTCTTAGGAGGCCCCTCTTCGCCTTACAGAGCTACCATTCTCAGAGTAATTTAACAATCAATCCCTTTTCCCAGGGAATGCTGGGAACTGCAGCTTTGAGAGAGTAATGGGGGGGGGTCTCCTAACAACTCTCAACACCCTTCCCAACCAACAGCTCCCAGAATTCTTCAGGGGAAGCCATGACTGTGTAAATTGGCATCCTACTGCTTTTAATTTATGGTGTGAATGTAGCCTTAGGCAGCAGGTGACAGAAGCAGCATCAGAAACAATTGGGGGAAGTGTTTCCCATTGTCAGTGCTGAAGTCTAACTGGATTTTCTGAATGTAGAAAGGAGGCAGTGACATTTTGGTTTTCACAGCAAAATAGCCCAACATCTGGAGGCTCACAGATAGAATGGCTCAGTTAACACAGAGCACAAATTGTCTCTTCCCTGGGAGCTGTCCGTGGTCCTGGATGACGAAGCTTGCATTTGCTGAATGCTTCAAACTATTGCCAAACCTTCTTCCTCCAGACTCCACCATGGGCTTATCATCACCATGCTTCCAAAGGCTAGGGAAGGGGAATCGACTGCCCTGGGAGCTTTGGGACTCTTTCACCAGAAGCATTTAAGTAGAGGCCAGATAACACTTTGCTAAGGTCATGTAATTATATCCTTAATTACAGAGCCATTATGTAATAGATTGGGCTAAATGGTCTGAATTGTACAGTTCAACTCTCATGATTTTTTGTTCAGGCAAGCAGAAGTTTCATGTGTTTTATCTCATTTTAGCTTCTGTTGATTTCAATCATCTTTTGAATAATTCTTAAATACCTGGTTTTATTAATAATTTTAAATTTTTATTTTATATTTTTGTGAAGTTTTTCTTACTATCCAGCAGTATATAAATTCTGTTATATTAAATCAGTTAAATAAGAAAATCCAATTGTTGGCAAATGCATCAGGAGCAGGGGAAAGGTTAAAAAATTAAAAATAAATCAAATAGTGCCTGTTTAAATCAGAATCTAGCCATGGCATGGAATTTCATACCAGGGTTGTGATACAAAGAAATATAAAGCCCCATTCCTAACCTCCCATTTAGCCGTGAGCTTCTGTTACAGAACAGAGAGGAATCTCCTTCAAAATAATAGGACTGCTGCTGTTAGCTGAGATCAGGTTGCAGCAGCAACAATTGACAAAGAATCAGGAAGTGTTCTAAACTAAACCTCTTCATTAAGGTCACTTTCACACCATACATTTAAAGCACAAAGGTAACACTTTAAACAGTCACATCTTCCCCCAAAAGCATCCTGGGAAAAGAAGTTTGTTACAGGTGCTGAGAATTTTCAGGAGACCCCTAGTTTAGCAATCAATCCCTCCTCCCGGAGAACTCTGAAAATTGTAGCACTCTAAAAGGAATTGGGGTATCCTAACAACCTTCTGCACTCTTAAGAGACTACAGCTCCCAAAATTCTTTGGGTGAAGCTGTGTGGTCTCATGGTGCTTTTCAATGTATGGTGTTAATGTGGACCGAATCACTACAATTTAGTCACAACTTGAGTTTTGCTGTGTCTTTAGCTGATGCTAGACACGCATGCACACAAATGTCAGCTTTAATTGAGTGGAGTCCCACAAGAGCTGCTTTCAAATAAAAAGAAAGATCTAAAGACCAACACCTTCTCCCCTCCCTGCACTGCTTCTCCAAAGGCCTCTCCTGGCCTGAGATGGGAAGAAGGAAGAGTGTGTGGAATTGTCCGCTTCTTGGGAGAAAAGCAATGACAAACCTAGACAGCATCTTAAAAAGCAGAGACATTACCTTGCCGACAAAGGTCCGTATAGGTAAAGCTATGGTTTTCCCAGTAGTGATGTATGGAAGTGAGAGATGGACCATAAAGAAGGCTGATCGCCGAAGAATTGATGCTTTTGAATTATGGTGCTGGAAGAGACTCTTGAGAGTCCCATGGACTGCAAGAAGATCAAACCTATCCATTCTTAAGGAAATCAGCCCTGAGCGCTCACTGGAAGGACAAATCCTGAAGCTGATGCTCCAATACTTTGGCCACCTCATGAGAAGAGAAGACTCCCTGGAAAAGACTCTGATGTTGGGAAAGCACAAGGAGAAGGGGACGACAGAGGACGAGATGGTTGGACAATGTTCTCGCAGCTACCAGCATGAGTTTGACCAAACTGCGGGAGGCAGTGGAAGACAGGAGTGCCTGGTGTGCTCTGGTCCATGGGGTCACAAAGAGTCGGACATGACTAAACAACTGAACAACAACAACAACCTTAGCAAAGGATGCATCTATTTCAAATGAAGAAATAAGGGGGGGGGGTGAAGAACAAAAGCCTCACGGAATGCAGCGGCTGAAGCTCTACTTGCCACTGCAGTGAGGCACAAATCATCAGCGTCAATAGCAGATGGCCAGGATGATTGAAAGGCAATGTCACAAGACCGACAGGTGGGCATGGTTTGTAAAGAAAAAGAAAACAAAATGGCCTTGTGGGCCATTTGAGGGGTCAAGGGGCAGTCCTAATTAGGCTGAGGGCCAGCTCTTCCCTAGCCCAGACGGTGTGGTACATCTGGAGGTTGTCACACCTTGAGCTAGCCAGTGTGAATGGTGGGGGGAATTCCTTCCTCACCTACCCCTCATTCCCAAATGAAGAGAAGCAGGTACTCTTTTCTCCCTCCAGGTATCATTTTTTTATTCATTTCCATTCAGCCAATCATACAGGAGGACAAAAACAGTTGGAAAGCCAAAGGAGCAAGTTCAAAGAAGATGGCATGCGAGTAATGCGTTGGAAGCGTTTTTTCATGCTGAGTTGCTGCACGTGGTCCATTAGAAGAGGACATTCTTCAGCAGGAGCCCAGAGAGGGCCAGGAGGAGTGATGCATAAGGTGAAGGGGCCTTGTCACACACAATTTCATTGATTACTCCCGTAAATTGACCAGGTGCAGACTTCCCTATCTGGTTTTTAAAAGACTCACACGTAGCCTTCTTCTCACACTTCTTTTCGACGCGGAACGTCCCTGGATGTAGAAAAGAAAGATGGGTTATCCGCAGAATCAACGTTCCAAGCCATTATGGCCCAGACAATACATTTCCATGCCACTGGCATCCATTCTTTTCAGTTGCGTGCTCAAGGAGGCGAACAAAATCAGAGCCACACGAAATAATCACAAGAACACGTCTTATTCTACTCGCAGCAAGATATGACGGTGTTTGTGTGGATTTATCGCAAAGGCTCCTTGGGATGTTTCTAAGAACAGGGACACACAGGGCCAGTCCAAGACATGGTGGCATCTGAGGCAAACCACAAAATGGTGGTAGTGTTCCCATTCCCCCCCCCCCCCAGCCAGGGAAGAAGGTGTGAGAGAAGATCTACATCAGGAACAAGACCAGGAGGAAACCAGCAGTGCCTCCTATTCACCAACGTGCCTCTGCAGAGGCGGCATTGGGAGGGGGCTCGGTAAAACCAGCCGGGGAGACGGTAAAACCAGCCTCCAAGAAACACACCACTGTGGTGACAACAGCAGATGATGCATTCCTTAGAGGCCAGATCTGCTGCCCATGTGGAGTCTGCTGCCTGAGGCTGTCACTTCACCTTGCCTCACGGGTGAGCCGGCCCTGAAGATGTACTACATCACTACTTTGAGACTGGGTTGGGTGTTTCTGTCATATTGCTGCTGGTTAAGGGTTTTTCAAAATCAATCTCATTTTTATTGAAAGAACAGAAAAAGGATCCCACTAGATGAAGTCAAAGTCCTTGCTTCTGTTCCTACAATAGCCAACCAGATTCCTACGGACCAGAAGCAAGATATGGATGCAACAGCACTTTCCCAACATGTTTTCCTCAGCAGCTGATATTCAGATGCATGCTGTCTCTGACACTGGAGGTACTAGATATATGTCATATCTAGTAGCCGTGGAAAGCTGGATGCACAATGCATTTTCTTAATCCCCCTTTAAATGGGGCAGCTGTCCCAGTTGGTAGCCACTACTGCATAATGGAAGCAAATCCCAGAATTTAACTATGGACTGTGCAACTTTCCCGTACGGGACAAATTTAAGATGTGCACAGTTGTTTTGGGATTTGAAATTGATGGTGCATTGTGCATTAAGACATCTTACTGGAAGCAAGTTTGAGAAGGGTTGACGCTAAAGGTTGCTGATAAATATCCCATAAAAGGATCCTTAAGTGCATTACAGTACTTTCTTTGTGGTCATGGGGTGGGGGAAATGTTTCCACATCAAATCCAGCTATTAATGGCTGTGGATCACTCCCCATTCACAGGTGCCAGTTCCTTTTTGTGTGTTTGTGTGGAATGAGTCTGCAGTTGGGGAGACTGATTGCAAACGTGACTAAGGGGAAGGGGGATCTTTTTCTCTCTCTTGTCATTCAAGTGTCATTCAAGCTGTCAGAAGCAAAAGGCAGGGTTCTGCGGGAAAGCAGAACGACTGTGGCATTAGCCAAATCTTTGCTCCTTCACCGCCAATTGGGGGGAGGGGGGAATGGTAAGAATGATTATGATAGCGGCAATGAAAGGAGGAAAGAAGCTGAGAATATTATTTGCCCAGGGATGGAAAGAAGAAAGACCCCCATCAAAAGAAGAATGGATAATGATGGACTATGCGGAAATGGCAAGGCTGACTGGGAAGATCAGGCACCAAGAGGATAATAAATTTGACAAAGAATGGCATAACTTTATAGAATATGTTAAAGAACAGTGTAAACATTTAAAAAGGTTAGCAGGAGTGATATGGCACTTGTAATTTAAAACGACAAAGGATAAAATTGATGTGTAATAATTTAGATAAATGTAATTAGATGCAGTAAAAAAGAAAGATAAATTTTGGAAGCCAAGGGAGAGGTGGGGGGATGTCCGGGGGTTCAGGGTACCTCATAAATGTACAGATATGGATTATGGCTTAATGTAAGTGTGTGTGTGTGTGTGTAAAATTGTGGGGTTTTTTGAAACTTTGAAAATAAAAATTTTAAACAGAAAAGAAAAAAGAAAACGGAAGGAGGAAAGAAGCCCCCACTGCAATTATAAGCCCCTTCCCCTCTCTCTCTCCAAATTCTTCTTGCATTTGAAAAGTTTGCTCTGAAGTTTTCCTCTTCCCCCAGGAAAGGGCTGTAGTTCAAAAATAAAATTGGACATGTCTTTGAAGCAAAACACAGGTGAGCCAAACTTGAATCCATATATGTCAGTGCCCTTCCAGACATTGGTGGACCCACCACACAGTTGTCCTTTCTTCACTGGTGGGGAAGGTGTGGCCTTACAGGTATTGTTGGGGCTCCATCTCCCATCAGCCTCGGCCAGCATGGTTGAGGGTCAGGGGTGCTGGGTGTTGGAATTCAGGAACATCTGAATGACCATACATTCCCCACATTCAACCATCGCTACACCCACTAGGCCACTTCATATATTCCCGAGGATAATGCACAGCACAGCGTTACCATTGGCTGAGAAAGACTTAGGCTCCCTCTCACTTACCGCTGACTTCGGTCACTAAATGTTGGCAGACATCATTCTTATCTTCACAAGTCACCTTTCGTCCAGAGCAAGTTTTAGCGTTACTGCTGCATACTTCACATTCCAAAGAACTAGCTGGGAAAAGGGAATAAAAAGGGTGTGTGTCAAATAAAGCCAGAAATGATAACACAACTGAGCAATTAGCTGCCTTTTCATGGGAGATAAGGGATGGCATTATGCTGTGCCCTCTAAACCATTCGCATATTTTCGTTCTTTCCCCTCTTCTCACCACTAGGAATAAAGTAGGGGAAGTCTTTAATTGGCCCTAAAATATAATATAATACTGTATGGTAATCATACTATGGGATTACTATGGTAATCCCAGCCCTCGTCCAGGAAAACAACCCAGTACATATATTATTATGTATGTGCATAATACAAACATACATTATTATGGCAGACATTATGATGCCCTAAAATTCCCCCCCCCCTTCCCATTGGGAAGAACAACAGAACAGAAATCCACCCCAGCACCTAGCCAAGCGAGGTCATCTGGTGCTGCTGATTTGCATCTAGGAAATAACTAAGTGTCTACTCAGAAGAAAGCCACACTGAGTTCAGTGGGCCTGACTCCCAGGTAAGGGTGTGGGGGGCTATAGTGTTTTATCTAGGGAGCCAGGGCTCCTACAGATGACAAGATCTTTTTGCACCAGGTCAGTGAGGACCACTTGCTTTTTAAAATTCTCCCATATATTACTTATTGGGGTGCCGCTGCCCCCCGCCCCCCTTGACTAACCCATGGGGGGGCACAGGAAGAAAACAAGATTGGAAGGGGGGCACAGTGGGGAAAAGGTTGGGAAACACTGGGATAGATGATCCTTGTTGTTCCCTCCAACTCTACAATTCTCTGGTTTTTTTATTGTGGGGGGTGGAGACCCACAGGGTCAAATTTTGAAGGCTAGCTCAAGGCTCTTGTAAAGTTCAAATTGGGCTGGTTCTCATGAAAATTAACTGGATATCTCTCCAGTCTCTAATTACCTCCAGCAAGAAGCACAGAAAAGAGGAGAAGTCCCAGGACAGCCTGCATGGTGATGGAAAGTCTCTGTTTGAGGAAAGATGTTCCTTGGACCAAAATGTCTGCAAAAGAAAATAAGACGCAAAAGACATTCAGTGGGGAAGCAGGCACATTCCTAAGGAAGTTGGAGATGTCGCTGAAAAGCAACAGAAAAACCCTGAATGGCTACAAAGTCCTCATGCTGGCTGATAAATGTCCACCTTTCCTCAGATATAATCCCTGACCTTCCAGAATTGGAAATCCTACTCAGAAGTTCCTCACTATGGAAAACAATGTTCCGCCTGGCCTTTGGTTTGGACTCAGTCTGACCCTCATGTTTCCCTCTGCTTATGGTTTTGATCTATGGGCTACTTTTAAAATGAGGCTGCATTTTAAATTGCATTTTAACCTGTATTTTAAATTGGTCCCCCCCCCATTATGTTTTTACTGTACTTTTACTGGTGTTAGCCACCCTGAGCCTGGCTCTGGCCGTGGATAAATAAAATTTATTATAAATAAATAAAATTTCTTATTAATTTATTAGTATTATTAGTAGTATTATTATTATAGAATCATAGAATTGTAGAATTTGAAGGAACCCCTCAGGTCATCTAGTCCAACCCCCTGGAATGCAGGAATCTCAGCTAAAGCATCCACGAGAGATGGCCACCCAACCTCTGCTTAAAAACCTCCAAGGAAAGAGATGCAAAGCAAGTAGAAATGAACTGAATAAGTCTGCACATTGTTTTTTGTGCTTTCAATAATGGTGAAGGTGACATGTTTCAGAAGCAAGCAAATTCCTGTTAAGTTTAGATTCCTGCATCAGAGGAGGGTTGGACTAGATGACCATTGGGGTCTCTTCCAGTTCTATGATTCTATGAACTTTCTGGAATGGTGGGCATTTTTCATTCTGTTCTGGAACAGTGAATATCAAGGATATATCAAGCAGTATCTTTTTGAGCTAATGAAAGCACCTCTCGTTTGTATAGAGTTTGTGACAGTGTGGGTAAAAAAATGAATCAGTTTTACTGTGTTTGTGTGTGTGTGTGTAAGGCTGTTGTCAAGCTGCAGTTCACAGGGCCACCAGTAGGTGGCCCACTTCAGTGTGATGACAGAACAGCAGACAAGTAGGCAAGAAAGTCATGGCGGTGGCAGACGGCCTAGGCAAGCTGTTCAGGGAGTGGTTGCCAAACCAGTGTCTGAAGCACTGCAGTGAGGTTTATTGGAGGGGGGGGAGGCTCTCCAGAAAGCCGTTAGTTAATTAAAATAAGAGGAAGCTCATTCCGTGTTTGTGTGTGTGTGAATGTGTGTCGAAAGTAGTTACTGTACAAAGGCAAAAAACAACCACCCATTTGTTACTATGGCTACTTTTGCCTCTGCCACACCCATCACTGAAATGTAGCCCACGGGAGGTTGCCCAGGAGAGATCGTGGTCCTTGGGTGCAAAAAGCTTCCCTAGGCCTTGCCTAGCCTTGCTAGACACAGAACTGAGGTCTAAGGAGCCCATCAACTCTGAACTTCTGTGATTTGTGCCCCTCGGCTACCAGCTGTGGCTACATCCATAACATATGAAGGTCAAGGTCTGCTATACCTACCTCTCTCCAGAGCCAACTCCTAGGGGCCGAGGTCCCTTCAGCCCCCCCCCCCCCCCCGCAATATTTGACAGGACCGTCCTCCCTCAAAGTTGATAGGCATTGCCATTCAAATGGTGTGTGCGCACTGCATCATGCGATTGATTATGTAAGGTGAGCCTTACCTGACCCCCTTATTTTATTCAAGTTGCCACCCCAGCTCCAAATTCTACACTGGATCTCAGACTGGGAAACCTATGACACTCTAGAACAGGGTTTCTCAAACTTGGGTCTCCAGCTGGTTTTGAACTACAGTTCCCATCATCCCTGACCACCGACCGGTCCTGCTAGCTAGGGACGATGGGAGTTGTAGTCCAAAAACAGCTGGAGACCTAAGTTTGGGGAACTCTGCTCTAGAGGATGTTGGACTCCAGTTCCCAGCATCTCCTGCCATCATGGCCAATGATCAGGGAGGATGAGTTCCCAAGCTCTGCACAAGGTTCTGTCCAAGCAACTGTGGTTTTCGCTCTCTCCTACTCCCTTCCAGAGGCCACCATTCATTTATTAAGGGGGAGATGCCCAGTTTTGCCAGTGTGTGGCTATCCTAAGCCAGAGGTTTGCTTGATTGTTATTATTTGTATAACCCCTGTTTCCTCCAAAGAGTTCAAGGTTGTGATAATTCAAGGGCACCTCCCAAGTCCTACTGCAACGCTCTAACCACTACAATACACTGCTCCTCAAACTGTGGTCTTGCAAGCTTTCGTTCAGGCAGTGCACACACAAAAAGGCTGCCAAACAGCCAAGAATATCTCTGCCCCGTCCTGCCTTCCTAGAACTTGGCTCACAAACACACCCACATCCGTCACATTAGAAAGGTATTGAAATATGGATCCTGCATGTTCTTCCATCTGTGGGACAAAAGTAGTTTATTAAGTAGCCTGCTGAGACCTCCAACAATTTTCAGGAGGTCCGTCAGAGTGGGAGAGCTTTAGCACTTTTGTCCTAAACCTTTCCCACCCCCTCCCCAGTATACAGCTTTCCCAAAAATACGTTTTTGAAATGTAGAAATATTCAAAAAGGTTGTTTCTATAGCTTATGCCTTCACTGCTGTCTTTCTTGTGTTATGATTACCAGCTCTGTCTGAGAAGGGGCTTCGCAGAACTATTTCGCCCTTGTCCGCAAGTCTCCTGCATGGTTGGTGTTTTTGCCTATCCCTGTGGGTTCGTTAGGGAAGTTAGTTAATTCACTTTAAAAAATAATAATAATAACAACACATGAATCCTTTTCCTTCAAGGCGCTCAAGGCAGCAGCATGTGTGATTTCTCTCCTCCTATCCAATTTATCCTCACAAAAACCCTGCAAAGTAGGTTGTGGTGAGAGATAGTAACTAGCCCAGAGGGCAGCCACAGTTGAGGTGAATGAGGGAGTGGGGAACTCCGGTCTCTAGCCTCCCCCCCCCCAGCCACGCCCCAGCTGCAATGCTCCCACCTCAGTCAGACACCTCATTCTGCGTAATGGGTAAAATAGCTCTTCCCTCCCTCACTCTCGACTTTCATCCAGGGATCAATCAGTAAAGAGGAGGCCTGGATGGGAGAGGAAGGACCTTCGGTGGAATTGTTTAGAAGAGACCAGAAGGGCCAGGCTCCCCAAGAGTCAAACACTGAGATGCAGCAGGAGGCCAAAGTTGTGTGTTGAAATGATGTCACTCCCGGATTTCAAGCCTCGGATTTGTGTTGCCCCAGAAATCATGCCCCCCCCCCCCCGCAAGTCTGGTCAGACGCCCATAAGTTTCCTAAATAAATATGGTTATGAATTAAAACTCTCTGTATTTGGAAGTTCCATAATATGGTTGCAAGCAGCAAATTTGTCTCCTCTCTCTCCCCAGCCGCTCGCCTTTGATGTCTCATTTTCTTCCTCTCTCACAAACAGCCAATCAAGCCACAGACTCCGTTCCAATTATCATTCAGAAACTCACGGAATGTTTCGCATCCTGCACCTTTTCCAAGGCCAGTCTTCTGTGCGAGATTGTTTCATTTTCTCCTCATGCACAGAGACTGCTGGAAACTTAACAGCACTTTTTTTTTAATAGTACAAACTCCCAACTGTGCATGATGAGCAAAGGGGAGCAGGCAACTCCCCAATGCCAGCCTGTAAAGCAATGTTCATCTTCCCCTTTAAAAAGCAACAGCATTCACTTGGCGCCAAATGAGACATCTCCCTTTTTTTTCTTGCAAACCAAATGCAAAAGCCTCCAACTGTCTTTGGACAGGAAACTGCCTCATGTTGAGCCAGACCTTTGGTCCACCTAGATCAGCAGCAGCTCCCCAGGGTTTGGGGCAATCATGAATTGATTTATCAGCAGAGGCAGAGGTATTAATTAGACCCTTTTAAGTATTTGATTATCCAGCAGAGGAGATACCCGGGATTGAACCTGGGACTTTGGGGCATACAAAGCAGATGCTCTGTTACTCAGCCGCAACCACTTTGTTGTGAGCTTTGATGAAAAAAATAATGTATTTCCCCATTCATGGAATCATAGAATCTTAGACCTGGAAGGGACCCAAGGGTCATCTAGTCCAACCCCCCTGCAATGCAGGAATCTCAGCTAAAGCATCCAGGACAGATGGCCACCCAACCGCTGCTTAAAAACCTCCAAGGAAGGAGAGTCCTTTCTTTCCAGCCCCACCCAAACAGCTGGGGCATGTTCAGAAGCTAGCAGGTGCCAGTCAACAAGCTATACCAGAGACCAAGCTAATATGTTTTCACTCAACACATCTCCTCTGCTCTTCCTGCTTTCATATATTAGCAGGGAGATGCTCATCAATTTGCTAATTGGAAAGTGCTACAGCTTGCTTATTCCTACGCGGGATGAGAGGGCAATCTGGAGATGAAGATAGGTTTTTAATGGTAGCATGTGGTGAATTTCCAGGGGTAATGGAAGGCTTGAAGCCAGCCACCCCACCCGAGGCCCTAAAGTCTTCCATGCCAAGCAGTCGAAAGTACTCACCAGCAGCTATGAAGGAGGCAGAGGCAATTCCAAACGTCGTCCAGAGCTGGGAACTGAGCTTCTTTGGAATCCTTGATCACACCAAGGTCTCCTCCCACTGTCTGAGGCAGCAGAGAATGTTTTGCAGAATAAAAGGGAGAAGTATTTTTCTTTCCCAGAAAGGGGGAGGAGCAACACACCAGCTGCTCCGCCCTCCAACCTGCCCCCATCAAATTGACTCGGGCCAAATAGGGGCGGTGTCAATGAAGCTTCTCCAAAAAAGGCCCAAGTGAGGAAGCTGTGTGTTCCTCTATTTGGGTGAGATGCTAAGCAACTCCAGGAAACCTCAAGGTTTGGACACAGCAGAGGAAACGTTGGGAGACACACAAAAGCACTGCCCAACCTCCCCAGCCTAGACCCAGCTTGGGGTCTTTTCCAAAATGCCGGCGCAGAGGCTGCTGCGTTTTTATTTATTATTATTTTGGTTCTGCAGTTCATGAGAGAAAGAGCATCCCACTTCGCCGCCGCTTGCTGCTAACTGCAAAAGACTTCCTGAAGTGGTCTGTTTTCAAATTGTTTTTGGCACTGGCCACAGTACCGCGTGCCAGTTCAATTTAGCTAAAACCTTGGGTTGTTTTTAAAGCAACTGTCTGTCTACCTGACCTCCTCGTCTGGGGAGAGGGGGGGAATGATTTATTCCTCCAGTTCCCACTAGGATTGATGGTGGATAAGCAAGTGTGTATTACTGGATCCAGCAATAATGGGCTCTGCCCCTTCATTTATTGGCTGTGTCTTGCAGAGAGAGAAAATTGTTGCACGCACTCCAGTCTATGAGCTCTGAGAGGCTCCGGGAGGAGGGGCAGTGCTTACCCAGCTGTCTGCTTTCCTTAGAATGAAGATGAATAGAGACCATGGTATCTTGAGGATATATGGTTCTATTCACACATGCAGTGGTACCTCGGGTTACATATGCTTCAGGTTACAGACTCCGCTAACCCAGAAATAGTACCTTGGGTTAAGAACTTTGCTTCAGGATGAGAACAGAAATCATGCTCCAGCGGCGCGGCGGCAGCAGGAGGCCCCATTGGCTAAAGTGGTGCTTCAGGTTAAGAACAGTTTCAGGTTATGAACAGACCTCCGGAACGAATTAAGTACCTAACCCGAGGTACCACTGTATATATACTGTGTGCTACATGCCACTCCAATCTCCTAGCAATGCAAGATTCCAGGGGTCCCACGCACTTGCCTAGAGTTCGTGTTTCCTTTTGGGAATGAGGCACAGCAGAGACTGTGGTGTCTTTCTAATACATGCTTTGTTCATGCATATATACAACCTGAGCCTATGATTGGGAGGCTCACAGCATTAAACACTCCAAAAAGTTCCTGTTTCTCCAATTGCTGGAGCCTTGGAAGCAAAAAGAAATCCACCATCGTTCTCTCTCCCTCACTGGCTTGCCACATTTTGCCAACTTCTTCCCCTAAGTCATATAACCACCACTGCAAACCCAACCCCCAAAACTCTGGCATTGTCTTCTGCCTGACTTACTTTCAGTTGAAGGAGGGGCTCACACCCATCTGCTGTCTGACACCAAGTCTTTACTTTGTTAATGACCCATTACCTTCCTTTTGATCACTTAATGGCTCTTCTCCCAGGCGATTTCCTGAACTCGGGAAGCCTTATATTTTAACACACACTCAGGTTAAGATTCCAAGCATTGAGTAAATTCAAACTCCTACTGGATGCAGGAATTTGGGGGTCGGGTCTGGCACTCCCAAACTCATAACATGAGCGTAGGATGGAGGGGCTCACAGCATTAACAATCCTCCCCGTTAAGTTTCCGGGGAAGCACCAAACTCAGCTTTTGAACCCAGCACAGAACAGACATGTCTCTGTGTACCTCTGTTGCCCTCATTTCAAGGAAGCCAAATCCTGGGTAAATGCCTGGAACTCCTGGGATCTCACATCACTTTGAGGTTGGGGCAGTGTGCAACACTATCTTAGTGTGCACTGAGAGCAGAGATAATGGGTTTGAGCCAAGAGAGTGAGGATGCATGATAAGGCAAAATGACCTGATAATCAACCAGAGATAGAAGGACTGTTGGGGGGAAATGTCTTTGTACAAGATAAGAGAGAACTGACAAAACTGACAGATGTCAGCTAGAGCAAAAATTGTGAAACCAACCAACCAAATGAAGGATGTTATTGTGTAATGGAGTACCCATGAGTACACTGAGCTTAGGCAAGAAGCCTGTCTATTAATTTTTTTTCATTATTTATATTTACTAATTGTTATTATTAGCAAGTGCATAAAGTCAAAGGGATGTGTGTTAAGATGAAAATAAGAAGAAATATGGCATTACTTAATGCAATGTCCACTATATGCAGACCCAAGAAATCAATTTATAAAACTCCTTATATACATAATTTTCATTAGATTTTCTGTTTTACAATTTCAAATAAACATTTTATGTCCTTAAATTAACTAATAAATTGAAACTGACACGGGGACAAACAGAAGAAGACACCTTCACCCCGGTATGGCTCCCCTTTATCACACACACAGCCCAGCAGGACAATGACAATAATCCACCAACAGCATACAAATCAATATGGCTAACCTGATCCAAAACACCCACCCACCCCATTCACACACGAAAACAAAGATCACCACAGCCAATCACAAGCAAACAATCACACCCTAGGCCAACCCCAACCTCTCTCACCACCAAAGGAACACAAGTGAACAACACAAACAACGCTGACACCAAACTCTACACACATTAAACATAATAGAAACACCGCCACCCGACCCCACCCCCATCCACCTTCCCTCTCTCCACCCCCCCCTTTTCTTCCCTCTTTCTCTTTTCTTCTCCCCCTAATGCCTCAACAAATGAAATGGATTTGTAAAAATGTTACATGGGGGGGGGGGGAAATGAGGCACTACACTTCTGTAAAACAAGAAAATCCTTAATAAAAGATTAAAAAAAAAACATTTTGTGTCCTTAAGATATCAATGACTTCTCTTTCCATGGTTCATTTTGCATATCTTACATCCCTGCATATTTCACAAAAACTATTCCAATTGGTTTTCCATTATTACATCTGTCAAAGATTATTGACACTGTTGAATTTATCTTAATGCTGCCAGCATTTTCAGCTGCACACAGTTATTTTCCATATGCTCAAAAAATGTTTTCCAATCTTCTTTAAACGTATGTTTGCTCTTTTATTCTATATGTCAAGTCTGCAAGTTGTGCATATTTTGTCAACTTAAGTTGCCAATCTTCTTTAGTTGGGACCTCGCTCACTTTCCGTTTTTGGGCTAACAAAACATGGGCTGCAGTTGTTGCATACATAAACAACCTTTTCTGACACCTGCAGATTTCAGTCTGACTGAAACCCCAAGTTTATAAAACTTCTGTTCATGAAGGAAATCAATTTAACCAGGGTGGAGGAGAGGGTAACACAGCAGCAGTGCTCCTATTGAGTATTACAGATGCCAAGTAGGAATATATGGAGCAAGGTGGACTTCTTTTCACCTACTGCTTGAGGTCTATCACATGGGGTCATGAAGGGACCCAGCCTACCCCCCCATTCCTTTTTTTTTTTACCAGTAAATTTTAATTAATTTTCATTAAATATACATTCAATATACAAATAAATTTCACGTATATCTTTGGCTCTGCTGAGCTTCAGACTTCCCTCCACCCCTTTGGTAAGTATCATACATTTTCTTACATTGCGTATTTTGTTTGTTTATCTGGTTAACCATATGCTTTTAGAGTTAATCTAACCCTGCCAGTGTCTTTAAGGTTTTACAGTTGTCTCTTATATACACCAAATATTTACTCCAAGTTTCATGAAACTTCTGTTCGTCCTGATCTCATATTCTCCCTGATAATCTAGCCAGTTCTGCGTAATTCATCATTTTAACCTGCCAATCCATAATATTTGGTATAACATCTGTTTTCCAGTTCTGAGCCAACATGGTTCTTGCAGCCGTCGTGGCATACAGAAATAGGTTTTTATCTTTCTTTTTGATTTCCTTCCCTACCAGTCCCAATAGAAAGCCTATTCCCCATTCCTGACTGAGTGAGGGGAAAGGTGGTGGATCTTTGCCCCTCGAGGCTTTTTGCAACATGCATCCAGAATTGCAGCTGGCAGAACGTGATCATGTAATTCAATTAACACATTGCTTAATGAAACCAATAAGTAGAACCTACTGGGAAATTTAAAGAACATTGTCAAGTTCAAACCCCTCCAGAGCAACCAAATGATCTGTCTTCCAGTGCTCATCCTTATCCTTATATTATAGCACATTTTCAATAAGCACTGATTTGGCAGGATAGCAGTTCTGTTAATGCACTTCAACTGAGCACAATGTACTCTTCTCTTAATTGAAGGTTATTCAGTCTCTGAATGCAATAAAAGCTGGAGGGATTCCAAATGGAAAAGAATATAATTTGCAGAGCGATCTAGTCTGTGCCATTTCCAAAGCATTTACAGCAACAGGGAGGAATCTGTAGTCCTCCAGACATAGCTAGACTACAACTCATTCCTGACCATTGGCAATACTAGCCAGGACTGATGGGAGCTGAAGTCCAACTACATTGGGAGGACCACAAGTTCTCCATCCCTGATTTATGGTAACACCATTAGTCCCTCAAACTGCATCTTCATACAGTATTTGTTGAGATGGATTGGTTTTTCTCCCATGTCAGTTTTGCATGACTTCATTCATAACTCTGTTCCACCCTGTTTCCATATTAATCTGAATTTTAAAAATTAATCAGAACCAAAAAAAATCATATTTGTTTGTGCATTTAAATTAGGCACGAGAACTAGCCACAAATCCCAGTTTGGAAAAATTGAGCTTTATACACCCTTGTTCACCATAATTGAGGTTGATGTGTCCATACCTTAGATAGATAGATGATAGATACATGATGATAGATAGATGATAGATGATAGATAGATGATAGATAGATGATAGATAGATAGATAGATAGATAGATAGATAGATAGATAGATAGATAGATAGATGATAGATAGATGATAGATAGATAGATAGATAGATAGATAGATAGATAGATAGATAGATGATAGATAGATAGATAGATAGATAGATAGATAGATAGATATATGATAGATGATAGATAGATAGATAGATAGATAGATAGATAGATAGATAGATGATAGATAGATAGATAGATAGATGATAGATAGATAGATAGATAGATAGATAGATAGATAGATGATAGATAGATAGATAGATGATAGATAGATAGATGATAGATAGATTAGATAGATAGATAGATAGATAGATAGATAGATATAGATAGATAGATAGATAGATAGATAGATAGATAGAGATGATAGATGATAGATAGATAGATAGATAGATGATAGATAGATAGATAGATAGATAGATAGATGGATGATAGATAGATAGATAGATAGATAGATAGATAGATAGATAGATAGATGATAGATAGATGATAGATAGATAGATGATAGATAGATAGATAGATAGATAGATAGATGATAGATAGATAGATGATAGATAGATAGATAGATAGATAGATAGATAGATGATAGATAGATGATAGATAGATAGATAGATAGATAGATAGATAGATAGATAGATAGATGATAGATAGATAGATAGAGAGAGATAGATAGATAGATAGATAGATAGATAGATGATAGATAGATAGATGATAGATAGATAGATAGATAGATAGATAGAGATAGACAGAGGAAATTTTCAGGCCTAGTACCGTATTTTTCTCTCTATTACACGCAGATTTTTTCTCCTAAAAAGGAAGGGGAAATGTCTGTGCGTGTTATGGAGCGAATGTGGGGGGTCCCTGGAGCCGATTAGGGGAGTGCAGGAACAAAAATCAGCAAAAATCAAATCGTGCGTTGTGTCGGAGAGGGAAACCTGAAAAGAGGAAGTGGCTGCTTTCCTGCATTCTGCCTCAGGGTCTTACTGCCCACCCTCCTCTGTTTCCTTGCTCTGTTTGCTCAAACGGAACAAAGAGCAGGCAAATCCCCTCCCCTCCAGGCAAGCAGAGGGGAAAGCAGAGGTCTTTCCTTCTAATTCCTCTCCGTGCTCCTCGCAGGCAGCCAGAAAACATGCAGGAGAGAGAGAGCTGGCTTCGGTTTGGGGAAACTTTTGCCTTTCTTTCCTCCCTCCCATTAAATCTCTCTCCTGCATTCTTAGCCAGCTGCTTCTCTGCACACCGCTCTCTTGTCCCTTCTGTGTTTTTCCTTCCCTCCCCACTTAAAATGTAGTTACAAAGCATGGATCCACATGGATCCTCAGGATCTTTGCATTGGGCCACCCCAAATTCACCATCAGATCACATAGCAGCCTGCCCCCCAAAAATCGCACACCCACTGTTGCCTGGGGCTGCAATGGTGCAAAAACGTGGTTAAAAAGCATGGATCCACATGGATCCTCAGGATCTTTGGACTGGGCCACCCCAAATTCACCAACAGATCACATAGCAGCCTGCCCCCCAAAAATCACACACCCACTGTTGCCTGGGGCTGCAATGGTGCAAAAACGTGGTTAAAAAGCATGGATCCACATGGATCCTCAGGATCTTTGGATTGGGCCACCCCAAATTCACCAACAGATCACATGTCTGTGGCCACAGCATGAAGCACAAAAATGATACATCCACTGTTTCATTCAGAATTTTTTTCCTTGTTTTCCTCCTCTAAAAACGATGTGCGTGTTATGGTCAGGTGCGTGTTATAGAGCGAAAAATACGGTAGATGCTTCTGAGTGAACATTTTTGCAAAGCCATTTCCCCTGATATAATGCATTTCTGCACATGATCTTCCCTTAACAGGTGCATTCTTATGCACACTTTACCATGGTATATGCATTTTTATCCACATGTACACACCACATTGCAAAATTCAGGGAACCGTGAATTTTGGATAGCTGTGTTTAGGTTCTCACATTGTTTCAGAATTTAAAAGCATGAAGGATGGAACAAAATGAGAGAAAAGAACAATGCATCACAGTGAAAGTCAAACAACCCAACAAAACAGCACCAAAACCACAGCATCAATGGGCAGCAAAATCATCACGGTGTCAATACAGACAGGTGGGGAAAAATGGATCCAGAGAAGGTCACAGGAAAACAACAAAGAGGCCTTTATTCACTGCTAAATCGTGATGAAGGATTATTTACAAGAGAACTTTGATCAGCAGAAATCCAAAAGTAGCCAAGAGGAAAGACCCAGAAGAAGGAGCAGCCTTGTTGTTGCAGTTAATCCCCGAATCTACACTGCTAGCCTGAGGTATAGTGTCCTTTGGAAGCTGACAGCTGGCGGTGCAGCCCTTACGAATGAAATGCACGATGTTCCCTCCTGCACATGAAAAACAAAAGGTAAAGGTGAGAGGAGGAGTCACTGCTCCCATTACCATATGCAATTCCTCCTATAAGTTGATCTCTTGGCCCCTCCCCGCTCTGGGCACACAGCTCATGCGGAACTTTGACCTGTTCGCCATCCTGGACTGGCTGATGATCTCTCTTACCCACCTATTGTCGCATTCCTTGAAAGGACAAAACAGAGGTGTTGATCAGCCCTGCAAGTCTCCTTCTTTCCGGTGCAGCTGATGCCGGTGGCATCACAAGTCTCACATTGCAAAACAGGAAAGGCCTCTGGAGGAAGGGAGAGGAAAGGTTTCACAAGGGGAAAGGAGATGGGGAAGTAGGCAAACGCCACTTGAAAGGCACCTGTGTGCTACTTGTGGCTGTTTTTGCAGAACCCAGGGCTCAGTAGATTCTATGCGGAAACCAAAACAAAATTCAGTAACCGGCCATCCGTATGCAGTAAACGAAATACATTTGGCAAATTTGCACCATTCCTTTGTATGCTTTAATTTACTAATGAAAGTTCCAGTACTGTTTTGAGTACTTTTCTGACATGGCTCTTTATTGAGAAGAGCAATGAACTATGCAGAGCAATGAAGGCCATCCAAACTCATAGAAACTGTTATTGAGGCTCTCCTGTGGGATTTTATGGGATTTCACCTAGAGGGGAACAAATCTATTTCTGATTCATGACTATTACATGCTTTAAGCCAAAATTCCATTCTATTTCTGCATTAACTTGTGATTTCAATATGCATTTTGTAGGGTTGATCTGATGTTTTTAAGAAAAGAATTAAAGGGATGGGTTATTATTTTCTTTTCTCCCCTGCCCGCCTTTTGACATTCTCGTGAATGGTTGGTGAATTTTAGTCCTCTCCTGGAGAATGGCTTCTCCAATGATGTCACCTGTGAACCTGGGGCACAACAGCAGAATTGCTTTTAATACTGTTTTAGATTTTTTTGAACATTTTAAAAAATGAAATCATTTTTATTTGATGCGCTCCTGGGTGAGTCACATGACCTGTGCTTCACTCACCACCGCCCCCAGTACTTTTTCAGGGTGATAGCACACGAGATCGTGATACCCCAAATAGCTGCCATAATCTTGTGTGACGCGGGTGGCGCTGTGGGTTAAACCACAGAACCTAGGACTTGCCGATCGGAAGGTCGGCGGTTCGAATCCCCATGGGTGAGCTCCCGTTGCTTGGTCCCTGCTCCTGCCAACCTAGCAGTTCGAAAGCACGTCAAAGTGCAAGTAGATAAATAAGTACCGCTCCGGCGGGAAGGTAAACGGTGTTTCCGTGTGCTGCTCTGGTTCGCCAGAAGTGGCTTAGTCATGCTGGCCATATGACCCGGAAGCTGAACGCTGGCTCCCTCGGCCAATAAAGCGAGATGAGTGCCGCAGCCCCAGAGTCGGCCACAACTGGACCTAATGGTCAGGGGTCCCTTTACCTTTAATCTTGTGTGAAAAAACAGGATGTCCCTTTTTTATGGAGCACTTTGCAGGTATACAATAGTTTGGGCCCCTGACTGCTACTAGCTCTCCTTTCCTGAGCCTATTGCTTCCTTCATCCACTAACATGAACATTTACAGATGGGTAGCCGTGTTGGTCTGCCATAGTCAAAACAAAAAAAATTCCTTCCAGTAGCACCTTAAAGACCAACTAAGTTAGTTCTTGGTATGAGCTTACGTGTGCATGCACACTAGGTATCTGAAGAAGTGTGCATGCACACGAAAGCTCATACCAAGAACTAACTTAGTTGGTCTTTAAGGTGCTACTGGAAGGAATTTTTTTTGTTTTAACATGAACATTGTTCATCATGAGGTGACTCAAAACTGGGCAACTCCCCGCCCCCTCCACAAAATACAATATCACCACACTTAAATAGTATGCAGAATCTGGTGAGACCTTTTTGGCTCAGCACAGCAAGTCAACATTTCGAAGTGCAAAGAACTTCATCACGACAATGAAATAAAATTGACTTAAGTATTGATCTTAAATGGTTCACCGGGAAACAGCAAGCCATTGGGAAAGATGCCAGAATCTCTCCCTAAATATCCATGACTGGAGTGCTCTCGGGAAATACTAACTGCCATTAAAACTGACAGCTGTCCGTCAAAGCAAAATGTGCAACCCCACCCTTGACTCCTACCTCCTCTAGCCATCACTTCAGGTCAGTGAATTTCCCTGGTCAGTTTGGTTTCGTTTTTTTAAATGAGGTGGCAGAGATAATATTTAATTAGGGGTTTAAAACATCACTTGGAGGAACAAATGTACAGTGGTACCTCTGGATACGAACGGGATCCATTCCGGAGCCCCATTCACATCCAGAAGCAAACATAACTAGCGACGGCACGTCTGCGCATACGCGCGTCGCTTTTCGCCGCTTCTGTGCAAGCGAGTGACATCATTTTGAGCGTCTGCACATGCGTGAGTGGCAAAACCTGGAAGTAACGCATTCCGTTACTTCCGGGTTGCCGCGGAGTGCAACTCGAACGCGCTCAACATGAAGCATATTCAACCCGAGGTATGACTGTACAGATAGGGCTGTAGAGCCTTGGCATTAAGGCCAGGCAGTAGGAAACACACACATAATCATAATCATAATCATAATCATAATAAATTTTTATTTATATCCCACCCTCCCCAGCCGAAGCCTGGCTCAGGGCGGCTAACACAGCCTTCTCTTTGCTTTTTTCATTGGGATCTTTCTATATTAGGCACCACATCCAAGACCAGATGTGTGGCCTGATAAATGTAGCTGGCTTAGCAACAAGGGAGCAGAGAGAAAACGTTGCCAGCCTCCAGGGCAACACTGGCATTAGAGCTCAGCCCCTGAGCTTATTTTGAACGGTCTTCACAACATGGACAATTGCAGGGCAGGAAGTTCTCTTACACAAGACAGGTTGACTAGGTACCTTCCGGTTCTGCATTTGCCTTAAGCAAGCAGATGTTCTCCTCCTTGTAGGTTCTTATTTAAATCTATCTCTCATCCTTCCTCCCCAAGGAGCCGAGGGTGTCAAACATATTTTTTAAAAAAACACAAATGACAAATTTTAAAATTCTGAAAACTAGCACTGCATTTAGTCCAGACAAATCCCAGATCCCTGAACCAAATCAGGATAATTTGGGCTGATTCCATCCCGGACACAACATCCACCTGGAATATTCCAGAGCTATCAAAATAGGGGGAATCCAGGGCCAGCCCACCCAGGAGGCAAGGTGAAATGACTGGCTCAGGCTGCAGGATTCAAAGGGACAGCAGATCTTTATTCCACCCTTCTGATGTAGATCTTCTTCCCTCACCCTTCTTCTCTGGGGGGGACGCCATTTTGTGGTTTTCCTCAAGTGTCAAAACGTATTGGGCCAGCCCAAGAAACATCTTGGGCTGGCAAATTGGGGGTGCCTTGCACAGCCTTATTAAAATTGTCTGGAAAAAAATTAAGAAGAACCATTGCTAACAAATTTAAATGTTGCTAGGAATGGCATCCTTCAGCCGTCTTGGAGAATATGCTTTAATTCTTTGCATCAAAAAGCCTCCCTGTACGATGCTAGATTGGATCTGGTTCTGCTGAACTGTTCATAGCAGAACAACCCAAATCCCAAGATAGTTTTGAGTTTACCTGTTGCTAGAAGCACAGAGGAGAAGAAGAAGGGTCTCATAAGAGCCAGCATGATGATGAATGGTGCACCCTATGAATGCTATTGCAAAAAAAAAGTTTGAAGACATTATCTCCCTCTCTTACCCAACGGTTTCTCTTTCTGCAGTGAAGCAATTCTCTTACTAGAAAAAGTATGCAGCAATGCTCTAAGAGAAAACAGGAACGTTAAATGAAATCCTTTAAAAGCGGAACTAAGAGTAATTTCAAGATGCGTTGGCTGGAGCTGGAGTAGATGAAAGGATGATTTAATCATAGAGTTGTAGAGTTGAAAGGGGCTATGAGTGTCATCTAGTCCAACCCCTTGCAATGCAGGAATCTTTTACCCAACGTGGAGCTCGAACCCACAACCCTGAGATTAAGAGTCCCATGCGCTGCCAACTGAGCTATCCCCGGAGCCTGTGTGGTTCACTTTTGTTCTCCCTCTCCTCTTTTGAGGGCTACAGGCACAGCAGCTTTGGGAAACCTGTGACACTCTGGCTGCCATTGGGTTCTTGCTCCCATCATCCACGACCACTGAACCTGCTGACCGAGGCTAATGGGAGTCAAACAACATCTGTAGTGCCACAAGTTCCCTATCCCTTCAGTAGGGATATCAGGAGGGGATTCCTAGTGCATGTGTTAGCTGCGCCCATTCACTGTGGTCCAGATCAGGGACTGAATGCCTGGGGTGGTGGTGGTAGTTGCTGGAGGAGAGGAGGCAAAAAGTAGCCAGTGTTAATCATGCTTATTTATTTATTTATTTTTAAAAAACCATCTTCAGCCATGAGACAAGAGCTGCATTCACAAGGCAGTCTGTTCTGCACCCCTGACTTTTCTTAGCTGTTGTAATTTATGTGTTATGTTTGAGCTTTTGCATGGGATAAAAGCCACTATCAGAAATCTAACAGAATAGAGTAGAAATTTAGTACTCATTTCCAGGCTAATTCCTCCCAGGAAGAAAAAAAATCCATTTGCAGTCCTATTAACTCAGAGAATCGTGGGATAAGAGCAATGAAATTTGGGGCACTATTCTGGTGTGTGTGTGTGTGTGTGTGTGTGTGTGTGTGTAAAAAGGCAAAGGAACCCTGGACAGTTAAGTCCAGTCAAAGGTGACTATGGGGTTGTGGCGCTCATCTCTCTTCCAGGCCGAGGGAGCTGGCGTTTGTCCACAGACAGCTTTCTGGGTCCTGTGGCCAGAATGACAAGACCGCTTCTGGCGCAATGGGACACTGTGGCGGAAGCCAGAGCACATGGAAACACCGTTTACCTTCTCGCCGCAGCAGTACCTATTTATCTACTTGCATTGCATGCTTTCAAACTGCTAGGTTGGCAGAAGCTGGGACAGAGCAACGGGAGCTCACTACATGATGGGGATTCGAACCGCCAACCTTCCAATCGGCAAGCCCAAGAGGCTCAATGGTTTAGACCACAGATGAAAGCCCTATGCCACTGTGGGGAACAGGTTCCACAGCTTAGGGGCTGCTGCAATACAGATGGAATTGGTACTCCAAAGTTGGTACTTCAACTACCCTGGTTCCAAAAAATTTAGGGCTTTATAAGGGTCACCATCGGCACTTTAACCTGGGACCAGCCCGCCTTTAAATTCATTTTGCTACAATTCCGCATCAATCTGGCCTGTCTCCATGATGGCTTCTTCTTTTTTAAAAATGAAAATTGATGTGGAAATGTTAAAGACTGGAAAAAATGAGAACTTGAGGCAGACTAAAACTGGCAGATTTCACCGGTCCCTTATTGCGGCACCAAACCGCCCAGCGCCCTCATAACACCAATATTGATTGATTCATGTGAAGGCTCTGAATTTCCTCTCGCTTTCCTCCTGAAATCCATTACTTTTATTCAACAAAACAACGATAATGAAACTCAGTCCCAGGAAAGCATGGCTGAGGGATGAGTCACTGCAGCAGCATCCATTAAGGTGCATTACGTGGGGCGGCTCGTTGGCAAGTGGAGCTCTCCGTGAATTGGAAAAAGGTTCCTGGGTAACTGAGCTTTGCTGGACTGAGAACGGCCTTTTAAAGCCCTTTAAATAGCACTGGATTTTACGCTACCACTCCATCTAGTGGCTTTTCATGGTTTCAGAGAAGAGCTTTTCCCAGCCTGGGACCCGCTGCGAATTAGAGCCCATAATTTCTGCCTATGCTCTGGCAACCTCTAAGTTAGACCTCAAAGACATGCATTGATTTTATGCATTCACTCTTAACTACTTATCTTAATTGCGATTTCTGCAGCTTTGTGAAAGTTTGGGTTGCCTTGTCTGCTGTCTTATTCTGCTGCGGTTTGTGGACCTTTTGAGTTAGAGTTAGAGTTAGAAGAAAATGTTTATGTGTTCTTGTTAATAATAATACAACATGACCACATGTCACTTTTGTTACTCCTGGTGTTTATTTTCACTGAGGAAAACAGAGAATTCCTCCTGGAAAGGCTAAACTGCATTCAGAGAAAGTGGCGAGTGGATAAAAGACAGGCATAAATGAATGCAGAGGAGATGGAATCCCATGCAGGTCCCTTTCACGAGATGATCTTCAGCAGCAGGAGCCCAGAAAAGATTGGCAGGAGCAGGCCGGAGGATCGAGATCCCGTAGAATGTGTGCATTCAGCCACCTGGACAGCTTCAGACGACATGGGACGGAAATTTGTGGCTTCGCCTTCTATTGCCGCACAGGTGTACTTTGTAGTGCAGCCCATCATAGTCCGGTCAATGTGGGTTCCATCTGCACATGGGAAACAAGATGGGTTGCTAGGGGAACCATTGCCGCTTGCCTCTGTATCCCAAACCACTCTGCCCTGCCTGCTTGAGAGGAAGGGTTCCCTTTTACTCAAAGTCCAGTTGGACACAGAGGAGTGGCGCTCAGGCAGGCCGATCTTTCCAGAGCTCTTGTGAAAATGAAGTGTTGCTTCCAACTAGACCACATTCCCGCCATACATTTAAAGCCCTGTGATACCACTTTAAACAGCCCCCCTCCCAAAGAAGTCTGGGAGCTGTAGTTTCTGAAGAGGGCTGAGAGGTGTTAGGCAATCCCTGTTTCCCCTCCAAGGGGCTACAATGCCGGGAGTTCCCTGTGAAGGGAGATGGATTGCTAAACCACTCTGGGGACTGTAGTTCTGTGAGGGGAATAGCGGCATCCAAACAACTCTTTAAGAAATTACAGTCCCACCCCACGCAACAATCACAAGTTGTGCCACACTTGCACCATTTTAATGACACCTCGAATATTTTATTGGGACAACCAAAGGGACTTCTGCCCCTAGGGTTTGGCTCCTACTATGGCAGAAGAGAATAGGCAGCAGCGATAAATATGTATTTAACAGTAGCAACCTTAGTGGGCTGCAGTTCATGAAAGCTTGTATGATAATAAATACACAAGTCTTCAAACACTCTATAAGTTTCTTTATGGGTTTAAATGCAAAAGACAAACACAGGGGCTACTCTGGAAATTATTTGTTAATGACATGTATCCAGAGCTACATCCTCTGGATGGTTTGCAATATTTTTTTAAAAAAAACCAAATATATATAACATTTTGGGGGGGGAGGAAGGGACACGACAAAGCAATACGGTGTGTTAAAAGTAATCCACATAAAAACCAGCAGCAGCAGCATAGATGCATTCTAAAACTGCATTTTAAAAAAACACAGCTAAGAAGAAGAAGAGTTTGGATTTGATATCCCGCTTTATCACTACCCTAGGGAGTCTCAAAGCGGCTAACATTCTCCGTTCCCTTCCTCCCCCACAACAAACACTCTGTGAGGTGAGTGAGGCTGAGAGACTTCAGAGAAGTGTGACTAGCCCAAGGTCACCCAGCAGCTGCATGTGGAGGACTGGGGAAGCGAACCCGGTTCCCCAGATTATGAGTCCACCGCTCTTAACCACTACACCACACTGGCTAAAAGAATTTGCCCCAAGGACTGAGAGATGCTCAAAGGACTGGGAGAATGAAAAGGTTGTCAGGTCACAACCAAAAGATCTGAACACTGATGTCATCCGAGCCTCCTCTCAGATATCAGCCACCACATCTTGCAGGTGGGAAAGCTGGGTTAAAGTCCCAACTCAGCTGTGAAAACGTGCTTGGTGATTAAGCCAGTTGCTGTCTCTCGACCTGTCCTCCCTCAGAAGCCTGTTGTGATAATGAAATGGGGAGAGGGGAATTGTTCGCTACCTTGAGCTCTTTCAAGGAAAGCTGGGGTATAAGTATGAAAAAGCATACCAGTAAAACCAGTGGCTCGACACTGGATGTCTTTCCCCCCTTTGCTATGGTTTATAGCTAGGCAAATAAAATAGTCACTGCTTGTGACTGTAATACTAACAGTAGTAGTAGTAGTAGTAGTAATGAGGCAATCATTCAGATAAGCCCGCCGGAGCCATCCAGGTTTTGCTCTGTCTACCCAGCAAAATGCCCCTGCCATGAAACTCATCCCACCTACCAGATAGAGGAGAAGCAGAACGACTGCATAGGAAACCACTTACTGGTATCTACATGTGAGGTTATCTTAAAGCAGCTCGTTTCCATTCCAGTGCAATTGGCCATCTCTGTCTTGCATGACTCCTTCCATTCATGGCAGGCAGGACACATTACTCCGTTGGATCGAGTCTGTACTGGTATCACTGAAAGAAGAGGGCATGGGGGGGAGAGAAGCATTTGTCCGTCATCTCATCAGAGGAGGAGGTAATACACAGACAAAGGTTTTATGCTCACAACCACTTTCAGGGGTGCCAACTTGCCCCCCACATTGAGGGGCCCCGGTGTCACTTGGCAGCATATGAACGACATCATGCATGTGGTTGGGTGCTGTTGCCCGGGCACGCAATCTGGGGGGTGCAAACCAGATGCCCCCCACAGAGATCCCCGTTGCACCCTGTTGGTGGCAGGAGCTGGAAAGCATGGAGAGTAAAGATCGCCCTGCTCCTGCCTTGGCACACGATTGCTCGCCCATCAACAGAGGGGGATGGGGAGTGCAGAGGGCATGTTTGCAGGAAGGAGGCCATTCTGTTTGGGGGAGCCTTCAATATTGGGGTGGAGAGTTCAGCCCCCTGCCCACAAATATTGAGGGGGGCCAAAGTTCCTTCCACCCCCCTAGAGTTGGCGCCCTTGACCACTTTGTACAAGGTGCTCTGCCATGTTTTTCAGTCTTAATCCCATCCTAGCTCAAGTGGCGCCCGTGCCTTTTGCACAATCCTGTCTTGTTCCAAAATGTTTTCTAGTGCCGACGACATGGATGGGGAACCCAATACTGGCCAGCCAGGGGTTCCAATTTGGCTATTTCCTCCAAGCCATGCCCACCTCCCAATCAGCTGGCCTAATTTTCCAGCTGGTGGGAGAAAGGGCAGGGTTCTATTCTACCTTGGCTGCAAGTGCCTGTTCACAGCGGGGAATAGCCACTCAGAGTCAAAGCAACAGGATTTAACACACAGAAACGCAAACACACCAGCCTAGCATGGCCAACAGTCAAGGATGAGGGGACTCGTAGTCATACAATATCAGGAGGACACCAGCATGAACTGGCAGGACCACAGGGAGGAGGAAGAGGAGGAAGAGGATCCCAGTGAGGGGTGTAACTTGGGACACACCGGGGCAAGCAGGGGATGGGGAAGGAAGTACTCACAGGGTGACGGAGGATAGCGAGGGCATGGAGATCAATGCACAGGAACCAGAACAGCAGGACCCATCACCAGAGCCTGAGGAGCACCTGTCCCCACAAACACGGCAGGCTCCAAGGCATAGGGAGCAGTAGGAGGGGCATTCTAGGAGGCTGAGGCAGGCAAGGGCCCACAGCCCGACCCCCTAGCTGGCCAGATGGGGCTTGCTAGCTCTGGAGGATGTGATTCCTCAGTTGGAGTAGGAACAGGTGAGGGCCACATGCCTTGTCAAGCCCAGATGCTGCAGTCAGCATGCAAATTCCAAAAGGGAAGCAGAGCTGAGGTGCTGTGCCTGTTCAACTGCCCATGTCGATGGACCTTGGCTTGGATACCCTATGTGAGTGCGCTTTGGGTTTGACCCTTCCTGACTGTATCCTGACTTCTGGACTTCAGACTTAGCTACTTGGATGGGCCCTGGACTACATTTCCTGACCTTTGAACTTTGGTTGTGTGGCTTGAGCCTCAGACCTTGGACTTCAGACTTGACATACTGACTTGCCGCCGGGTAGGCCAGGGGTTCAGGGCAGCTGGCTTTTAGAAATGCAGGGTTCATCCAGACTTCCTTTTGTGCCACATTTCTGGGTACAGGCCCAGTCACAGAGCTTTAAACTGTGGGGCTGTGCCTAGAATGCTCAGGGCGAAATGTAAGTGAGAAGGGGCCCGATTACAGTTTGCAGATTGCAATATGCAGGTGCCATATTGCATGAAGCTATGGAAGAAGGAAGTGGGCTCTGGAGGGTGAATGGAAGGAAGTAGTGAAGGAAGGGAAGCAGGAAGTGGGAATACCACTGTATACCTACAGACGGGTACAACTTTATCGCAGTCATCAGTGCAGCAGACCCAGCTTTGGCGTACTCTTCTTCCAGCCCCCAAAGTGAAGTAAAACGGAGGCATGGAGCACTGAGACATAGTTGAACACCTTTTCTCTACTTTTGTCACTGATGGTCCATCTAAGCAGGAGGGCAGGGAAAGGAGAGACAAAGAGGTTTATTTAGTCACCAGGAAAAATGTTCACCATTGTCTGTATATGACAGCTGTGCTCGGAGATCTATGCCGGTTGCTGATTTGCTACCAGGCCAAGTTCAAGGTGTTGAAGGTATTAGTGTACAAAGTCCTTGGCTACTTGAGACCAGTTTGCCCACATCAACAGAAGTATAGTGTACATCATGGGTAGGCAAACTAAGGCCCGGGGGCCGGATGCGGCCCAATCGCCTTCTAAATCTGGCCCACGGATGGTCTGGGAATCAGCGTGTTTTTACATGAGTAGAATGTGTGCTTTTATTTAAAATGCATCTCTGGGTTATTTGTGGGGCATAGAAATTTCTTCATTTTTTCTTTCAAAATATAGTCTAGCCCCCCGCCCCCCAAGGTCTGAGGGACAGTGAACCGGCCCCTTGCTGAAAAAGTTTGCTGAGCCCTGGTCCAGATCAAGGGAAGTAATAGTACCGCTCTGTTCCACCTTGGTCAGACCACACCTGGCATACTGTATCCTATTCTGGGCATCACAATTTAAAAAGGATGTCAACAAGCTGGAATGTGTGCAGAGGAGGGAGACCAAGATGATCAAGGGTCTGGAAACTAAGCCTCATGAGGAGCACTTGAAGGAGCTGGGTATGTTTAATAATTATAATAATAATAATTTTTATTTATACCCCGCCCTCCACAGCCAAGGCCGGGCTCAGGGCGACTAACAAGCAATAATAAAAACAAGTTGAATGATTACAACTTAAAAACAAGATTAAAATACATTAGAATATTGAAACATTAAAAAAAAAATTATTAATTTTTTATTAGTTTCAATTCATTATACAACACTAAACATTAAAGCAACAAAAAAGACAAACAAAACACAAGAGAGCAACAAAAAAGACATTACATAACATAAAACACCAACAAGTTAAACTTACAATAACTAAATAACTAAATCACACAACAATAATTGACTTCCCTTCAACTCGGTTTTGGAATATGTTTCAAAAGGTTTTCTGTCTGCAGTTTCGTTTTCTTAAAACTCTTTGCGTCGCAAGCATTATGTCGAGCCTACTGTGATTTTTAGATTTTTTACATCTGTTTCAATATATGTCATAAATTTATTCCATTCATTATTAAACTTTGTACCTTTTTGGTTTCTTATTTTCTGTGTCATTTTTGCCAATTCTATATAATCAAATAATTTTAATTGCCACTCATTTATAGTTGGGATTTTTGATGTCTTCCAGTTTTGTGCTATTAGTGTTCTAGCAGCCACTGTTGCATATTGGAAAAGTGTTTGGTCTTCCTTTTTAATTTCTTCTCCAATTATCCCCAGAAGGAAAGCCTCAGGTTTTTTTGTGAAGGTATATTTAAATATTTTTTTTAGTTCATTGTAAATAGATTCCCAAAATTTTCTAATTACCTCACAAGACCACCACATGTGGTAAAAATTGCCTTCTTTAATCTTGCATTTCCAGCATAATTTGTCTCCGGTTTTCTACATTTTTTCTAATTTTACCGGCGTGATGTACATCATTTTATTCATGTTCTCTCTAAGTGTTGTGCATGCCGAGAATTTCATACCTTTATTCCAAAGTTTCTTCCACTTATCAAACTCTATGTTGTATCCAAGGTCTATCGCCCATTTCACCATTACTTCTTTTATTTCTTCATCTTTGGTGTCCCATTCAAGCAACTGGCTGTACATTTTTGATAGGAGTTTTGATTTGTTTTCTAATATTTCTACCTGGAATCCGGATTTTTTTTCGTTCATCCCATTCTTTTTATCTTCAGTCCACATAGCATTAATTTGATGAAATTGGATCCAACCTGTCAGTTTATTTTTTATCTCCTCATATGGCCTAATCTTCCATCCATTTCCTGTTTTTACTAGCAAATCTTCATAGGTCCATCTTTCTCCTTCAATATTTATTTTTTTTATTGTTAAGATGTCGATTGGTGATAACCACCAGGGGGTATTTCTTTCCAATATTTTTTTGTTTCTCTCCCATACTTCCAACAGTGGTCCTCTAATAATATGATTAGAAAATCCTCTGTGGACCTTTTCCTTATTACGCCACAAATAAGCGTGCCAACCAAATCTTATCTTGAAACCTTCTAAATCTAATAGATCTGTGTTTTTGATGACAATCCACTCTTTAACCCAGCAAAGGCACGAGGCTTCATAATACAACTTCAAATTTGGAACCGCAAATCCTCCCCTATCTCTTTGATCTGTGAGTAATTTGAATCTAATTCTTGGCCTCTTTCCTTGCCAAATAAATTTAGAGAGTACTTTCTGCCAATCGTTAAATACTGAGGTCCCCCTGATTATCGGTATATTTTGAAATAAGAACAACAATTTCGGTAATAAGCTCATCTTAATTGCTGCCATTCTTCCCGACCAAGAGAGTTTTATTCTGTTTCAGGTATCCAGGTCCTTCCTTATTTCTTTCCATGTGTTTGTGTAGTTGTCTTCCATTAAATTTATATTCTTCATCGTTAGCCAGATTCCGAGGTATTTTACTTTTTTTGTTACTTTGATCCCGGTCTGTAATTCAAGATGATTTTTTACCTCTTCTATCATATTTTTAGTCATCACTTTAGTTTTTGTTCTATTTAGTTTAAAGCCGGATAACTTTCCAAATTCTTCTAGCAAATCTAACACTGTACCGACACTTTTTTTTTTATCTTCCAGCAACAACATAAGATCATCGGCATATGCTTTCAATTTATATTCTTTCACTCCAATTCTTATTCCGCGTATCTCTGAAGTTTTCCTTATCTTATTTGTAATTATTTCTAACACCATAATAAACAAAAGAGGTGACAGAGGGCACCTGTCTTGTTCCCTTCGAAATTTCAAAGGATTCTGTTAAGTTATTATTAATAATTAATTTAGCACTTTGTTGTGAGTAAATTGCTTTTATTCCTTCCAGGAATGTGCCCTCTATCCCTGCCATTTCCAAACATTTTATTAGAAAATGCCAGGATACATTGTCAAAAGCCTTTTCGGCGTCTATGAACATTAATACCGCGGGGATTTCATTTTTGCATTCTAGGTATTCAATAAGATTTATTATATGTCTTATGTTGTCTTTTATTTGCCTGTTAGGTAAGAAACCGGCTTGATCATTATGAATGAGATTGACTAAGCACTTTTTAAGTTGACTCGCCATTACATCTGCAAAGATCTTATAATCATTATTTAATAATGAAATCGGTCTGTAGTTCTTAATATTAAGTTTATCCGAGTCAGGTTTAGGTATTAGCGTAATGTATGCTTCTTTCCAGGACGCTGGTATTCTTCCTCCTCTTAAAATCTCATTCATTACTTCACAAAGCACCAGTGTTAAGAGTTCTTCTAGGACTTTATAATACTTGGCCGATAAGCCATCTGGCCCCGGAGCTTTCCCCAGTTTCATCTTCTTTATCGCCTCCTGAATTTCCTCTGCTTTTATGGGTCTATTTAATAGACTTCTTTCCTCCTCCGATAGACTGTTGATTCTGTTTTCTTCTAGATATTTTCCTATTTCTGTTACATCTTCTTCTTCTCTTTTATATAGATTTTCATAGAATTTAAGGAAGCTCTCACCTTTTTTCTATAACTATTTTGTTGTTTCAAAAAACCTCTTAGCACTGCCTTACTAGCATCCCAGACTATGTCCATATTTGTTTCTTTATTAATGTTTAGATCAAAGTAGTCTTTCAAGGTGGTTTTAGCCTTTTCAATCACTTCCTCTTTTTCAAATAAATAATCGTTCATTCTCCATCTGTACATACCCTGGGTCTCCCATTTTAAATGTAACATTATTGAGCTATGGTCAGATAGTGTTCTGGGTTGTATCTCACATTTCACCACTCTTATTGTTAACTCTCTTGAGATCCAAATCTGATCCAGCCTGCTCCAACTCTGATGTGGCTCTGAAAAGTGGGTGAATTGTTTTGTCGTGGGGTTTTTATGTCTCCATATGTCTATTAAATCTAAGTTTAACGATCTTGGAAGTTTCCCTTGATTTAAATTCTTCCCTTTCATGCTTCTGTCTAGTTCTGGTATAGGCACTCCATTTAGATCTCCAAGTAAAACCAATTTATTATTCTCTAGATCCAGTAAAACTTGTTCCAATTTCTTTAAAAATTCTGCTTTGTTTGTATTTGGCGCGTAGACCGTTACAACATTGAGTTTTTCTCCCTGGTAGTTAATTTGTACTCCTAGGATTCTTCCTTCCTCATCCTTGCATACTAATTTAGGTTCTAATTTCTCCTTCACATAAATTACTACCCCTCTTTTTTTCTTAGAATCTGAATTGATAAACTCTGTTCCCAACTTTTTATTTATTAAAATATGTTTGTGTTTTTTGGCGACGTGCGTTTCTTGGCAACAAATCACATCAATATTTTTTCCCTTTACAATTTTCTCAAATTTATTTCTCTTAGACTGTTCGTTAAGACCGTTCACATTCCAAGACAAAAACTTAAGGGTCATTTCAATATTTAACTCGCGTACACTTTTCCCTAATTTCTAATTTAAATTCTAGTACTTCTATTTCCAATGGCTTCTTTGTCTTCCCCCTCCTCCCCCTCCCCTGATTCCAGCTCCTCTACTTCTTCCTCTGCCTCTCTTCCTCTCCTCTCCGTCCCTTCAGCCTCCTTTCCCCTTCCTCCCCTCCTCTCCTCTATGCTCATCTCTCCTCCTCCAGGTCTTTCTTCTTCTTTTCCAAGATCCTTTTCATATCTTCTCAGAAACTTTTCTGCTTCTTGTGTGTCTGTCAATTTAAACCTTTTGTTCTTATAAAAGAAGGAGATCCCTTCTGGGAATTCCCATTTATACTGTATTGTATTTCTCTTCAGAACATATGTTATTCGTCTATATCCTTCCCTTTTGCGCAGAATCCTGATTGGAATTTCTTTAAAAATAATAATTGGGCAACCTCCAATCCTTAACTTTCTTTGGTAGCTTGTTCTTAGTATTGTGTTCTTCATTTCAATTGAGTTAAATATGACTAAACAATCATCGGGGAGTTTTTTTGACTTAATTTGTTGGGATTTCACTCTTATTCTGAACGTACTTTCTATCGTGTATGCTACTTGTTCTTCTTTTATCTCCAACCATTTTGCAAGTTCTTTGATCATTTTTTATCTTATGTTCTCATTTACTTCTTCTGCTACACCTCTAAATTTTAAATTGAGTTGTTTCTGACGCATTTCTGTCATGGCTAGATTGTCCCATAATTGATCTTGCATTTTATTTAAGTCTTTTATTTCTTTCTTTAATTTTTCTGTCTCTTTCTTTTGGTCCTTCAATTCTTTTTGAGTTCTTTTATTTGTTTCTTCAATTATTTTTGACTTGACTGTCAAGTCTTGTATCTTACTAGAGAGTTCTCCTACAGCACCTTCAATTTTCCTGTCTATCTGTTCCTGTATCTCTCCTAATTTGCTTTCCATATGTAATTCACTTTGCTTAAATTCCTCCTTAATCTTTAACCATAGAATGTCTAAATCTCTGATTTCCTCTTGTCGGGATGCCCTTCTCTCTCCTGGCGTCCCTCCTGCTTTTTTTCCATTTTCCCCCAACATTTTGCGGTTAATTTCTCAGTAATCAACTTTAATTTCGACTCTCTCCCCTAGGGGGTGCACAATCTCTCTTTTACCCTTTCTGTATTTTCAACACTTTTATCTATCTGTTCTTATATCACTTTCCTTATATCTCTTTGTTTTCCTTAGCATCGCGTCCCCCTTAAATTCAATCCAGATTTTACGCCCAAAAGAAAAGAGAAGTCTTTCATTAACTTATTCAATATTGTCCGATCCCACTAGCCTTATCAATAACCTTTATGCCATCATAAATTTGATTGTATTAGTATGTTAGTATGTTAGTTCCAAAAACAAAACAGCAAAGAACAAAAATATAGACAAAAATCAAAAGTGGTAGTCCACGGAAAGTTGTTCAGTCTCTATCAAATTCTGTAATTTCAGCCACTTGTCGGCCTAATCCAGTTCACAAAGGATGTTTCAGACATTCAATGCCGTCTATTACCTCAGGTCCTAAATTCTGTTAAGTCAGTCTTTGTAATCCTGGGGGGATGTATATATTTCAATAAGTATTCAACAAAATATTAAAATGTAGCCTCATCGCAGGAGGGGAAAGGAAAAGAAAAAAGAAAGAGAGGTCACATGGAAGAGGGAGTATGCTTGTTTTCTCCTGCTCTGGATGGTAGGACTCGAACCAATGGCCTCGAGTTGCAAGAAAGGAGTTTCCGACTAAACATTTGGAAAAACTTCCTGACAATAGGAGCTGCTCAGCAGTGGAACAGACTCCCACAAGAGGTGGTGGACTCTCCTTCCTTGGAGGTTTTTAAGAAGAGTTTGGGTGGCCATCTGTCATGGATGCTTTGGCTGAAATTCCTGCATTGCAGGGGGTTGGACTAGATGTCCCTTGGGGTCCCTTCCAACTCTAAGATTCTATGATTGCCTTGCTCCACATGTGCCCACTCCACCCCTTTGCTCAGCGGAACTGGCTCTGTTACAAATGCCACACAATGCCTGGCCTGCATTTGCAAGAAACCGATCTTTTAGTATGGCACCTCCTACCCTTTGGAATTCCCTGCTTATTGGTATCAGGCAAGCAGCTGTTCTCACTGTACTCTTTTCCACACCTGCTGAATAGCATTTTTGTTTAAGCAAGCCTTCCCAGATATGCAGATTGCTGTTTTTATTTTTATTTTTATTATTATTATTATTTAGTCAACCACTGTTTTATTTTTTTTAATGTCTTAAACAGTTGTTTTGTTTTTACCAATAATTGTATTGTTTTATTCTTTTAGTAAAAAAAAGCTTTGCAGTGTATAGTTTTTTAAAAAAACAAATAAACAAATATGGTGTGCTTGCCTTGAAGATGAATATTGCAAAGGCCTAGGGTGGGAGCAAGGCAGGACAGTGGCTGGTCCAGTCCTATGGAATGTTCTGCCAACAGAAATTCAGCAGGGCACTTTTGTTTCAAGTCCACTGGAAACGTTTCTGTTCCATCAGGCTTAAGCAGGCAATTAAGAATACAGTGGTACCTCAGGTTACATACGCTTCAGGTTACATACGCTTCAGGTTACAGACTTCCACTAACCCAGAAATCGTACTTCAGGTTAAGAACTTTGCTTCAAGATGAGAACAGAAATCATGCTCCGGCGGCATGGCGGCAGCAGGAGGCCCCATTAACTAAAGTGGTGCTTCAGGTTAAGAACAGTTTCAGGTTAAGAAGGGACCTCCGGAACGAATTAAGTACTTAACTCGAGGTACCACTATACATGTTTCCACAATAGCCATCCGATTATTATTTTTTAACTTTTACTTATGGTTTCTATCATATGTTTTTATGTACTGTGGTTGTGAGCGATATCTCCGTCATGAATTAGTGGCATGCTGTATTCTTATAAATGAATAGATTTGAAAAACAGTGAAGAAATGGGGGAGAGTAAAATGCAAAAACTAATCAAACTTGTTAGCCATCTTCAAATATCACACTGAAGATGGGGCAAGCGTGTTTCTCGCTGGCTGTTCCAGAGGGCAGGACCAAACATTAGGGAAAACTTTCTGATGGTAAGAGCTGTTCAGCAGTGGAACGGACTACCTGGGAAAGTGGTGGATTCACATTCATTCGGTTTCTTTAAACAGTTGGATGGCCAATTGTCAGGGTTCTTTAGCTGTGATTCCTCTATTGCAGGGGGTTGAACAAGATGACCAGGGGAGGCACTACCTTCCCACTCTACAATTCTACAGTTCCAAGATCCCATGACTCATGGATCCACTTTGGTTCAAATCAAATTGAGGGCATCATTTCTTATTCCTTTGAGTGACTGCAGAAAGTAATATGAAGCAGGGCAAAAACACCACCCCATCCCAACTGGTGCTGAGCTCCCAAGCCCAGTGTGTCATCCACACATAGGATAGTTATCCATGGCCTTGCCACTGATCTGACTTATGGTCTCTCTCACCCACCTACGGTGCTTTCAGTCAGGATGATGATGCAGGTCTCTTCAGTGCCTGAACACGTCTTCTTGTCACCTGTACAAGTGGTAGCATTGCTAAAGCAGGTTTCACACTCCAGAGAAGCACCTGGGGGGGGGGGGGACGAAACATAATGAATGCATGTTTCATCCAGTCATTAGGCATTAATCCTTGCTAACTTGTCACTGGGTGTGGAAGAAGAACTGGACAACAAGAGTTCAGGAAGGCAGCAAGGCCATCTGGTCCACGTGTCAGCCATGTGTGCTCTGTCAGTCTATGACTGCAGAAGCAGGCTAGGTCCTGTTAAATGCAGAGGCTCCTCTCGTGGAAAGCAGAGCTAGTAATGTAAAGATAGAGGTACAGCTCTTATTTGATGCTCAGTCTGAAGATGCCGCCTGAATAGACTCTCCAGCCTGAGCCCTGCGTGGAGCTGTCCAAGGTAGCTGTGAAACGCTGCCTCTGTGCTGTTGAGGCCATTGCCCCAAACAGAGCAGTCTGAGTTTTCCAGTTCCTACTGCTGGACTCCATATGGGTGCTACTTCTAAGTGAGCCCAAATCAGAGACGGGGGGACCTTTTGGCATCACAGCACAACGAGGGACATACAGGAGCAGTCAGGATAGTTGCTGTTTTTTTTTAAAAAAAAATGTTTTCAAAGGGAAAATTGGACGGGGGAATGAAAAACGTTTTGCCATCACAGCAGTGGAACGACAGTAATGATGAATAAGGGTTTTTCAAGCTATTTTTTTTATTTAAAAAATAAAAATTTGGAGGAGGGAATTTGGGAGTGCAAAAAAGTCAGGGGTTGTGTGTTAGCCACCCTGTTGCAGCTACTAAAGATGTGGCCAGTTTTTAGCACACTTACTTTCTTACAGGGTCTTTGGAAGAGGGGTTGGTTGTTAAAGTACCCCAAACAATGTAGCTCTGTGAGGGGAATGGGAGGGGGTGTTCTCCTGAGAACTCTCTGCACCCTTAACAAACAGCAGTTCCCAGAGTTCTTTGGGGAAGCCACAACTATTTGATCCAATAAGATGGTGCTTTAAACATATAGTGCAAATGGGACCTTGGTGTCTTCCTTGCTCTCTTACCCCCCCCCCCCGTCTCCACAATTGCCTGCCTAATAAAATATCATGTTTAACCTACTTCCTTTTGCATTATATGCTTGCTCAGTGAATAGTAGAAGTCATAGAATGAAGACCATGTCTGCTGCAGAAGACGTTTCTCTTCTGCTTCATTTGCTTTTAACTGAGAGTCAGAGTCAAAGCCCTGTTCTAAGAGTTGTTTTAAGAACTCAATTCTTCACCCACCACACACTAGCTGGAACCCAGCCTGAATCGTCCCACACTCCCATCCACACACACAAAGACAGGAGACCCCAACTGCCTTGGATGGTGGAGAGAACTGGGAACACCCACCCCGCAAATGCTCACTTGGTATCTCCCCTTCCTTTTTAATCTACCTGCAGCGCCTCCTTACCTGATGTTACCAGTGCCAAAAAGAGGCTCAGTTTCAGAAGAGTCTGCATGATGGTGGTTGTGGTCGGTATAGCAAGTACAGACACTCCTTCTGCAATGCTTCAGTGGGCCTGCAATGGCATCCAGAAGGAAGATTTATTCAAAGTGCAATTGCACACAGCTCCCTTATAAATCCTTGTTAATGATTAAGGGCAGATGGTTGGAGATCAATGAGAATTGCTAGGATTCTGATACAAGCATTCAACTTCAGCGAAATGTTCTCTAGTAAAAATTTCTCAGGACTTTTTCTCAACCCCATCTTCATTTATTCTCCAATAATATTTTCCACAATTTCTTAATTTATCGTGGCCGCCATTTCTCTCTCCTCCTTCCTATCCACCAACCATGCCCTGGAATTCTAGGTCCACAGTACTGCAAAGGAATGATAACCAGACTGCCAACAGCTATTGCTCCTGCTCTCGCCCCTAGGAGAAAATGAAAGCCCTGGGAATGCCCCTCCTAATGGTGAGCTCCACTCCAAGAAACTGTTGGAATATGGTGGAGAAAGCCACATTGAGGTCTGCTCCTGGAACATACAGTCAGCTGCTTGAAAATCCAAGGTGCCCTCTATATTGTAACACATCACTCATACTACCACATGCCATCGCTTGACAGAATCTGAGGCTGCCTTTGATGGTGATAGCCCAGTTCACACAAGGTACTTGGAGCCATTCTTACCCTTATTCCAGCAATCAGAAAAACTGGCATCATATGGTACCCTGAGGCACTACCACAGGAATGGGGAAACCAATTGTTCTCTAGATGGTGTTGGCCACACTCTCTCATGGGAGTACAAAAAGGAACCTTTCCTGTCCGGCAGGCCAGATCCTTTTCCTCCCACACCTGGCAGGCTAAAATTGACTGATGGTTGAGGCCACCACCTGTCTGTAATGTAATGTCTCTATGATGTTAGATGATGATGTTTCTCCTGATTGTCAGTGAGACTTGAAAGTACAGCATTGGGTCCCTATGTGGTAATCATGTGAAAAAACAAGCTAAAGCTTTCTGGGGAAATGATATATAATGAAATGAAGAAAATGTTTAAATGGGCTATTCCCCCAAAACTTTTCTTACATATATAATAGACATGGATGTTCCAAAGAAGATGACTAAACTATTTATGTATGTGACAGCAGCAGTAGCTAGAATATTATGTGCACAGAAATGGAAAAAAAGAGAAGGTTCCAACGAAGGAATAGCTTATGAAAGTAATGGACTATTCAGAAATGGCAAAGCAGGCAGCAAAACTAAGAGATCAAAATGATGAAGTTTTTATAGAAGAATGGAGGCCGTTCATTGATTATATTTTAAAATGTTACAGTCAAATGAAATTGCAGGAAGGATTTGAGATAAAAGTGGAAGAAAAATGGCAAAAGAATTGTAATAGAGAATTTGTTGTAATAGATAAAGATACAATGCAGTAGAAAAGTTTTGAGTAAAAACATTGTGTAGGCAGGGGTGGGAAGTCCACTTATGAAGCAAGGTTATTGTGAAAAAGTTTGGAAATTTTACTAAAATTATATATAGTGCAGCATTGGGCTAATTGGAAGGCCTTTGGCAAACAGCCCTGAGCTGCTCTTTAAGCCTCCACAAAACGAAAGGCTCTTTAAGCCTCCACAAAACCATACAGGACTGCGCGCAGAAGGGCTTTCAAACAGCCCTTTTGCTGCCTTTCAGAGCAGCACCCAGCAGGATTGGAGTCCCTGCTCATCAGCCGAGGAGAGGAGACTTCCATCCTGCTCCCTGCGGGACTTTGCTTCGCCAGTGCACTCTCCAAAAGGAACCCATGGGTGAAGGAGCATCCAGGAGGAGGTGGGTCAAATCCTGCTGCTCTGCCTATGTGTATGCCCATTCCCTGTGGAGAACGGGTGCAGGCAGCCAATGCAGAATTGAACCCTGGCATGCCCTACTCATCAACTCTTGTTGCCTGCCCATTGGAATGCCATCAGCTGATTGGCAGGTAGGTTTGGCTCAGGGGAATAAAAAAAGCCTAAGGAAGCAAAGGGGTGAGGGAAATCTCCCTTGCTCTGTGGTGGCATGTCATACAGGCCACAGAGTAGATCAACACAGCGTGAAGTCTCCCCAACCCACTCAAGAGCCATCTAAATTCACCTCTAGATGGAGGCCTTCATCTTGATGGAATGGAACTCCTGGTGTTTGAAACTCATGCCTAGCAAACCGCAGCAACTGTCACAAAGGCTCCTAAGATTCCACGTTCCTTAAAGTGAGAGCCCCCTTTTTGTTTTCATGATGAGGGAAAAGGTGAATGGCAGGGGACAGAGAGGTCCACTCTGCTGGTGGTCCATCTCAAGCTGGTTCTGCAGGCTTTGGGAACAAAGGCTGGTGCATTGGAGTGAACGGGGCATGGACAACCAACGTCAGCCTGCTTTCAGCTAGTCCCCACTTGCACTTGCTTTCTTACAACCAATCAGAGGGTGACTCTACCATTGGTCCCTGCCTCCCAAGCCACAAGTCCCAATGGGTACCAACCACCACTGGAGTCAAGCTTGGAGCATCTGTGACCCATCATTTGCAAGCACCACCAGCCCAGTCCTGTACGCTATCTCAGCATCTGGCACAAGGACATATCACACCAACGGACACAAAGGAATATATTGTTTCTCAAAAGTGCCAAACATTATTAGATATTTCACCCCCATGTGAACTGGCCTGCGCCCTGGGATTGTCATCTGAGTCCTTTCTCCATGGGCCACCTCCAAGGGATGGCTAGAGGATGGTAATGAGAGAGCAGGCCTTTTCTGCAAGAACTTCCATTTCTGGTGCCAACTTTACCACTGTTTTGACACCACACAAAGATGTTCTTATTTCCCCAGGCATTTGAGCAGGTCAAACTCTCAGGCGCTTTTAATCTGACTGCATTTTAAAATATGTTTACATGGTTTTGTGAGGTGGTTATAAATCACTTTGGGACTTTTCATTGCAGGAAGCAATCCATCCCCTCAGTAAACTTGACCTAAAACCGAGGGCACGATGCATTTCTGAAGTGTTGTTTTTTTCTTCTGCAGGGGCAGTCTTGAATACTTTGAGTTATATTAAATGTTGGAAAGTCATACAGGGAACCAGGCAGAAGGCCTTCTCGGTAGTGGCGCCTGCCCTGTGGAATGCCCTCCCACCAGATGTCAAGGAAATAAACAACTATCTTACTTTTAAAAGACATCTGAAGTTTTTAATGTTTAATGCTGTATTGTGTTTTTAATATTTGATTGGGAGCCGCCCAGAGTGGCTGGGGAAACCCAGCCAGATGATGGGCGGGGTATAAATAAATTATTATTATTATTATTATTATTATTGCTGCTGCACACTATTATTTTCCTGCTTTGGTCGATGTAAGGCAAGGGTGGGGAACTGGGTGGCAGTTCAGATCATGAGTGTGAGTTTATTCAGCTCCGGCCCATCTGGAGCTGATACGGCTCATCTGTCCTGAGCCCAGCAGAGTGTAGTCCGCAATGAAAGGATGAGACCGGTATGGCTACATTGCTATTTTATTTCACTATACTGAGAACACACAAATGTACATCTTGCCTCTGTGAGAGCAGAGAGCAACTCTCTCAACAAAGAAACGACAGAACAAAGGAACAGGAAACCAGTGTACGTCACATCCAGTCTCCCTTTCCTGTGAGAACCCAACAGTAACTAAACTGTGGAGTGTAAACATTGTCTTGTGACATGCAGCTGCTGCTCAGTGAGGGAGGCAGAAGCCAACAATGAGCTCCCCCTCCCATCATAGGCCAAGCTCAGCAGGTGGGTGGGGTAACTCACCTGACATCACAATGGCACCTGGTGACATTTTATGCCCACAAGGGGTCTTCAGAAGCCCCGTTCAAAATACTACATTGTACAGCAGTGCTTTGAAAGGCTCTTCTGAAGATCTGACATTTTGCCTTTCTTTATGAATGACTTTCCTTCTTGAAACCAAGACTGACAGTGCCTGCAGACCCCCTTTCGGTTGAGCCAGGTTTTTGCCCACCTCACATTTGACGTGTGGGGCAGGTAGATGTGGCTTGGATGAAATGGCCTCAACAGGCTAAATGGAGAAGCCTGGTGGGGATAAGTAGGCTTGTGGACCGGAGGTTCCCCACTCCTGAAATAGTGCTGACACCTATCTATCACTAGTCATGAAGGCAATATTGCCATCTAGTGACTAAAACATAAAGCTGTTTTCAAACAATGGTTCCTTCTGCACCTTAAACTGTTGCTGAGGCTGATGCAGCAACAGTTTGTGCTTATACTCAACTAGGATCCTCATACCAAGCATTCCTTGAGACTTCTAAGAAATAATAATAATTAAAAAAATCAGTGGTGGTGGTTAAAATCAGTGTAGTTTTGAAAGGTTCAGTCCGCTACTATGATTCAAAATGGCATCCACCCATATTCAAACATAGACAAAACCTTAATCCTTGACTTTGGATTTTGGATCATGCAAAATCTGGCCACAATATCTGAACTGGTGTCCAAATGCATAGAGAATAACCAACTTTCCAAAACATAGTAGAATAATTCATTGGTGCTTGAGAAATAATTGCATGCTTTAGTCACCAGATGGCATTAAGCCCCACACCAACTGGGTCTCTGCTTATTCCTTCGAGCCATTGGGAGAAATAAAAGACTGATTAAATTGCCTGGATAGTTGGTTAGAGTGTGGTGCTGATAGCACCAAGGTTGCAGGTTCGATCCCCGTAAGGGACAGCTGCCTATTCCCGCATTGCAGTGGGTTGGACTAGATGATCCTCAGGGTCCCTTCCAACTCTGCAATTCTGTGATTCACTACTGTCAGTTGTGAGGAGCTGGAGGAACTCTGCACTAAAATAAAATGTCTTTCTGCCACAACGGTCTAATTTTTTCCTAACAAACACAGCTGCCATGCATTTAACATGTCATTTGTTTTAATCCCAATATTAATTTTCACTGAGGAAAGCAAAAAAGGCCAAAGTGCATTCAGAGGAAGTGGTTCATGGGTGAAAGAGGAGGCAGAATTCAATGGGAGAGTTGATGCGATCTCATGCAGGCAACTTTTACAACAGGATTCTCCGCAGCAGCAGCCCAGAGAAGCTTGGCAAGAGGACAGCAGTGGGTTGAGACGCCTTGGAAGACTCCATCTTATGAACGAAATCATAGCCAACCGTAAACTCAGAGTGTTTGCTATTTCCCGAAGCACACACAAACCTCGTAGTGCAGCCATTCGAAAGCCTCTCCGTGGGGGTTTCATCTGGATATGGAAGACAAGATATGGGTTGCCGGGACATTATTGCTTGCGACTGCTCTACAAATTGCCCCATCTACTCTGTTTGAAATGAACCCTGTGTTTGCCACAAAGCGAGGCCTATCTACTGCTCACCAGTAGAGCTCAGCCCATCTATCCAAAGCCATTGACTTGCGTGGAAATGACCCACAACCCAGCTCCAGCTCCATTCATTCCATTTTTAAAATTATTATTTACAACATAAATCCATCACAACTCAAATAAACGAATCCACCACCATTAGACATGAACATAACATAAAATAAACATTAACATAAACAACAAAATAAAAGACTTCCTTTAACCTGTACATGGCCTTCTTATTTACTTCTTGTGAACTGTTTTGTTTATGGGTTATTATTAAGACTTTTTTCAAATTATGACTTAAAAAGAAAACCACAAAGTCTCCTGCAGACATTAATCAAAACAAGTCCAGGTGTGTATTTTAGGGCACTGTTTTGTGAAGAATTCTTTACATTTTCCCCATTCTTTTTGAAATTCTTGTCTGGGGAGTGCCCTAATTGCCTCTGTTAATCTGGCCGATTCGATATAGTTTAGTAAATTTATCTTGCCATTGCATTTTTGTAGGCACGAATTCCTTTTTGCAATTTCTGGCAATTAAGGTCGTTTCATTCCAATGGGACTTTTTGCAAGAGACCTTCCTGTAGATTGTGTCTCACGTGCCTCAAATCTCCCTTGCTCTGCCACCTAAGGGTAACCCAAATCCAGTATGTGCAGCAGTTGTCTCACCTTGCCTCAAGGAAGAACCTTCATGTAATAACAACAACAATACTTGCAAAGACCTCTCTTCATTAAAAACCCAAGAGCAGTTTACACAATAAGACATTAAAATAAAACAATATCTTAACAAGTAAATGGCAAAACCAAAATACTACAATGTGTTGGAACCATCCGCACCCATACTTTCCGCCCCCTAAATCTGGAGATTCCCCACACAACTGACGTAGCTCTGCTATTTAGATTTTCAAAGTGTAGGGTATCCCAGGATACAGAGAGGAGAACACCTATCAGGGACTGTACTGAGGAGGAATGGTGGGAGCTGCCGCCCCCTTTTTCTGAACCTTCCCAAGCGCAGGAGGATAGTATTGATTTAGAACAGTGGTTTGCAGAAGGGCATAGTCCAGAGGGGGAAAGCTGGGAAATACTGGGTGAGGAGCAGCTAGAAGAGGAAACGCTAGAAGAGAGACAGCTGGCAGATTCAGTGTCCTTGGACAGCACTCCTAAATGGAGTTGGGGGGGAGAGATGTTTTGATTTATGAAATTATCTTTTATTTCTAAGATGCTGAGCTTGTGCTGGACAACACGAGACATTGCATGGATATTTGGGGTGTATCTTTGATGCTCATGTGATGCTTTTTTGTAGAGTTCTGCCAGTAAAACTTCAAATTATATTTTGATGGGTCTGGACAATGCTTCATATTTCCAAAAGGAGCCCATCCTTATGCTTCCAGTTGCTCCAAACCGTGCTATATCAATATCTGCAATAAAAATCCACCCGCCTACAGTTTGCGGAAGAAATGAAGCTGCACTGCGGAAGAAACCACTTACTGGAGGCCCTGCCAAAGCCGTTGGTTTCCACCTTGGTACAATTTGCCATCTCAGTGCTGTAAGTGCCTGAGCACGAGGAATTGGATGGGTTTGGCGTTGTATTGGCTCCAGGCTTTAGTGGTGGCACTGAAAACAGAAACAAAAGATACTCCAGGTCAGCTCAAGGACTGGACCAAAAAGCAATGAAGAGCAGGGGAAGTGGGGAGGTGGGGACCTTTTTCAGCCTGCGGGTCATGTGAGCAAACAGCCTGAGCCTTCACCATTTCCTTAAGTCAAGTTGTCACATATCTCCTGGCCCCCACCCTCAGAGCTACAATTCCTAGGGCGGTTTCACAGTCAACCCCACTTCCCAGGGAACTCTCTTGAAATGGAAGCACCTTCTGCTTTTGGTCTTCCTGAATGCAGAGCCTTGGAGCACATAGTGGCTTAAAATTTCCCCTCCCATTGTCAGGCGCCAGCTAATCTGACACACACACACACACACACACACACACACACACACACACCGCCACAGTGGGCTGCCAGGAATAGATAGATAAGGAAAGCTCTTACCAAGGTCTTTTATTCAATATTCACAGAACGAGGCTTAGAAATGCAGCCTCTTGGAGTAATGACATTGCTCTGAGTAATCTCCACCCCACTTCTCTCCTCAACCATCAACAGCACCACCCACCTTATGATGCCCGCTTAGGGCCATTTGCCTCCAAGCCTTTTGCTTTCCTACTTTCAATACTCGTCGGGTTCTGGGAGAAGGCGGGTCTGGAATGCTTTCTAGAGATAACGTGTCAGCCAGCTGCTCCGGCTCTCCTTCCCGCTCCTCCTCTTCCATTATTTCCCAACTTTGCCCCTCGTCTGCCTCTGAGCCGTAACCTTTGTCAAACAACTGTTGTAAATCTATATTGTCTTCCTCTTCTCTATAAGGTTCAGGAGGGGGAGGTGGTCTCCACCATTCTGACACCCATGCCTATTGGGTGACTCTAGGTTGCTGGACACGGAGACCCTTTGTAACGAATGGCATGGTTTGTGTGGGCCTAAAGATGGCTGAAGAACACCACAAAATGGATGTGATGTCTTTGAACTATCAGTGAACTGATCGTGAACTGTGTTGTATAAGAGCTAATGGAATGTGGAAAACATCATGATGTTTTGGCAAAAATGGTGTGTGCTAGGAATGGTACAGAACAGCACATACAAGAAGGCATGGAGATGGGCTACACAACATTACCTTTGAGGTAAGATAAGAGTTGTGAGATGATGCCAAGGACAAGGATGTGAGATGCCAAAGACAAAGAGTAAGGACTTGTGTAATGCCAAGAATCAGATGAACAAGGTGTATGTATGGCAAAGCCCTCCAGATGTGTGCCAGACATTTGACAGCGCTGTCGCCCGCCACCCGTGGCTCTTACTGAACCTGATCAATTCAGTGAAGAGTGGAGAATATGAAAGGTGTATGAATGGATGTATGGTTGAGTGCATATTCCTTGCCTTGACATGTGAGTTAATCAATAAAACTTATTATAGAGACAATCCAATATGGGTTGTCTGAGGTTTACTTGTGCCTTCCTAGAGTGTACTGGGTCTCATCTATATTAAACACCTAAACAGATTAAAAGAACCTAATTGGTCATTACATCTTCTGCAGAAGTAGCAGTGGGTCTTCAACCTTCCATGACCCCTGCACCACTGGTTACAGGGAGTGAACGTAAGGAAAGGATAAGGAAATTTTGGGGAGAGGGACCAGCATGAAATTTATATACGTACGTTGAGGAGTGACTTGTCTGCAGGTCTTCCCAGTGCAGCAGACCCAACTGGACCTGTAGGTTCTTCCTCCCCCCATATCGAAGTAAGGTGGTGGGGCATTGCACCAAAAAGTGGAAGCACAGCTTCTCTCTACAGTCTGAACCACCTTTCCATCTTAAGTGGCCAAAAAAAAAAAGGAGGAGAGAGGTTTATTTAGCAACTAGCAGCTTCATCTCCCGAGTAGCTCTGATTATTGATAGTATTTTTTTTTATTTGCAAATTTAACAAAGAAAAGGAAGGGGGGGGAGAGAATTAAATACCATAAAAGAAAAAAAGAGAAAGAAAGAATAACATCAGATTAAGGGTGGTATATAAATTTAATAAATAATAAAGTAAAATAAAATAATAGGAACACACAAAAAATATCCATTCTCACTGCAGGTGCATCAACCATCAACACGTGTCTTAAAGTTTAACATCTAAGTTAATATAAGCCCTTCATATGTGCAAATTGATGCAGAATTGAGGCCTATTGGAAATATGTTCAAATGCAGGCAGGGCCGTGAGATCCTCAGCCCATTGTGAACCAAACACAGGGCATTTATCCTTCCAGGCTTAAATTATAGGTCTCTTAGCAACCATAAGGACTAACCATCCACTTTTGTTGTTTAGGAATTATAAAACAAATAAAAAAATCAGCAGAGTTTGGAAAGGTTCCTTTCCCCACCTTGATTGAAAATGGTTTCCAACTGTACTCAGTAAAGACCCAAAACCTACTCCTTGATATCGGGAACCATCGTGGAAAAATTGGTATCAATATACAGTCGTGCCTCGCAAGACGAAATTAATTCGTTCCGCAAGTTTTTTCTTCTTGCAAGTTTTTCGTCTTGCGAAGCACGGTTTCCCATAGGAATGCATTGAAAATCAATTAATGCGTTCCTATGGAAACCGACTTCAGACCAGGTCCGGGGACAGTCTGTCCCCCGACCTCTTCTGAAGGCTGGGGGGGGACCAAGGGCTTTTCTTCCCACCCCCAGCATTTTAAAAAACCCCGGGACAGCGGGGGACTTCTCCGCTGTCCGGGGCGATCTTAAAATGCTGGTGGGCAGGAGCGAAGCCTCCGCTGCCTCCCGCCAGCATTTTAAAAAGCCCCGGGACAGCGGGGGACTTCTCCGCTGTCCCGGGGTGATTTAAAAGCCCCCAGGAAGGCAGGCAGGGGGGACAAAGACTTTTGCCCCCCGCCAGCCTTCAGAAGAGGTCCAGGACCTCTTCTGAAGGCGGGCGGGGTGCGAAAGTCTTTGCTCCCCCCCGCCTGCCTTCAAAAGCCGTCCGGGACAGCGGAGAAACCCGCTGCGTTTCTCCGCTCTCCCGGGAAGGCAGGCAGGGGGGAGCAAAGACTTTTGCCCCCCGCCGGCCTTCAGAAGAGGTCCAGGACCTCTTCTGAAGGCGGACGGGGGGCGAAAGTCTATGCTCCCCCCCGCCTGCCTTCAAAAGCCGTCCGGGACAGCGGAGAAACAAGCTGCGTTTCTCCGCTCTCCCGGGAAGGCAGGCAGGGGGGAGCAAAGACTTTCGCCCCCCGCCGGCCTTCAGAAGAGGTCCAGGACCTCTTCTGAATGCCGGCGGGGGACGAAAGTCTTTGCTCCCCCCCCCCCCGCCTGCCTTCAAAAGCCGTCCGGGATAGCGGAGAAACGAAGGCTGGCGGCGGGAGGAGGTCTCTCCGCCCGCCGCCAGCCTTCGGAGGAGGTCCAAGGACAGTGGGGAAGACGTGCTGCGCTTCCCCGCTGTCCCGGAGATTTCCCTATGGGCTGTCGTCTTGCGAAGGAAGCCCATAGGGAAATTCGTTTTGCGAAGCGCCTCCAAAACGGAAAACCCTTTCGTCTAGCGGGTTTTCCGTCTTGCGAGGCGTTCGTCTTGCGGGGCACCACTGTATTAAGAAGTGTCTGAATGGGTATCATAGAATTGCAAGGTTGGAAGGGACCCTAAGGGGCACTTAGTCCATCCAAGAACTTTCCACAATACATAGTAGACTAGCAGAACGCCCATCATTTGTTGGTAGGATGCATATTGCAAAGACCCAGGGGTGCTCTCCCCCAGCCAACACACAGGCTCTCGGTCACTTATGTGTGAGTCGCACGAGGAGTATTCACAAGTTACATTCAACTCATATACAGTCATACCTCGGGTTACAGACGCTTCAGGTTGCATTTTTTGGGTTATGGACCCACCAAAACCCGGAAGTACTGGAACGGGTTACTTCCGGGTTTCGGGGGGTCATGCATGCACAGAAGCACCAAATCTCAACCCGCACATGCGCAGACGTGCCACTGCGGGTTGCAAATGCTGCAGGCTGTGAACGTGCATCCCGCATGGATCACGTTCGCAACCCGAGTGTCCACTGTATAAGGCTGGGTGATATCTGGTTTTCAGCATCATGATATACCACCAGCTTACCATTGTGATAGAGTGATATATCACGGTGTCTGAAATAACACAGAAAAAGGCTGAAAAGTGGCTGGGCTGTGGAGGGAGGGAGGAGCAACCAGGAGGGAGGGAAGGGGGCTGCCCGCTTGCTCAGGTGAAGGAGCTCCTGCTCATTCCCTCCCTTCGCAGCCCAGCCTTGGCAGAGGAAGGCCGAGAAGGTGCTCCATCTGCCTGCCTTCACCTGAGCAAGTGGGGCAGGCTGCCTTTTTCCTCCTGGTCGGGAGAACAGGCAATTTGAGCTGGCAGTACATCATGGCTCCCCGGCCGCCGCATGCACAGAACAGGCTGGCAACCAGATGGGAGTGACATGCCCTCCAATATTTCTCTGATGAATGTAGGGACGTCCCATTCCATAATAATAATTTTATTATTTGTACCCCACACATCTTATTGGGTTGCCCCAACCACTCTGAGCAGCTTCCAACATATATAAAAACATAATAAAACATTAAACATTTTTTAAAAAACTTCCTTATACAGAATTGCCTTCGGGGGTCGGATAACGCCATACCCTATAACATTTCTCCAATGAAAACAGGGACATCCTCTGGAAAAGTGGGACATTCCAGGATCAAATCAGAAACTGGGACAGCTTCTCTAAATCAAGGACATCCCTGGGAAATAGGGACACTTGGAGAGTCTGGAGTGAGATGCACTCCACTTGCAGTGGCCAGGGACCTGTGATGGATGCATCACCAGCTCAAAAAGTCTGGCCAGTATCACGACCTGAACTTCATAGAGGTTTCAGACGATCAATTGAAACATCGCCCAGGTCTACTAGTGTACAATCTGTGTACCTGTGCACCCAAATAGTTGACCTTCCATGACAAAAAGGTGGATGACATACAGATGATATAGATCCAAAATGTGAGGAACATTTTGTTCTCCAGATGTTGCGGAACTACAACTCCCACCATCCCTAACCATTGCTCATGCTTGCTTGGGGCTGATGGGAGTTGTAGTTCAGCAGCATCCAGAGGACCATGGGTCCTCCCCATCACCACTTTTCTTGACCAAAAGATAAGAGCTTCAATCTCAGCCTCTGGAAAGGCATCGTGAAGCAGAACGCAATCTGCCACCCCGGCCATGCAGAGCCCCATACTGAGCTGAAAAGTCCACTGTGCCATCTATACAGGCAGCAGCTGTCAGTGGTCTTGCCTAAGCCCACCCACTGCCCTGATCTGGCTTGCAACCTCTCCTACCCACCTACGGTGCTTTCCGTCAGCGTGATAAGGCAGGTTTCTTTGTTCCCAGGACAGGTCCGCACGCTGCCAGTGCAATTGGTCCCCTTGGCGGTACAGATTTCGCACTCCAGAGAAGCAGCTGGAAGAGGGAAGGACACTTTTAAAAAATGAGATCAAATGAAGATACTTTTGTGCAGGAATAAGCCATGGGTCACCTACTTTCGGGGTACCCCTGTTTGTGCCCATTGCAGGGGTCGGGGATCAGCCAGAGAGTAGGAGTTTACACACGGATTTAAGGAGAAGCATCAAGTGGTAAAACAGAGGAAGGAAATGAATGATTTTTAATTGTTGTTTCTTGTTGCATCACAGTATGGTACGCTGGTTTGACATCAACTGATAGGAAGTGCTTACAGAGGGTGGTGAATACAGCACAAGATATTATGGGCTGTCCCGTGAATCCGCTGGATGAAATAGCGGAAGAACGTTGCCTCAGGAGAGTGAGGAAAATTCTCAGGGATGATTCACACCCTGGCTGGCACTTTCTTGATCTCCTGCCCTCAGGCAGAAGATATAGAAGCATGATTAGTCGCAGCTTCTATCTGTGAACAGCTTCTATCCGTGGGCTGTTAGGCTGCTGAATGAAAAGATCCACAGCATACAAATCAATATGTCTAACCTGATCCAAAACACCCACCCACCCCACTCACACACAAAAACAAAGATCACCACAGCCAATCACAAACAAACAACTACACCCTAGGCCAACCCCAACCTCTCTCACCACCAAAGAAACACAAATGAACAGCAGAGAACCTGCACGAGCAACGCTGACACCAAACCCTACATACATTAAGCAAAATAGAAACATCGCCACCCGACCCCACCCATCTTTCCCCCCCTTTCCCCCCCTAATGTCTCAACAAATGAGACTGATGGAAATTAAGACTAAGAGAGCTGAGTGGGGGGTGCTCATGTAATCTCACTGTATACAAGTTGTACAAGTGACAATGAAGTATTTCAACTTCTTAGTGTTTCTTAAGCTACTTTGAGGGGGTTTTAAGAAGTGAAAACAGGTGATGTTATTATTATTGATGAGGGGGAGTTAAGTGGGGGTTTCCTGCTTCTTTATTTTCATATCTTTGGCTGCTTTTTGTCCCTTCATTCCCAACGGAGTGGGCTGGAGCATATTGTGAGCATGGCTTCAATGATTCCTAATAACTGCCACGAGTGATCAGTATTGTGGACTACAATCTTCTCTCTGCCCATCCACACATTCAGCTTGAATGGTGTTCCCCAGCAGTACCTGATCCTTCTTTCTTACTGGCAAATGGTCACAATTATTTTTTTTAATGTTTTCTTTTCTTTGAAGTTTCTAGGTGCACATCTTGAGATAACATGGATGTCTCTACTTCTGGCAGGCCTTTCCATATCCTCTTCTGAGTGGCTTCTGGTTTGTTTTTGGGTTTTTAAAAATACTTTAAAGCTACTTTGAGGTGATTTTTTTAAAAAACCCAAAAGCAGGATTTCAGACACAGTATGTTCTCAGTCCTATCTGGAGATGCCAGGAACTGAACCTGAGACCTCTTGCATGCAAAGCCGTTTATTATTTATTATTTATTTTATTTTTGAAATTTGCGTACCATCCAATACCCACAGATCTTTTGCAATGTAAAATCACAATGTGGGGGGGGGGGGAAATCCCAGAAAATACAAGTTGCCTTATACCAATGAGCTACAGACTTTTCAGAAAGCTGCATTATCCATCTTGCATCCATACCAATCATGTGACACAAGCTTGGCTCCAAATCTATTCATTCTGGATGGAACAGACCTCCAGGAGGCTCCCAGACCCTCCTTACCTGTCTTTAGAAGTGCAAAGAAGAAGCATTTCAGGGCAGCCTGCATGGTGAAAGGAAATAAGAGAGCACAAGAACAGAAGCTCTCTCCACGATGCATCAAAATACTTGGTTCAAAGGACCTGCAATGACATACAGAGGAAGTGTCAACATCAGCTGTTAGCTTACCAAAATGTGCATTTACGCACGCAAAAACACGTAAAAAGCCAGGTGACACCAAATTATCTGGGGGAAATCCAAGATTGCAAGAATTGGGATTCCCCTGGCCTTCCAGATGTTATTGGACTTCCTACCAGCCCCCAGACAGTTGATCTGAGAAACAAACTAGCTCCCTTCCTTGCACACACACAAAATCAGACTTCTTTTCCATAAGGGAAGTGCCAGAGAAAAGCATGGGGAAATGTGCGCTAACACTTTGGTGATGCAGTATTGTACAGCCTTCCCACAAGCAAATCTCAACAAATGCCCAATAAAACTAAGCAGCCAAGGCTGACGGAGCGCCTCGCAATTTTTGCACAAGCAAAACAGAATGAATGCTCAGTGAATGAGCTCTGCCATGCAACCTAAACAAAAACAACACACACACAAACAAGAACAAAAGAAGCATGTTTCTGGGTGCCACCGCACACAGAGTGACTGTACCTGGCAGTGCAGGATCCGGCCGGCGGGGGGGGGGGGCACCTTTGCACCTCCTTCACCTTCTAGAGAGATCAAACACGGTGGGTCGTCCCGTGGGATTTTGCAAGAGGGAAGAAGGATGAGGCCTCAAAAGGTCTCACTCACGTGGGCTATGGGAACACTTTGTCTGTAGTGAACTTTCCATCCACCCTCTGCATGAGAACTTCACTAGGCTATTTGGGTTGCTGGTTGACAGGCCAGCAAAGGAATTTTTTCTTCCAACCTTGAGGGGTTTTCACCTATCCCTCAGTGACCTAAGGAGTACTTTTGTTAGGCAATGGTCGGAACAGCAGCAAAACATGTATTTCCCTTTTGGGTGCACAGCCACAGCAGCGATTAACTCTCCAATGGTTTGATTTCACCCCCCAAAGGTGCGCTTCTCCATTGTCTCCTGAGACAGATGGATGCCAACTAACCAAGGTCTGTATATCAGCAGAAATGGCATTGGGTAGGATCAGTAAAGCAATGGGAGCCTCCATAACGTGTCTAGGGGGAAATATTGGCCATGCACACCCTAAGATCAGGTTAGGGCCCCCGCATGGGTGGAATCTCTCACCCCAGGCACCCAGTGAGACCCTGGACATTTGGCTTCCACCTGGAATATTCTCGTGGAGGAGAACTCAGTTCTGTTCAGCAAGGACTGAAGCAATGGACCATTGCCCTACTGCCATGCCAACCCCACTTTATGCTGTGGTCTATAAAGATTTGGTCTGATTTTTACCCAACCCCGCATCCTGTCCCAGTTATTTCACCACACGGGGCCACAGGTTGTGCCTGCCTGGGTCAACCTATGCCTTTTCAGAAGCTTAAAATTCCTTTTCTGGTTGAAAATAAGAACACTGCCAGACTCGCAAGTGTTGAAAGATATTCCATGCTCATAATTCTGGGGGGAGAGGGATCAGAGATTCAGCCCGCAATTCTAGAAACCTTTCCCTGGAACAAAGTCCTGTTAAGGATACTGGGATGTACCGGTACTTCTGAGTAAGCAATGTTTACCACTGCACTACAAATCCCCCTACACTGGCCACGTGACCCGGAAGTGTCTCTGGACAGCGCTGGCCCCCGGCCTCTTGAGTGAGATGGGCGCACAACCCTAGAGTCTGTCAAGACTGGCCCGTACGGGCAGGGGTACCTTTACCTTTTACCTTACAAATCCCCAGCAAAGACACATGTTTAAAAAGCAAACAGGAGGGGCAAGGGGTAAGGAGCAAAACAGATTTATTAGGGAATGTTATATTAAATAGACATCCAAAATTATTTTTTAAAAATGGGGGGGGGAGAGAGAGAGAGAGAGAGAGAGAGAGAGAGAAGGAAGGAAGGAAGGAAGGAAGGAAGGAAGGAAGGAAGGAAGGAAGGAAGGAAGGAAGGAAGGAAGGAAGGAGAAATATACCAAGAAGGCAAACCTGTTTCCTAACTAGCATAGCCCTGCTCCCCGCCATCTCATGTTGGGAGCACTACTTCTGATGAGGTCTAAAACGATACTATAGAGGGATAATTTCTATTGTTTTGAAATGCATGTGCATGATCACGTGTTTGAGAAATAATAAAGCCCCTCCCCTCTTTGCTCTGGCAACAGATTTAAATTCTGGAGATTAATTCCATAAGATTCACTTGGCAGATTTTTAAACTGAAGGGAGGACTACCGTTCCGTGATTTAGCTTCTAAAAAGGGGTAGGTGGTCTTTGACCCTTGCAATGTCATTGGACTCCCACTATGCTGTGCTTTCTCTGGTTGATAGCCACAGGTTCCCCATCTCTGGCCTGGAAAGCTTAACATAAGCCAATCTTAAAGTGAAGGCTGAGCCTATCCGTTATGCATCAGCTTCCTCTCCCTATTTCTTCATTGTGGGCTTTGTCAGAAGAGAACTATTATATGAGCTGCTGCCTTTGCGCATCAGGAAAGGTTGCTGCTTCACATTTGCTACAGCAAGACAAGGCTTCTCTGCTGGAGCAGAGCTACAAGAACGATATATTTCTACAGAACTAGATAACTCAGGATTCAGCTCCTAAGCTGGAGGTTTCTCCATCAGCCTTCCCCAACCTAGTGTCCTCCATGTTTTGGACTACAACTCTCATCAGCCATACCTAGCAAAGATGTGGTGGCTGGGAATGATGGGAGTTGTAGCCAAAAACCCAAGGAAGGCGCCATAAGAACATTAGAAGAGGTGTTCCGGATCAGGTTCAAAACTCTGTTCTCATAGTGGTCAAAGAAATACCCACTGGAAGAAAACAAGTTTGGGGGAGGCTGTTCTACAGGACCTTCTCCTGATCTTCACGTTTCTCCAAGATTAATCTCCTGAAATGCAATCGCCTGGTTTCTGCTACAAATGATGGCTAATACATTGAATAAACTGGAGTTCCCTACCTTCTCCTCCGACAGGCCAGCTGTTTCCCGTGATGCTTTTCCACTGGGACTGAGATGTTTCTGCTCTCTTGCAAACTGCTCTTCTTACTTGTATGCCCTTGGCTAGTTTGCCTGCACTTCTGTTGCAGCCAATGAGATGAGGATGACTTCTTTAAGAAATGGGTGTGGGTGGGTGTGTTTAGACTACTGACTGCACCAGCAATGAGTGGGAATTCAAAGCGGGATTTAAATCAGCTGAGCCTCCTGGGAATGCTGATTTTTATGATGACTACTATCAACAGGGAAGGAGATAATAATGAAGGAGGGAGTAAAGAGAGGGGGGCGGTTTGAGCCCCTCTGAGAACACAATGATCTGACTCAGTAAAAGCCTCTGCGTGTGTCATGCATGTTTCTTCTTTCTTAATGAACTTAAAAACTGGATTTTTGTATTAAACAGAGATGTGCACCAAACCTTTAGCTTATAAACTGTACTCGAAACCTAACTGCAATCTAGCGTTGTATCTCAGTTGCTGAAAGTCCCAGCGTCAATCCCTTGCATCTTCATGAGGGGCTGGGAAAGATGCTGTGTTTGATATCCCAGAGGGCTGCTGCCGGCCAGTGCCAGTGATACTAACCTAGATGGACCAATGGTCTGATTAGCACAAGGCACCATTCTGTGTTTGTTGGCAGCAAACTCACCATGCTCTTTAAACGTAAGTCAAGCAAAATCATGGGACAGCTCAGTTGGCAGAGCATGAGACTCTTGATCTCAGAGTCATGGGTTCAAGCCCCACCCTGGGCAAAAGATTCCTGCAATGTAGGGGGTTGGACTAGAAGCCCCTCATGGTCTCTTCCAACTCTACAGTTCTATGATTCTAAGTCTGGGGCGCTGCCAAGCGTTGAAGGGGAAATACATAGATGGCTCTGGCCCCATGTCCATCTACTTGGCAATAGGCTTTGGCTAGAAATGGCCATGGCATGGGCCATTTCAGAGCCAGCCTGAGACATAGGTAAAGGTAAAGGGACCTCTGACTATTAAGTCCCGTTGAGACCAACTCTGGAGTTGCGTGCTCGTCTCGCTTTATTGGCCGAGGGAGCTGGCGTACAGCTTCCAGGTCATGTGGCCAGCATGACTAAGCCACTTCTGGTGAACCAGAGCAGGGCACAGAAATGCCATTTACCTTCCCGCCGGAGCGGTACCTATTTATCTACTTGCACTTTGACGTGCTTTCGAACTGCTAGGTTGGCAGGAGCAGGGACCGAGCAACGGGAGCTCACCCCGTCATGGGGATTCGAACCGCCGACCTTCTGATCGGCAAGTCCTAGGCTCTATGATTTAACCCATAGCGCCACCCACGTCCCAGCCTGAGACATAAAGATAAAGGTACCCCTGCCCATACGGGCCAGTCTTGACAGACTCTAGGGTTGTGCACTCATCTCACTCTAGAGGCCGGGAGCCAACGCTGTCCGCAGACACTTCTGGGTCACGTGGCCAGCGTGACGAAGCTACTCTGGCGAGTCAGAGCTGCACACGGAAACGCCGTTTACCTTCCCGCTAGTAAGCGGTCCCTATTTATCTACTTGCACCCGGGGGTGCTTTTGAACTGCTAGGTTGGCAGGCACTGGGACCGAGCAATGGGAGCGCACCCCGCCGTGGGGATTCGAACCGCCGACCATGCGATCGGCAAGTCCTAGGCGCTGAGGTTTAACCCACAGCGCCACCCGCGTCCTTCAGCCTGAGACATAGTTAAACTATGGAACTCACTCCCACAGGAGGCAGGGATGACCACCAATTTGGGTGGCTTTAAAAAGGGATTGGGCAAATTCATGGAGAAAGTCATCAGTGACTACTAGGCATGATAGCTGTGCTCTGCTTCCACAGTCAAGAGGCAGCAACGCTTCTGAATATCAGGATCTGGAAGCTGCAGGAGGGGAAGAGAGCTCTTGTCGGGCTTCCCATGGGCATCTGATCACCCACTGTGAGAGCAGGATGGGCCATTGGCCTGATCCAGCGGGATCTTCTTATCTTCTTATGACACTTTTCTGCCTAACACAAAGCAGTAAATGGTAGTTGCCTCCCAATTCCAGGTGCATAGGTCCCAAAGCTAACCCAAGTGAATTTAGCCCCTGGGGCAGAAGATTCCCCAATTGCTCATAACTACAGTAAGAACAGATAAAATAACAAACGAATTTGCAAGCCTTTCATGACACCCAAGGACAGCTGCCTGGGGCAGCTCTCTCACTGCATCACAACATCCTGCAGCCTTTTATCTGGATGAGCAGGTTGCTCTTTACGTTACTCACAAAGAGGGAGGTGACAGGAGGAGGAGGAGGAGGCATATACAAATATGCAGTCATAACATGCAGTGTAACCCTACCCACATTTTTTTAAGCAAACTTGATAAACCACCCACCCACCCCTTTTTAACATTTGAAAAGCTGCTCTTCTTTGGAAAACTTGAAAAGACATGTGGGTTGTTGTTGTTTTTAAAGAAGAAATTCTGTATGAAACATTTTTTGAAAAGACAAGTTTAAAAAAAAAAAAACTAAGCGCAATGGGTGAGTATTAACATAACAGCTTAAGATAATTTGATAAAGGATGCACGCTGATCACCTTAGCCTGTAGTTCCTGAAATTTGTTCTGTTTGTGCAGACAAACAACCAGAGATAGAATGCTACAGGATGTGTTGTTAGTGTGTGAAAACAGGCAAAATCCAAGCTGCAAAATGCACCAGGCACCTGGCAAATTTCAAATGCTGGTTTTTACTATACACAATTTTGTCTTTAGCCATGATCCCTGGAATGTAGCCCCCATGTAAATTGCAGGTTTACTGTATTGCATTTTATTGCACTGCAAATTGAATTCTATAAAAATCAGCATAATGCAATGGGTGGACCTGTTGTGTTAAGCAAAGTTCTTCATTGTAACATCCGTCAGCTTGAGTCTTAAGGCAGATTTAGCATTAAAATTATTCATCCTAGACTCCCATTAACTTCACTGCTAATCCTCTCCACTCCTTCCCAGTGCTTCCTTACCCCCAACCAGCTGCCCTCCAGTCATTTCTCTCTTTTTTGATATTAATATTTTATTGAAAAGTTTTCGGCTATAAAGAAATAAAGTGATAAAAAGAGGGGGTAAAGGAGAAAATATTCACCCTGCTCACCATCCAGGTGGACCATTGGATTATAAGAGCAATGAATCAGTCGCTCAGTCTGCTGTTCCCACCATTCTTCACACAAAAAACATGGACCACTGAATGAAGCTTACAGACCACTGGTGGTCCCTAGACCACTGTTTGGGAACCCCCACTATAGGCAATTTCAGGTAAGGTGAAATGTTTTCATGAACTGTGGAGTCATTTACTTTAAAAATACCATGCATTCGGATTTATGTACTGTATTTCCTTAGTCCATAAGGAAAAAAAATTCATAAGAAACAAGAATTTCTGAGGTAGATTCTCATGAAAATGTTTTTGCCCACCAACACCCAAGCATTTCCCCCCTTGGTTTGGTTTACTAAAGGGAGATCAATATTTTCAACAGCATTTTCAACAGCATTTCAACTTCTGCTGCACTTAGCAAAGCTTTTATTGTTCTTTGTTTCCATACAATGTCTTCAGCCTATTTGTAGGGAAATTAGAAAGGGATTTCCTATGTATGGCAGGTATACGTTTGTGGGGAGGTGAAGGACGATAGCATACCCTCCTACATTTCTCCGGTGAAAATAGGGAGGTCCCATGCCATAATGATGATTTTACTATTTATACCCCACACATCTTACTGGGTTGCCCCAGCCACATCTAGGCAGCTTCCAACATATATAAAAACACAATGAAACATTAAACTTTTTTTTTAAAAAAAAACTTCCCTAATACAGGATTGCTTTCAGACAGCTCGGGGGTCAGATAACTCCATACCCTCCAACATTTCTCCAATGGAAACAGGGACATTTTAAGGAAAAGTGGGACATTCTAGGATCAAATCAGAAACCAGGACAGCTTCTCTAAATCAGGGACACCCCTGGAAAATAGGGACACTTTGGGGGGGGGTGCAATAGTCCCTTATATACAGATCATAGCTGTCAACTTTTCCCTTTTTTAAGGGAAATTCCCTTATTCCGAATAGGATTCCTCCCAAGAAAAGGGAAAAGTTGACAGCTATGATACAGATCTCAGAGCTTGTTCCCTGAGACATCTTTCAACAGCCAAATCAGGCTGGACCCTGACTGATATTGTGTGTTATCTGTTGGCAGACCACAAGGATGCCACTGCAAACAAGGTTGCCATCTTCGCAGGAGCAGCTCAAAAAATCCTAAAATATATTTGCCCTGGTGCGCTTGAGGAGAGAGTCGGGGAAAGTGCTCTTCTTCAGTGGAGAACACTTATCGCAGAAAACGAGAGGGAGGGGGCGCGAAGACGACGCTAACCCCTGAAAAAAACTGGAGGGGAGGTCTCCAGTCGAAGCATCGAGCGGCGCAAAAGGGGGTTTCCTGTTACTTCATGCCACAGAAAAAGAAATAAAAACAGAGAGGTAGGAGGACGGGAGAACCTCGCGCTAAAGAGGCTACACTCTCGACCGTGAGACTCCTCAAGACCCGGCAGAGCAAGCACCAGGTTTTTCTCATTTAAACTAACTGACGCTGAGAAAAGTCACCCCATCAAAAAAAAGGGGGGGGGAGAGAACAAGCAACAACAGAAAGGGGGTCTGGTAAGCTTTATTTTAAGTAAGAACAGTGATAACAAAAAATTATAAATGAGGCTCACCGTGTGGGGATTTAATCAAGCAAAGAACCCTGCGACGGAGATTGCAGAAAGGGAAAGGGATATTGACTAACAGTGCATCAAACAAAGCGAGATTAAGAAAGGAGGGGGAAGCGAAGCAATAGCTGAGCTGGGAAGAAGAGAGGAGAAGGGACATAGGAGAGCTTGCATAGCAGAAAGAAGCCGTGGAGAAAAGCATAGAAGCTGTAGGAGACGTGGGAGGAGCAGGACGTCGAGGGAACGCAGGACAAGGAGGGAAGAAGCGGAAAGAAGAAAGAAGGCAGTGGCTGAATAGGGAAGGGGGGATACCCACGAGTTTAAGGAGGAGAGAGGGTAAAGGGACAAAGAATTTAGATTTGCTGCCAATTTGTGATGGTGGGTACTCGTTTCGTAAAGGCGGACAAAGGAAATCGCTCAGACAGATTTTGTTTGAATCCTGGGTTGTTTTTTTACTGTCATTGAGGAAACCAAGGGAAATCTATCTGGAAGCCCCAACATCATTAAGAGAAAGTGCTAAGCGGATACAAGGCAAGCATAGACGGATGCAGAGCTGACACAGTCCCCCGTGGGAGCCTTTTAGGAAAGGATCTTCTGCAACAGAAGCACCGGAAAGGTTGGCAGAAGGAGCGCAGAGGACTGAGATCCCCTTGAAATCTCTGGAGTACAGCTGGCCTTTTCAACAACGTCCGCACCTGTTAAGAGGTCGGCCTGGCCTCTGTTTATTGAAGCACAGATGGACTTAGTAGTGCATCCCTTCATGATACTGCGCTGCCGTTGTCCATCTGAACAGGGAAGATAAGATTGGGTAGCCTGGGAAATCATTGTCGCCAGTCAACATGTCGCCTCCAAATAAGCGTTTTGGTCAACCCAATAGTGAAGTCCTAACTGCATCCCTTGGCTTTTATCCTGGTTGGATGTGCTGATGTTCAAGGCTTCATTAATATCACTTGTTGCTCATTTGTACTCCGTACTTTGTACTTCATTGTTGTCTGCAAGTTACTTGCATATTATTACTATTAGGTAAAGGTAAAGGTAAAGGTACCCTGCCCGAAGGCCAGTCGTGTCCGACTCTAGGGTTGTGCGCTCATCTCACTCTAGAGGCCGGGAGCCAGCGCCGTCCGAGGACACTTCCCGGTCACGTGGCCAGCATGACAAAGCTGCTCTGGCGAGCCAGCACCAGCGCAGCACACGGAAACGCCTTTTACCTTCCCGCTATAAAGCGGTACCTATTTATCTACTTGCACTTAAGGGTGCTTTCGAACTGCTAGGTGGGCAGGAGCTGGGACCGAACGACGGGAGCTCACCCCGCCGCGGGGATTCGAACTGCCGACCATACGATCGGCAAGTCCTAGGCACTGCGGTTTTACCCACAGCGCCACCCGCGTCCCATATTTTTTTTTTTTACTATTACTTTATGCTAATTTGTATACTTCTTCCATGACATAAATTAGTTCTAAGCAGTTTCCATCCATTATGAAATCAAGTATTAAATCCACACATAGAATTGTGGAATCACAGAATTATACAGTTGGAAGGGACCACGAGGTTCAACCCCCCATTAGTTCAGGAATATTTTGCCCAACACGGGGCTTGAACACACAACACTGAGCTCCTCACGTCATTAAAATCTGCAATAAAATTCCATCAAAACATTTAAAAATATCCATTAATTAAAATTTGCAAGCTGGCTAATATGGATCCATTGGTAGGGTGATTGTGTTCCCTTCTACCCACCAAGCATCTGGGGTTGCTGCATGGCCTTGTCAGGAAGAAATGCCCCCACACTGTGCCTGACACAAGGCAGCAGAACCAGTTTGCTCTGTGTCTCCAGCTACGCAAGGGCAAGATGCCATTGCACTGAGGATCAGCTCAGCTACAGATCACAGAATGGTTGAGTTGGGAGGGACCACGAGCCCCCAACATGGGGCTCAAACACATGACCGTGAGATTAAGAGTCTCATGCTCCACCGACTGAACTCAAAGGCACGTTGTGCATGAAGCAAAACTTACTAATGTAGGTGGTTGTGGCCACATCAAAGCAGTAGCTCTCCAAGCCGGTGCAATTCACCACCTTCGCATGGCACACGCCTGACGAGGAGTAACAAGTAGGGCATTGCTTTCCATTGACCTTCTTTTCGACTTGGGGTACTGCAAGCCAAAGAATAGGATTCATAATCAGCTTCAGGAATGGACTAAGTGGGAGGCAGAGGCTAAGAAGATAAGAAGAACCAGCTGAATCAGGCCAGTGGCTTATCTAGCCCAGGATCTTGCTCTCACAGTAGCCAGCTAGATTGACGACATGAGCCCATTCCCATCCTAAAACTTCCAGCAACTGGTATTCTGTCCCTGACCATGGTGGAAGAGCATAGCCATCATGGCTAGTAGCCATTGGTGCTGACCTTTAAAGCCCTAAACGGCCTCGGTCCTGTATACCTCAAGGAGTGTCTCCACCCCCATCGTTCTGCCCAGATGCTGAGGTCCAGCACCGAGGGCCTTCTGGTGGTTCCCTCATTGCAAGAAGTGAGGTTACAGGGAACCAGAGGGCCTTCTCGGTAGTGGCGCCCGCCCTGTGGAACGCCCTCCCCTCAGATGTGAAGGACATAAGCAGCTATCTTCTTTTTAAAAGACATCTGAAGGCAGCCCTGTTTAGGGAAGTTTTTAATATTTAATGCTGTATTGTTTTTAACACTTGATTGGAAGCCGCCCAGAGTGGCTGGGGAAACTCAGCCAGATGGGTGGGATATAAATAATAAATTATTGTTGTTATTATTATTATTATGGGTAGCCTTGTATGAATTTGTCCAGTCCTCTTTTCAAAGCCATCCAAGTTGGTGGCCATCACTTCCTTCTTTGGGAGCGAGTTACGTCGTTTATGTATTGGGCTGCCTCTGAAATGGCAATTTCTAGCCTAGGCCCATTGCCAAGTAGATTGGACTGGGGACAGTCACCTATGAATTTGCTCCAGTCCTCTTTTAAAGCCATCCTGGTTTGTTGCTATCTTGGTTAATAAAGCTTTAAAGGCTAAATACATTTAATTTATAGGTGGCTGTAGCCTAGAACAGCCTTCCCGCACATAGTGCTCGCTGGATGTTGTTTGAGTTCCACGTTCATAACATACCATCCAACATTTCTCCGATGAAAACAGGGACGTCCCATTCTATCACGATATTTTTTACTATTTATACCCCACACATATTACTGGGTTGCCCCAGCACTCTGGGCAGCTTTCAACGTATATAAAAGAATAATCAAACATTATTTTTTTATATTTTTTTTAAATCTTCCCTACACAGGATTGCTGGGGTGTTGGATAACTCCATACTCTCCAACATTTCTCCAATGAAAACAGGAACATCCTAAGGGAAAGTGGGACATTACAGGATCAAATCAGAAACCGGGACGGCTTCTCTAAATAAGGGACTGTTCCTGGAAAATAGGGACACTTGGAGGGTCTGTCATGAGTCCCAGCCAGCAGGGCCAATGTGTCTGGGGTGAGGAGAGCTGTAGGCCCAAACATCTGGAGGTCTTCAGGTTGAGGAGAGACTGTGCTAGAGACAGATGTTGATGACGAATGGAACTGAAATGATTACAGAATGACAATTGTGGTGGCCCACCCTAGACTACATGTGATGGAGTAGAGGAAAGGAAGGGTCATGGCTCAGTGGTGTGGCATCTGCTCTGCAAGCAGAAAATCCCGGGTTCAATCCACAGCATCTCCAGGCAGAAAGGGAAACATCCCCTTCCCGAAACATTGAACAGGCACTGCCATAGGCTATGGAGTTATCCTTTAAAGCCCTATACGGCCTAGGACTCTCGTACCTATGGGACCACCTCTCCTGGTATGTCCCACAGAGGACCTTACAGTCTTCAAACAAAACATCTTGGAGGTCCTGGGCCACAGGGAGGTTAGGCTGGTCTCAACCAGAGCCAGGGCTTTTTCGGCTGTGGCTCCGATCTGGTGGAATGCTCTGTCACAAGAGACTAGGGCCCTGCGGGACTTGACATCTTTCTGCAGGGCCTGCAAGACAGAGCTGTTCCACCAGGCCTTTGGCTAGGGCACAGCCTGACTCCCTCCTTTGGCAATCCTCACAAAACTCTACCCCAATGGTTGCCATTAATCTGATTTGAACTGATTTTATAATGAATTGATTTTAGAATGCTGTATTATTTTACTGTTGTTAGCTGCTCTGAGCCCGGCTTCGACTGGGGAGGGCAGGATATAAATAAAAATTTTATTATTTATTTTATTATTAGACAATAGTGAGCCAGGTGGACCAATGGTCTGGCTCCATATAAGGCTGCTTCCTATGTTGACAAATGGTGGAGGGTGGAAGCACAACAAGGAAATTGGAACAGGGTGTAGTCAGTGTTAGTCTTACTCAGAGTTCACCCACTAAAAGAAATGGACATGTCTACAGTAGGCCTCAGTATATGTGGCCTTATTTCTGAGGATGCTGTTCTCTGGGAATCTTTTATGAATAACAAGTGAAGTAAAAAAAAAAAAGTGCTTAAAATAAATGCATTTAGGTGAAGCAGTGTGGAGTAATGGTTAGAGTTCTGGACTTGAACCTGAGAGACCATGTTTTAGTTCCTTTTCAGCCATGGGGGTCTTTGGGCTAGTCACTGTCTCTCAGCCTAACCTTCCTCATGCAATTGTTGCGGTGATAAAATGAAGAAATTGAAAAGTGAGTACACAACATTGAGCTCTTTGAAGGAATGGTGGGATAACAATGTAATAATAATAATAAATAATAATAATAATACTTACATTTAGGCTTGGCATTTTTGCAGTTGTCCCCCGTGCAACAGACCAAGTACATCCTGAAGGTTCTCCCCAACCCAAGATAAAAGTATGCTGAGGGAGTGGAGCAGACCTTTGAAGAATCGCAGGCTTTCTCTACAGTGCGAATTTTATGTCCTTCTATGGGAGAAACGAGAGTGAGAAAAAGACAGGTTTGTTCAGTGATGAGCAAAACATCATTATGTCAAGCATTGTGTTTTTGGCTGAAAGACGCACATTTCTCAGATTTCTGAGATTTCTACCACTGATGGCAAGTATTTGGAAGCCAGCGGAGTGGGGGGGGGGGGGAGTATCCCCACAATTTCCTCTTGGATTGAAGGGCATATCTTTGTTAAAAAAGGCACAGTCCAATCTGACTTCTGCCCCTCTCCCAGAGACCCTAATGATTGAGAACATATCCTACCAGCTTCACATACCACAGATTATGAACTCAATAACAGGTCCAAGGAAATGGACAATAACCTGCAAGTCTCAAGGGGAAATTGAAGGGCAATAGTTCAGTGGTAGAGATTGACTGTGCATTTTGTACTGTGCAACATTTATTAGTGACCATTTTAAGACTGTTCTGCAGCAAAGCTTTGAAAGTCATTATTGCGGCAGAGAGCATATCCATTTCTACTCTGCTCAAAGTCTGGATCAGGGATTCCGCCAGCAACAACTCGAACACCACCCACCCACAGTACTTTCAGCAAATGCAACGACACAGGTGTCCTTCTTAGGAGAACAGGTTGCCATCTTGCCACTGCATCTGGTCCCAAGGCCGTAACAAACTTCACACTCCAGAGAAGTACCTGGGAGAGGAAAGAAAAGGGAGGTGCAGAGAGGGAATCCATTCATATGCTTTTCTATAAGTACAGTGGTACCTCAGGTTAAGAACTTAATTCGTTCCGGAGGTCCGTTCTTAACCTGAAACTGTTCTTAACCTGAAGCACCACTTTAGCAAATGGGGCCTCCTGCTGCTGCCACGCCACCCGCGCACAATTTCAGTTCTCATCCTGAAGCAAAGTTCTTAACCCGAGGTACTATTTCTGGGTTAGCAGTGTCTGTAACCTGAAGCATCTGTAACCTGAAGTGTCTGTAACCCGAGGTACCACTGTATATATCTATATATAAATCCATTGACTTCCAACAACTTATGGCCCGAGGCACCTTCAAGCTGAATTCCATGTAGGTGGAAAAGAAGTGAAAACACAGAGGGTGAGATGAAGAAGAGAAAGGAAGGAAGGAATGGCATAAAGAGAGAGAAGGGGTGAGAGAAGGGAAGGTTGGGGCATATCCTCCATCATGTAGCCATGCCAATCATGTGATAGCTAACCTCGAACATAGGAAGCTGCCTTGGAATTCACCAGATCCATTGATCCAGCAGTGGCTCTCCATGGTTTCAAGCAGGAGACATTCCCAGCTCTACCTATAGTTGCTGGGAAATGAACTTGGGATATTCTGCATGGGGGGGGGGGGAATGCTCTATCGCTGTGTTGTTGGGCAAGATGCCATCAACAACACCCCCCATCCCCACCACCTCCCTCTCTGAGTGAGTGCACCTCCTTCTAGTGATGGACAAATCTGTCAATTTCGACTTCTCATTTTACCAATCTTAAGTTCAATTCTGGACATTTCCACATCTCTCTCTCTCTCTCTCTCTCTCTCTCTCTCACACACACACACACACACACACACACACAAACCCTCATGAAAATTCAGCAGCGTTTATTGTGGTTTTCTCCTTACATGCATGCATGCATGCATTCATTCATTCATTCATTCATTCAATTCATTGAGCAAATCAGTTCCCCCCAATGTAACACATTTTCTTAATGTTCCAGTCACCAACATATGCATTCCTGAGTGCATTTTCTTGTATTATATGCATTTCCCCACACATTCCTTGGCTGGGGAAATTGCATTGCCAAATTCAGAGAAGGGTGAATTTCAAATGGTGATGGTGTCTCGAGCTTTGTGAATTAGATAGGTCTGGCTATAAATGACCATCTGAAGGCAGCCCTGTTTAGGGAAGCTTTTAATGTTTGATGCATTACCGTACAGTGGTACCTCGGATTACATACGCTTCAGGTTACAGACTCCGCTAACCCAGAAATAGTACCTTGGGTTAAGAACTTTGCTTCAGGATGAGAACAGAAATCGTGCTCTGGCAGCGCGGCGGCAGCAGGAGGCCCCATTAGCTAAAGTGGTGCTTCAGGTTAAGAACAGTTTCAGGTTAAGAACGGACCTCCAGAATGAATTAAGTACTTAACCTGAGGTACCACTGAATTTTAATATTTTGTTGGAAGCCGCACAGAGTGGCTTGGGAAGCCCAGCCAGATGGGTGGAGTATAAATTATTATTGTTATTATTATATTAAATGCAAGCTTAGCCCAATTTCTGCCCCATCCCTACCTCCTCCTTTCTCTGCCCATTCACATACCCTCTAGCCCTAATCCACGCAAGAGAGAGCACAAGGCAGGTGGAGGCTGCTGCCTCATGTCCTTCCTCTGGCCATTGCTGGAATGCTCAGAGAGGGCAGGGGAACCATGGGGGAGGCAGTAAGGAGAAAGAGCAGAACCAGGATGCTCTGGGAATCAGCAGTGGGTTTCCAAACAGGCATGAGCCTCCACAGTTGCCTAACAATGCCAACTACTGATGCCAACCCTGAGCAACCTCAATTTGGCCCTGGCCCTATTTGCCCCACTGTAAAAGGAAAGGAAAGGAAATCTCCAGTAGGCTACCAGCATCTCCTTACCTGTAGTTAGAATAACAAAGAAGGGGAAGAGCCTCAGAAGATCCTGCATGGTAATGATGATGAGAAATGCATGTGACGAATCAACTTCTTTGGCTCAAAGAGCCTGTAATGACAGCCAGAGGAAGCATGTTTGACAACTGGCAGCTTTCACCAGTGTGCATTTACACCAAGGACGGGAGACCTGTAGCCTGTCACTTGTTCTTGAGCTACTGCTCCGATCATCCCTGGCCATTGACCATGGTGGGCTTCCAGAGGCACCAGGTTGGCCACCGTGCAAAAGATGATGCTAGGCTAGGTATGCTTTTGGTCTCTCATAGAATGGTAGAACTGTAGAGTTGGAAGGGCCCAGAGGGTCATCCAGTCCAACCCCTTTGCAGTGCAGGAATCCAAACTAAATCATCCATGGCAGGTGGCCATGGTTTTCTGCTCAAAACCCTCCAAGGAAGGAGAGTCCACCACCACTCGCGGAAGTCTGCTCTCCCCTGACTCAGTAGGGTTCTTCTCCTTCTGTTGTTATGAAAAGGAAGGAACTGCATTTAAACTCCTGTTCAACCTACCTCCAGTAACTGACACATAGGCCTTTAAGATTCCACATCTCTTAAAGTGACAGAACCGTAAGTCACCACAACAGATGGGTGCCTTCCTTGGCATGGAATCAACCAGACAGCTGTGGGAGGTTATGAAAGGGAGCTGACAATTCACTCTGCCATTGGTCAGCCCTAGCTGCTCCCTCAAGTACCAAGCTTGGATGACTTGAGACCCATCAAGTGAGAATACAGCCCTATATTTCAAGACACACCAGTCTTGAAAGATCTACATTGGCTCCCAGTACGTTTCCGAGCACAATTTAAAGTGTTGGTGCTGACCTTTAAAGCCCTAAACGGCCTCGGTCCAGTATACCTGAAGGAGTGTCTCCACCCCCATTATTCTGCCCGGACACTGAGGTCCAGCGCCGAGGGTTCCCTCACTGCAAGAAGCCAAGTTACAGGGAACCAGGCAGAGGGCCTTCTCAGTAGTGGCACCCGCCCTGTGGAACACCCTCCCACCAGATGTCAAAGAGAAGAACAACTACCAGACTTTTAGAGGACATTTGAAGGCAGCCCTGTTTAGGGAAGCTTTTAATGTTTAACAGACCACTGTATTTTAATACTTTGTTGGAAGCCGCCCAGAGTGGCTGGGGAAACCCAGACATACTGGTGGGGTATAAATAATAAATTATTATTATTATTGCTATAGCCACATGGGGCAGACCACCAAAGTCTGTCAATAACCCCCCTGCTACCACAAAAAAACCTGGGACTCAGCCCTTGGTGATTCAGACGATGTCTAATATCCAGAGTCTAACACCAACCCTGAAAGTGATTCTACTCAATAAGTTCAATCAGCCTCAGCCAGCAGACTCCCAGAGCTTCTCAGAACACAACTGTAACGATCAAGCTCCTTACACAACTTCAATGTTGCCATGGTTGACACTTCACTTCTCGCAGTTAGGAAACCGCCAGAAAGCCCTCAGAGCTGGATCTCAATGTCCGGGCTGAACAATGGGGGCCTTGACTCAAATTACATTTTTTTAAAAAAAAGAATTACAATTCAAATTGCAATGGATTTCAACCTGAGGTTTATTTTCACTGTGATTCAGAGAAAATCCCTCCGGAAGGCCAGTTGGAAAAAGTCGCCTATAGATAGAAGGAAGGCTTGATTGAATATAGAGCTGATGCAATCCCATGCAAGTGCCTGTTTATGAGAGGATCTTCAGGAGCAGGAGCCCAGAGAAGGTTGGAAGGAGAAGATCAGAGCCCTGAGCTCCCCGGGAAACATCTGGTGAACATTCTGCCTTCCTAAGCTCATCAGAACCCCCCAACATGGGAGTGCGGCCACTTTTTAGTGAGAGACAGAAGGACTTACTGGTGCAGCCTTTAAGGGTCCTGTCCACGATTTTTTCTGGCAATGGAAGACAGGAGAAGACATTAATTTCTTCCAGCTATTCTCCAAACCAGTACATCCCACCTAGATGAAATTTACCCTCTCCTTGCCACTAAACAAATCTGGTACTTAAGGAATGGAGCTTAAAAAAAAATGGCTATCAACCCTGTGGGGATGAGCAAATATGTCAATTTCAGTTTCTCTTTTCTCCAATCTTAAATCGAGTTCTCCACGTTTTCATATCACTTTGCATTTTTTTAACATCCCCCATGAAAACGCACCACAAATTTAGTATGTTTCTCCCAATACACACACGTTTGCATGCAATTTTGCCCCTAATAATAATAATAATAATAATAATAGCAAATTACCCTAACAGAATGCGTTTTTGTACACACGCCTTGGTTGGAGAACTGCACAATGAAATTTAGCAAAGTGCCAATTCCGAAGGACAAAATTTTGTGTTGCAAAATGAGATCAAAGCATTCACGTAAGAAGCAAACACAATGGGAGCAATTTAAATAAGAGAATTAGAGGTAGGTATTTTGTTTTCTATAAAAGCTCACGTCTTAGGGAAGTGAAGAGTGGCATGCCTTAAATCAGCATGGCTCGGCTTACACATGATCCTGTGTGAAAACAGGTGGAAAGGAGGATTTGGGGTCCCAAGTCATGCTGCATCTGGGGTTGCACTTACCAGAATGCACGTGTGCCGATATATCAAAGCAGTATATGTTGGCTCCCGTGCAATTCACCACCTCCTCTTTGCATGTGTTTGACCATTCGTGGCAGGCAGGGCACTGCTTTCCATTCCATTTCGTTTCTAATGGCGGCACTGAAAACAAGTGTAGAAACACTCGAGGATCTGAAAGAGGCAGCTCAGAGTTTCCAGCTTTGGAGGCAGATGGTGTGCTGCCCATCCAGCTCCATTCTGACTTCCGCCTAATGATCCCTGGCATGCAACCAGTCCGCTAAGCAGTAATGCGTCTCCTTAAGCAGGGTCATCTTTACCCAGGAGGTCCAAGGGGTGCAGGGCACCCGGGCGCTGAATTCTGAGTGGCACCAAATGTATACCTACTGTATACCGGTCCCTCTCGATTGGCGGCAGTGGAAAGCAATGGAGCAAAAGTCCCTGCCCCCCCCCTCACCCCATTGCTCTGTTACTTACTCCGTAGTGTCAAATATGACAAGTCAGGAAACAAAAGCAGTTATTTCCACCCCCTCCCCAAAAAAGCTCAATAACTTTGAGCTCACACCCCCCCCTTAAAATTTGGGGGTGGCTAAACTGAATTTAGGGGCGCTGGGCGGATCTTTGCATCCCGGCGGAGCATATGCTAAAGACGGCCCTGTCCGTCAGCTTTATGTACATTTATTTACAAAAAACACAAACATCTCCACAGCAAAACTTCCCGCCCTCTCTCGGCAAAGGAGTTGCTCAGTCCGACTCAGAATCCCTCCCCCAACAGGAAGGACGCCAGAACCGTGCCTTTCTCCTCCTCCCCTTCCGCAACTCTCTGAGCCTCTCCAATCTCCTGGTACGGGGACTGAAAAGCTGGCCTTCCCCCTGCTCACTCTCAGTGGACACCGTCTCTGCCTCTTGCTTATCTGCTGGCAGGCTGGCTTTGCTCTGGCTGCCTTCCAACTCTCCTTCACCCCGAGAGCTAACAGTGAATGTCTTGCCTGGGAAGGAAGGAGCCCGGGCTGTCTTCTCTAACTCAGACAGACAGCTCTCATCTGAAGAGTCGGCTCCTTGCTCAATTTCCGAGGCTGACCCTTCTGCTGCGCCCTGGGGGACCATGATCCTGGCCAGTGGCGTAGCGTGGGTTGTCAGCACCCGGGGCAAGGCAAGTAATTTGCGCCCCCTAACCCGTGGATTTGCGCCCCTAACCCGTGGATTTGCGCCCCTAACCCCCAGATGTTGCGCCCGGTGCGGCCGGGCCCCCCTGCACCCCCCACGCTACGCCACTGATCCTGGCATTCCGTTGCCAATGCCCAGTCCAAAATAGCACCAGCTACCGGTGGGTGAAAGCAATGCTAGAGAAATTTTGAAAGGGGATGAGGTTCACTAGTGGAGGAGGCATCCACCAGCAGCTAGTAACCTCCCAGATTAAATGCCACCTCCATGTTTAGAGGCTGGTTGGTAAGAGTGGCGGACTGGACCTACCCCTGATCACCATAAGCCAACTTTACTAGGTGGGCTGGGCCACAGTCCTGTCATCACCTGTCCATCAAAGAGGCTCACCAAGCAGCTGATTGGTACTGGCAACGTGCTTTCAAAAGGCCTTGCAGTAAGCACTGATCAGCTGAATGAAGAAGGTCTGTTCCGTCCCCTCACTGCAAGAAGTGAAGTTACAGGGAACCAGGCAGAGGGCCTTCTCGGTGGTAGGCCTCTCATCAGATGTCAAGGAGATAAAGAACTATGCAACTTTTAGAAGATCTTTGGCGATCACTCGTAGCCGAGTGAGATTATTGAAGGCAGTCCTGTATCGGGAAGTTTTTAACGCTTGACGTTTTATTATGTTTTTATATTCTGCTGGAAACCACCCAGAGCAGCTGGGGAAACCCATCCAAATGGGCAGGGTATGAATAATAATAATAATAATAATAATAATAATAATAATAATAATGTTTCAATCGGATTCAAACTGTGCCTGCAAATGGACATTTCTTCCCCTGCAAACTGGCAAGCTGTCTGGAGTTCGAATCCATACCACTCCTCCAAAACAACCTCCAGAGGGACTCATTGACAGTGCACATCAGAGGTGCTTTCATGGGATAGGGTCAGAGGTTAGCGATCTGTGGTTTGCGGTCTGTGGTTGCAGAGGGTTGAGGACTCCTTACTATTTTTGCACAGGGTCCCTGCCTCCGGCATTCTACCGTTAGGCATAATTGTTTAACTGAACAGTTGAAATAGAAAATCACTCTCTATATATGTCTGTCTGTGTACCGCTGAAAGCACGATGTGGAAACGTTTGTCCACTGAAGCTAAGCAAAAGAGCTGCCGAGAGCCTAACAGGAAATGATTAATTAACTGAGAATGCAGCTCTGCTAGCTCTGCAACGAGGTGTTTAACTAAGATCACATGAGAAAGGATTGTGTTACAGGTCTCCATTTTGGGCATGCGAATTAGCTCTTGGTTCTGAAGCACGGAAGAGAAAGAATGTTTAAGCCATTCTCTCTCTAAGAGCACAGCCTCAGGCTGCAATGCAAGTGGTTTGGAGAGGCAGTGCTTTGCTTTCATCTCTAGATATAAAGAAATTGGTATTTCTAAGATATTTTGCTCCCTATCTGGAAATGTCAGGGTTTGAATCTGAGATGCCATGATGGGGGGGAAAGCATGGGGAGAGGATCAAACACACACACACACAGCAACAAATGATAGACCTACAACTAGGGTTAACTATGCCACACATCTTCTCATTGCAGCAGGAGGCAACTGTCCTTAAGGCTTTCCCAGGTCCAAAGTATAATTCCATGGCAATATTGGCACACTCCTCCAGAGTGACACAGTCTTTGTCTACACTGCGTTCAACGTTTTCACCTACAATGGATGAGAGGGAGTGGGTCAATTTGATTTCACTGCATTTCCTACATTTATATCCCACCTGTTCCTCCAAAGAACTCAAGTCAGCCTCCATGGTTAGACTGAGAGATCGGGCCAAGATCACCCAATAAGCTTCTTTGGTCTCCCCAGCCTTAGTCTAACACACTAGGTAAAAAGGTAAAGGACCCCTGGACGGCTAAGTCCAGTCAAAGGCAACTATGGGGTTGTGGAGCTCATCTCGTTTTCAGGCCGAGGGAGCCAGCGTTTGTCCACAGACAGCTTTCCGGGTCATGTGGCCAGCATGACTAAGCTTCTTCTGGCGCAACAGGACACCATGACGGAAGCCAGAGCACACGGAAATGCCGTTTACCTTCCCGCCTCAGTGGTACCTGTTTATCTACTTGCACTGGCATGCTTTCGAACTGCTAGGTTGGCAGGAGCTGGGACAAAGCAAAGGGAGCTCACCCTGTCACGGTGATTTGAACCACTGAAATTCCAATCAGCAAGTCCAAGAGGCTCAGTGGTTTAGACCACAGCACCATCCGTGTCCCTTCCAATACTCTAAACCAGTGCAGCAAGCATGTCGTGAAGAGTCAAGGACAACCAAAGAAACATTTAAACAAGAAGAGTGAGCGGACTTCCGCAAGTGGGGAGCCACCACAGAAAAGGCCTGTTCCCATGTTGCCGCCCTCCAGACCTCTCGCAAAGGAGTCTCATGAAGAAGGGCCTCAGATGATGACCACAGTGTCTGCATCAGTATATATGGAAAGAGGTGGTCCTTGAGGTATTGCAGTCCTGAGCTGTTTAAGGCTTGATAGGTCCAAACCAGTGCTTTGAATTGGACTTGAAAACTAATGGGCCGTTAGAACAGTAGATGCCAAGATTTAAGGCATGACTCAATCAGTTTGTTCATTGAGGTGGTTACTAAAGATAACATGAGGCGAGGACCCGTCCAACACGCAATCCCTGCCCTAACAGTCAGTGACCTTGGCTGATCTTGTCCTGTGCCCACTTGTCCTGAGGGCAAGGGTCATAGCTCAGTGGTAGACCACCTGCTGTGGATGCAGAAGATCCCAAGTTCCCTCCCCAACATCACCAGGTAGGACTTGGAGAAAGATTCCCTGTCTGAGATCCTGGACAGGTCCACATAGACCATACTGAGCCAGGTGGACCAACGTTCTGACTCTACCTATGTTTCAATAACCTCGACCCCACTCACGTAGAGTATTTTCGAAGTATGCAATCATGCAGGTATCTTTCTCGGGAGGGCAGGTCGTCCACGTGCCATTGCAGATGAATCCTTCAGCCGAACAAACTTCACATGTTATAGAAGCTCCTGGAGAAAGAGGAAGGTTGCAGGCCTTTTTTTAAAAAAAAAAATGACTAACCCTATTTGTGTGATTACGCTTTATTGAAAATGGTTATTAATGCCATATTCTAAATTGCTTCCAAAGCTGTTTCTTTTAAAAATAAATCAAATTTAAAAAATAATAATTAAAGATTAAAAAGATCTTGGATACTCCTGCCAGTCTCATGATGCCAATTTGCATCTGACCCCAGCTACCCCAATGGAATAAATCTCCCGCGAGTGAGCCGTCCTTCCATACCTGTTGTAAGGAGGACAAAGAAGGTGGAGAGTTTCAGGAGATCCTGCATGGTGATGGTGAGGGGAGAGCCAGAGAAACTGTGTCCGAGGTGAATTGAATACCCTGGCTGAAAGGACCTGAAACAACAGGGGGGGGGGGGGAGCCCAGTCAGCTGACCTGGGTAAAATGCCCAGAGGATCTTGAAGAGGTTCCTCTGGGTGGCTCCCAACAGAATATTAAAAACACAATAAAACATCAGACATTCAAAACTTCCCTAAACAGGGCTGCCTTCAGATGTCTTCTAAAAGTCAGATAGTTGTTTATTTCCTTGACATCTGATGGGAGGCCGTTCCACAGGGCGGGCACCACTACCAAGAAGGCCCTCTGCCTGGTTCCCTGTAACCTCACTTATCGCAGGGAGGGAACCACTAGAAGGCCCTCGGAGCTGGACCTCAGTGTCAAGGCTGAACGGTGGTACTACAGTGGTACCTCGGGTTACATATGCTTCAGGTCACATACGCTTCAGGTTACAGACTCCGTTAACCCAGAAATAGTACCTCGGGTTAAGAACTTTGCTTCAGGATGAGAACAGAAATTGTGATCCCGCGGCGCGGCAGCAGTAGGAGGCCCCATTAGCTAAAGTGGTGCTTCAGGTTAAGAACAGTTTCAGCTTAAGAACGGACCTCTGGAACGAATTAAGTACTTAACCCGAGGTACCACTGTACTGTAGTATGTTGCACTAAGGCTCAAACTCTGTTTGAAAGTGTCTTTTAAATTGAATTTGTTATTATATATTATAAACCGCATGATGCTAAGAGAGCTTCTAAACGCTTTACAAAAATATACAACAGAACATTACATGATTGATAAGACACAGTTAAAAGCAAGTATTTAAGAGTGTTCAAAAGATGATTAAAGTCAGCAGTGGTTAAAAGGAAGTAATCGCATGCAGCTTCTATGTGTTCAGATGGGCTGGCCCTAATGAAAATGTTTTGAGCAGTTGCTGGAAAGATTACAGTGAGAGCACCTGCCTTGTATCAGTTGGCAGGGAGCTTCAAAGTGTGGGTGCTGGAAGGCCGGGGGGGCGGAAAAATTGGGGGGCGGACAGGTTTTATTCTGTATTTTTTTCCAAAGCCATTCCCCCCCCCAGGAAAAATGGGGGGGGAGAGTGTGTGGAATATTCAAACTATATCAAACTATTTTTTTCAATTTTTCTGGGGAAAAACAGGGGGAAACCTGTCCCCCCCCCCCAATTGTTCCAGGCTTTTTTCCAGGCCTTCCCACCTCTAGCTCTAACGTTGAGCTACAACCATCACCACTGATTGTAAGTACGTGTCATCCCCAGGAATAACTAAGCAGTACAAAAGGAGAAGAAAGAAAACTGAGAAATGTTTGCATCCCGAGAGAGGTTTTTCTTCCTCTCACACCTAACCTTTAGTACCTGGAGGAAGAAAAGATTCGGGGAAAGACAAGAGGAGAAGTCCTTTTTCAAACAGTGTGTCATCAGACTATGGCATCTGCTGCCAAAAGATGTGGCTATAACCATCGATTTAGATGGATTTGAACAGGGGTTAAACAAATTCAGGGAGGGTAAAGCTATCAGTAAGGGACACAGGTGGTGCTGTGGGTTAAACCACAGAGCCTAGGACTTGCTGATCAGAAGGTCGGCAGTTCGAATCCCCATGACGGGGTGAGCTCCCGTTGCTCGGTCCCTGCTCCTGCCAACCTAACAGTTCGAAAGCATGTAAAAGTGCAAGTAGATAAATAGGTACCGCTCTGGCGGGAAGGTAAACGGCATTTCCGTGCACTGCTCTGGTTCGCCAGAAGCGGCTTAGTCATGCTGGCCACATGACCTGGAAGCTGTACGCTGGCTCCCTCGGCTAGTAAAGCGAGATGAGCGCCGCAACCCCAGAGTCGGTCACGACTGGACCTAATGGTCAGGGGTCCCTTTACCTTTACCTTTAAAGCTATCAGTGGCCACTAGCTATTATGGTCACATGTTTCCTCCAGTATCAGGGCAGCAAACCTTTGAATAGTCATCTGGGGATGGGGAAAGGATAAAGTGCTTGTGCCCTGCTTTTGGGCTGAGTCTATCGGGAAACTTTTGAGTTTCCAGGAGCACACAGAATAGCCACAGTGGAAAAGAGTGTGCCAAACTAGATATTCATTAAGGCTCTTCTCAGGTCCTTCTGTTCTTGTGAAAAGAAAATAACTGGATTTAAACCAGAGTTCAGCTTACCTCCCAACAGCAGTTGTATAAGCCTTTAAGATTCCATGCCTCCTAAGGTGACAGGAGCATTATCATCGTGACTTTTATTAGGAAACCCCCCCTAAGATTCCATAGAAGCCAGAAGTGATTCCAAATTCTACTCTCACATCTAAAGAATTTATTTCCTCCTTGTTCACAGCAGCCAAGCTATTGCCCAGCAATGGAAGGAAGCTTCTAATAGACTAATTGAGGCTTAGGTTGACAATATCTGGAACATAGCTCTGTCAGAACACCTCACACGTCGAGTAGTCCAAGGCATTTCCAAAAAAGATACATTTGGCACTATTTTGTCTCCTTTTCCTTTTATTAATAATAAAAAAATGTTTTAATGCCATCAACATTGGAAGAATGCTTATGGACAGGGTATATTGATTGAAAACTTTAAAGGAGCCACTGTGGCAGTTCGAATCATAGGATTGTAGAGTTGGAAGGGACCCTAAGGGTCATCTAGTCCAACCCCCTGCAATGCAGGAATCTCAGCAAAAGCATCCATGACAGATGGCCATCTAACCTCTGCTTAAAAACATCTGAGGAAGTAGAGTTAGATATCGACTGAAAACACTAAATGAGCCAACATGGCAGTAATGTATAATTCAGCGCTTTTTTTTTTCCTGGGGGGAAGCAGGGATACACATACCCCTAAACATTTTGTGAATCTAACAGGAGAAGAAACTTTAAAAATTAAGTTTTTTCTCTAGCATGGTGAATTGTCAGTTCGGTTGCTACCCCCGATGGCGGCTTATAAAATGGTGTTTTTCTTGAGTCAAAATGAGAGCACCCTTAAACATTTTGTAAGAAAAAAGGCTCTGGTATAATTAATGCTTTTTGTGATCATTTTATAGTATTGTAGCAACGGACAAAGTTGGATTACAACATTTAATTTTGTTTGAAGTTTAAAAATTTAAAAATAAAATAAAATGAGATCGCTCTTCCATTGAAATCATTCTATGCGCATTCACTAGATGGCACTGTCATGGACTGTAATGGTGGCATACAATTAATCCAGAATGCGGCAGCTAGACTGGTCTCTGGGAGTGGCTGCCAAGACCATATAACACTTGTCCTGAAAGACCTACATTGGCTCCCAGTACGTTTCCAAGCACAATTCAAAGTGTTGGTGCTGACCTTTAAAGCCCTAAATGACCTTGGCCCAGTATATTTGAAGGAGCGTCTCCACTCCCATCGTTCAACCCGGACACTGAAATCCAGCTCCAAGGGCCTTCTGGCAGTTCCCTCACTGCGAGAAGTGAGGTTACAGGGAGCCAAGCAGAGGGCCTTCTTGGTGGTGGCACCTGCCCTGTGGAATGCCCACTATCTGACTTTTAGAACACATCTGAAGGCAGCCCTGTTTAGGGATGTTTGATGTTTTATTGTGTTTTTAATATTCTGTTGAGAGTCGCCCAGAGTGGCTGGGGAAACCCAGCCAGATGGACAGGGAATGAATGAATGAATGAATGAATGAATGAATGAATATCATCATCATCATCTGCTGGAGAAGTCATCCATTATCCATGCTTCGTAACTTCTAGTGTTGCACGTGGGGCTCTCCTTGAAGGTGCTTTTGAAACTGAAGCTAGAACTGAACACAGCTCACTGAGACAACTTGTCGGAAGCATGCTTTGGCAGTATTAAAAAAACTCCTTTGGCTTCCAGTCCAAAATATAGGGGACAACTCTGAAAGACCGAAATCAAGTGTGAGGCAACTTTGGCCCTCCATGATGCTGAAAGACTACTCTCATCAGCCCTGGCAGACATAGCCAAAGTCTAGGGATACAGGGAGCTATAGCTAAGTGACATATGGAGAACCAAAGCTTTTCTACACCTGCCCTAATCAGCTTAGAGTATCTAAAGTAGGGGAGGGGAGGAATCTTTTTCAGCCCAACAGCTGGAATACCTTCTGAGCCAACCTTTCAGGGACACCTGCGAGTGGTGGGTGAGGCCAGAGGGGAAACTGTGCAGAGCCATGAATGCGAATTCCACCTTTGCCAATTCCACTCACCCCTCTCTTTCCTCCACCCAAACTAGGGATAGGAACATCAGCTAAGATCGGTTCTCTCAGTCTCTTTGTTTACCCAGTCTTAAATGCAGCTCTCCACATTTCTGTGGCAGATTTCCCTTTTTTAAAGCACTCTTTGCCATTTGGGGGTAGAATTCTCCCAATAAACACACTTTTGTATGCAGTTGAAGCTAATGTACACATTTTTGAAGTAATTTCCCCTAATATAATGTCTTTTTATCTTGTGAACCACCCTGAGACCCGTGGGTATAGGGCAGTATACAAATTTAATGAATAATAATAATGATAATGTTGTTTTCTGCATTTTCCCCATAGTAAATTCCCCTGGTAAACGTGAGCACAAGACGAGATGAGCACCTGAGCTGATGCAACAGGGCTTGTCCTGTGTTCTTAACCCCTTCTTTCCCTCCCTATCATTTTCCATTTATGAAAATCCTGAGAGGGGTTAAAAGTGGATCAAATTGAGCCCGAAGGACTTCCCTGCCACAAAACTTTTTTGAAGGCTGATTCTGAAACATCGCTGCCACCCCTGCTTCATCGGCAACCACCTCAGAATCCAAGGTGGTCTGTGAATACCCCCAAAGTGGGGGTATTTGCTTCTGCCTTGTTCAACGTGAATATATAGCCCTATTGCTTGGACCTCGAACCTATGAAAAGCAATAGTACAGAATGCTTCACTGAATAGCTTCCTTACACAAAACACATTTTTTACGTATAAAGGAGAAGAAAACCCCTGATTCCAATTGCAATTGATTTCAACCTGAGGTTTATTTTCACTCAGTGAATCAGAGAAAATCCATCTGGAAGGCCCAATTGAAGCATGAAAAAGTCGCCTATAGATAGGTGGAAGGCTTGATTGAAGGCAGAGCTGATGCAACCCCATGCAGGTCCCTTTACACGAGGATCTTCAAGAGCAGGAGGAGCCCAGAGAAGGTTGGTAGGAGAAAGCCAGAGCATCGAGATCCGCGAGAAACCTCTGGAATGCATGTCGCTCTCCTAATCAGATCAGAATTTCCCAAAATGGGACTGCGGCCACTTCTTATTGAGGTACAAACAGACTTAGTAGTACAGCCTTTCATGGTTCTGTCCACACTGCTTGTTTCTGGAAATGGAAGAGAAGAGAGGGGATTACGGGAATCATAACGCCTTTTAGCTATTCTCCAAATCGCACATTTTTCCTGGATAGTGGAGTTCAATGATGATCCAGTGTAAGGATGAGCAAATCAGTCCATCTCAGTTTCTCATTTTTCCAGTCTTAAATTCAGTTCTCCACATTTGCACATCAGATTGCTATTTTCCCCATGAAATATTCCCCATGAAAACTCATGACCATTTCAGTCTTTCCTCCAATATACACTGGGTTGTAGGCAAATTTTGCCAAATATACACCTTTCTATATTTTGGAAATTTACCTAATAGAATGGATTTTGTATGTGATTTTTACTAATATGCATATTTCTTCTTGCATAGTTTATACTCAATAAATGCATTTTCATAGACATTCCCGGGTTGGAGAACAGCAAAGCAAAAATTGGCATGATGCAAATTTCAGCAGGCAGCTTTCTAACAATATGCAACCAAAGCATTTACATGAGAAACAGCTGAAAGAAGAAGCCTGTGTGATTTAACTCAGAAGATAAGAGGTAGGTGATTTTTTTTGTTGTTTTTTTAAAAACGCATCTTATGGAAGTGAATAGTGGCAGCCTGCCTCTTCCTCTGAACTCAGCATGGCTCAGATTATATGTGATGATATCGTCTTCCAAAGCAACTTAAAAATGGAAAGCGTAATGCTGGTGGTCAACAAAAGAGGTTTAAAGACTGTCTCAAGGCAAATCTTAAAAAATGTAGTATAAACACCAACAATCCAGAACTGGCCTCCACAGTCACTTACGGACTCATTGTTAAAACTGTGTTTATGGAAGACAACCTTACTCGGCTACGAGTGATCGCCAAAGAAGAAGATGATGATACGTAACCTAGAAAATTGATGGGGAGGATGTGGGCTTCAAGGGACACAATGTCTGGGGCAGCACTTACGGGCATGTGAATGCGAAGACACGTCAAAGCAGTACACGTTGTGTCCTGTGCAGTTCACCATCTCTTCTTTGCACGTGTCCGACCACACGTGGCAGGCAGGGCACTGCTTTCCGTTCATTCTGGTTTCAATCGGTGGAACTGAAAACAAGGTGTGGAAACGCTTAAGGGTTTGAAGGAAGCAGCTTGGTCATTTACAGCTATGGACAGGACCGGCCCAAGACGTTTTGGCACCTTACAGGGAGCCACAAAATGGCGCACCCATTTCCACCAGGGAATATCTAGATCGGGAACAAGGGGGAAAGGAAGATCTACATTGGGTTTTGGTGCCCCTGTGGATCCCACTGACCAAGGCGGTCACTTCACGTTTCCTCATGGACAGCCCAGCCCTGGTTGTAGAGGGAGGGTCTGCTGCCTGACCAAACTCTTTCAGCCTTCAGCCATCTGCCATTTCCCAACCTTCCTGCTTACACCCAGTAGGTGGAACTGGCTGTGGCAGCTTCCTCCTCCTTATTCTCAACATTGCCGCTGAGAAGGAGTGAGAAGGAACAGGACCATAACTCTCTGCTTTGCACTCCCTGCAGGTCCCAAGTAGCACCAGCCACTACTAGGCCAAAGCACCGCTAATTATATCTACCTTCAAGGTGGTTGTGAAAAGGGCGAGATATATTCATAGGGAAGGGAGCTAGTAGCTTTGAAGGTTAAAGGCCACTTCCACATTTACAGACCATACGGCAAAAATCAGAGACTCAGGGGCACATCACATGTGCATACCTGGCTTCAGGGAACAGGTGGAAGGAAGGACATGGCGAGGGAAGAAGATTGGGGAGAGGAGCTAGCCCCCAACCCCATTATATACCCACATTTGGATTCAATTTTTTTGCACAAATTTTCGATGCAACAGTACACAACTGTCCTCATGAATCTTCCAGATCCAAAGTACAATTCAATGGCGGAACTGGTACAGATGTTAGCAGTTGCACAGTCTTTGTCTATAGTATGTTCCTTTTTTCCGTCTGCAATGGAAGATGGGGGGGAGGGAGATGGTTAATTTCATTTTACCACCTTTGCTTCCCACCTTTCCTCCTAGGAATGCATGTCAGCTGACATGGTTCACCCCATTCCATCCCCAGGACTGGTTATTCTGTGAGATTGGGCCAAGGTCATCCAATCAGCTTCATTGGTCTCCCCAGCCGTAATCCAACACCTTAAACCAGCATGCCAGACTGGCTTCCATTTTATTCAGTCATCAAGATGATGAGCAGGGTTGTGTTTGGAAGGATGATGTAAAGATTCGGAATGGGTGAATATGTCGGTTTTGGCTTTTCTCCCTTTTCCGAATCTTATTCAGTTCTCCACATTTCTACATCAGAGACGGATATAGTGTCTTCCAAATGTAGCATGTTGTGTTATATTTTCCCAAAGGAGTGAAAATTGTTCTGGCCAATTCACAATAAAAAGCACAATTGATTTTTCAGTATTTTTTTCTTTAGTTCTTAAGATTTCTAAATCTGAGGCGGGGTGGGGGTAGGGAAGCGGGAATGGTTTCACAACTCCTACAAATGATTCCCAGAGTTAGTTCATTCCTTAAAACAGGGGCAGACCCCAGCACGGTCACGTTGAGATATTGTGGACCACAGTTCCCAGTCATCCCTGCCCATTGGCTATTGTGGCTGGTGCTGATGGGAGCTGTTGTCCAAAATATTGGTTTGTTTGTTTGTTTGTTTGTAAACCACAGTTTCATTATAATATACAAAGGTGATAAACGATAGACGTTAAAAGCAAATCGGCAAAAGCATCCATAAAAACATCATCAAAAATATCAATAAATACTGGTTGATTAAAAAAGAAAGTCATATTGCAAAGACCTATACAGCCTCCAGAAGACATCACATTGTTCATGGCTGCCTGCAAGGCTGTAGGCAGGGTTTGGCAAAGCTAAGAAAAGCATGTGACATTATTGATCCTTCTGAAAAATCTGTGGCTAGTATTGTCTATTCCTCCAGCGTAGTCCTATGTTGTATTCAATCTTGTCTGTTAGTCACTTCAGGATGTGACTGGATTTGAGGAACTGGCTATTTATTGTGTATCTTGGTGCTGAAGCCTAATCCTTCTCGAACCAATGTCCAATCCAATCTGGGTGCTGTAAGGCACCTTCTATTCCTCATTTTCTAAGACGCCACTGTGGCGTTTGCCCTCCTAGGTGGGTCATAAGGAAAGGGTTACATGAGTGTGAAGTGATTGGCCAGTGGGAACCCAAGGGGAGGAGTTAGAGTTACAGTTGGAGTTGTTTGGAAGTCAGTTGGGAGTTGGAGAAGGAAGAGGGAGGATAAGTCTGTGGGTTGGTCTAGTTTTGATGTGTGAGAATGAGAGAAACTGTTAGGAGGAGTCTGATAGACAGTTGGAATAATCAGTTAAAGGTTATTAGGAAGGTATAGGCCGGTATAGGAACTAAGGATAAGAAACTGACAAGAAAAATTATCTGAAACCATAAACTTGTTCACGCTTATAAAATAAACTTGATTATTTGTTTTGATGTTAACAACTGTCTGGACTCAGTGTGTACCCTAGAGAAACAGGTTGGTGGCAGCGGGAAAGTGATCATAGTGGTGGCACAGGGATCAATAGACCGTCAAACGTCTGGGGACCCTGTGTGATCGCCACAGCCACCTACTCCATTTGCTGCCTGGAATCTGGTAGCAATGGGTTCTTGTGGCACCCAGCGGGGTAGCATCAAACCCACTGAAACCCACTATTAAAGCAGAGCAGCTACACTTAATTGGCCCTTAAATCACCTTAGTTTGTGTCAGACTGAAGGCATGAGTCAATTAGTTTGTTCCCTGGGGTGGTTTGCTAGAGATAATTAACAAGGCGGAGGGCCCATACAATACTAGTAGTAAGTGACTTTGACTGATCCTGTCCTTTGCCCTCTGCCATCACGGCAAAGGCCATAGCTTGGTGTTAGAACACCTGCTGTGGATGCAGAACATCCCAAGTTCAGCCCCTGCCATCTCCAGGTAAGACTGGGAGAGGGATTCTCTGTCTGAGGTCATGGGACCAGCCAACATAGACAGTACTGAGCCAAATGTACCAATGATCTGACTCCACTTCTGCTTCAATAATCTCTCTCCCACTCACCTACAGTATTTTCAGTGTATGCGATCATGCAGGCATTTTTCTCCAGAGAGCAGGTCTTCTTAGGTCCTGTACAGTCGGTGCCATTGCTTGAACAAATCTCACACTCTAAAGAAGCAACTGGAAGAAGGAAAAGGAGGAGGCTGGGAGGCCATTTTTTAAGGACTCACCCTATTCAGTTGATTGTAAAAGGTAAAGGGGTAAAGGGACCCCTGACCATTAGGTCCAGTTGTGACCGACTCTGGGATTGAGGCGCTCATCTCGCTTTATTGGCCGAGGGAGCTGGGATACAGCTTCTGGGTCATGTGGCCAGCATGACTAAGCCGCTTCTGGCAAACCAGAGCAGCGCACGGAAACGCCGTTTACCTTCCCTCCGGAGCAGTACCTATTTATCTACTTGCACTTTGACGTGCTTTTGAACTGCTAGGTTGGCAGGAGCAGGGACCAAGCAATGGGAGCTCACCCCGTTGCAGGGATTCGAACCGCCAACCTTCTGATCAGCAAATCCTAGGCTCTGTGGTTTAACCCACAGCGCCACCCGCGTCCCTTGCTCAGTTGATTGTACTTTATTTCAAACCTCCTTCATTGGAGGTTTTTAAGCAGAGGTTGGCTGGTCATCTGTCATGGGTGCTTTGGTTGAGATCTCTGCATCGCAGGGGGTTAGACTGGATGACCCGACTCTACAATTCTATGATACTGTGATTCATGTTGTGTTTTAAATCGCTGTGACCTGCCCTGTAACCTTGGTGTGAAGGGGAGGAAGTAAACCAAACAATCATAATAATTTTGTTCCCATTTTCTGAAACTCCTTGACTATTCATCTTAGGGAACTGTGTTCATCATACTGCAATTTTTCATTGTGCAAATTGTATTCTCTGATCCATGTTGTAGATAAAATACATTTTTAAAAAATGAAAACACAATATGAAAATCAGCGAAAACCATTTCTTGTTGTTGTTGGGCATCTACCTGTCTTGAGAGGCAATGGAGTGTACCTTCAGGGGCGAAGTCAAACCAGTGGAGAATCACAGCACCTGCTGGGGCTGAAGACTGGTAACTCGTAACTGCTGCCTCTTGCATTGTTTTTGCTGTATAGCAGCACTGAAGTGACCTCGCCCTGGCTCAAGCCTGGGCAGTGTGTATGGAGGTCCTGGGCTGCCCAGGCAATAAGATCCCCCTCTCGGCCTCACTGATGTGGTCCAAAGGAAATCAGAGAATACACCTGGCACCAGCTTTGATGTAGGAGTTGCCAAAAGGAGGCGTACAAAACGCCTTCCAACTGTCTTAGGAACTCCACTTGGAATTTGTTGTAGGGTTTACTCCTTTAACCTTTTCTTCTCCCAAAAATATCCTACAATTTACAACTAAAATAACAAGGTAAAGTGGTGAGTCTACAGTATACCTTCCAACATTTCTCCGATGAAAATAGGCATGTCCCATTCCATGATATTTTTACTCTTTATATCCCACACCTTATTGGGTTGCCCCATCACTCTGGGCAGCTTCCAACACATATAAATACATAATCAAACATTAAACATTTTTTTAAAAAAACCTTCCCTCTATAGGATTGCCTTCAGATGGCTCGGGCGTTGAATAACTCCATACCCTCCAACATTTCTCTGAAGAAGTGTGCATGCACACGAAAGCTCATACCAAGAACTAACTTAGTTGGTCTTTAAGGTGCTACTGGAAGGAATTTTTTTTGTTTTGACTATGGCAGACCAACACGGCTACCTATCTGTTACGGTAAGTTTGTTCTGGGTATAAGTTTTTGTGTGCATGCATGGTATCTGCAAAAGTGTACATGCACATGAAAGCTTATACCCAGAACAAACTTAGTTGGTCTCTAAGGTGCTACTGGACATTTTTATTTTATTTTAACATGCTATGTACAAGCAAGCGAAAATGTGGCCTATTAGATTGAAGCTGTTGAAAAATGTGCAATTTGCATCTCTCTTTTGAACAAGACCATGCTCCTTGGTTTCTTTATTTTAAAAATTGCTCGCAACAATTGCTTTCCACACAATTTCTTTTTAAATTGCAAATTTAAAGGAATTACAAGACCTTGCGGGTGCCTTTCCGTCTTATGCCCCTACCAGTCTCATGAAACCAGCTTGCATCTGACCCCAGCTACCCCAGTGGAATAAATTTCCAGTGAGTGAGCTGTCCTTCCTTACCTGTTGTAAGGAGGGCGAAAAAAAAGAAAAATTCCACGAGATCCTGCATGGTGATGGGAAATCCAGAAAAGCTGTCACCAAGGTGAATCAAATACTCTGGCTCAAAGGGCCTGTAAGGACAGCAAGGGGGGGGAGGGAGTCAGCCAACACCTTCGCAGAGTATCATAGGTTGCTGGCACCTGGGGCAGGGCAAGTGTTGCGCCCCCTGTTGGATTGGGTAGCTGGGGTGAAGATTCCTCCACCAAGGAGCGCAGAGGAGTTTGCCTGGCTGCCCAGAGCAGCACAGAATGGCTCAGAGAGTGCACAGGCAGGCAGGCTCCTAGCCACTCTGAGCCAGAGTGGAGAGGTGTGAGTTTTGCACACACATCCCTGGGGCCTGAATCCTTGGGAGGGACCAACCTGGTTAACTTCTAGGTACATAACCTGTTGATGAGTGGATGTTGCGTTCAGGTACACGCCATCAGCAGGAGTAACCGAACAGCTGGCGGGATGGATTGATCATAGCTGAATCCCGCTGAACACAATGCACCCCACCTTGAAGCCGATGTTCAGTCTACCTCCACTAACTGCCATCTAAGCCGCTAAGATTCTGTTTCCCTTAAAGCAACAGTACCTAAGTCATCACAACACTTGGGGGCAGGAGAGTGTCTCCCTCGGAATGGAATCAAGGGGTTCAATGAGGCTGAGGGTACGTTCTGTCATATGTGGTGAACTTCTAAAAGAGTAAAAGAGTATTGGGAAATAATTTATAAGGAATTGAAAAAAATGTTTTAAAGTACTTAAAATAAAAAGAGTCCTTGGGGAGGGGGGGGGTAATTCAGGTGGAAATTCCCAGGTGTCAAAAAAGGCTATTTATGTATGCCACCACCGCTGCCCGTGTTTTGTAAGCCACAAAATGGGAAGCGAGCGAGGTCCCAGCTAAATAAGAATGGCAACTTAAACTAATGGAATACATGCAGCTGGCAGATGTAACTTACAGAATAAGAGAACAAGAAGAATATACATTTAAAGAAGATTGGAAAATGTTTAATGAATATATGGGTGAAAAGTGTGTACATTTGAAAACGTTGGCCGCATTAAGATAAATTCAACAGTGTAAATTAGTGAATGCAAAGGACCTGAAATAAGTCATCAGGATTGAGGGTAGGATTTACAGACCATTTTAGCTAATAGAGGATGTCTTCCTAAGATATTATTATTGTCGTAGTTATTGTTAATGCACTTCATTATCCACCCTTCACACTAGGGTCGCTGGGCAGATGAAAGCAATTAAAACAGAACATTAATATTAAAACATAATAGGACATAATATTAAAAATAGGTGTGGGTGGGTGTAATACACACACACACACACACTTGCCATCACAGAAATAAGATGGGTCCTAAAAACATATATTTCAAGTGTCTAAGCCAAGGTAAAGAGGTTCGTCTTCAGCATTCACCCAAAGCTGTATTATGAAGGTGCTGGGCACACCTCTGTGGAGAGGCTCTTCTCCCTGGCCACAACTCCTGAGCCTGTGAGGGCAGTGGAACAACCAAGAAGGTATTTTCTGTCGATCGTAGCACCAGAGAGGGTTGGTAGAGAAAGAGACGGTCCTTCAGAATTGTGGAGTTGTTTAAAGTTTTAAACAGTAATATGAGAGTGGTCCAAAAATAAACTGGTAACCAGTGCAGCTGTATAATAATAATAATAATAATAATAATAATAATAATAATAATAATTTATTATTTATACCCCGCCCATCTGGCTGGGTCCCCCCCACCACCACCACTCTGGGAAGCTTCCAACAAAACACTAAAATACAATAACCTATTAAACATTAAAAGCTTCCCTAAACAGGGCTGCCTTTCGATGTCTTCTAAAAGTTTGGTAGTTACCGTATTTTTCGCCCTATAGGACGCACTTTTTCCCCTCCAAAAATGAAGGCGAAATCTGTGTGCGTCCTATGGGGCGAATGCAGGCTTTTGCTGAAGCTTGGAGAGCGAGAGTGGTTGGTGCGCACCGACCGCTCTCGCTCTCCAGGCTTCAGGAAGCTATCAGCAAGCCTGGGGAGCCCGCAGGAGTTCCCGCAGGGCTCCCTAGGCTGCGGATAGCAGCCTGCTGCCCGGCGCGCGAGGCACCCTAAAGCAGAGTGCCTCGCTGCCGGGCAGATATCCGCAGCCTGCTGCTGGCGCGCGGGGCGCCCTGAAACAGAGCACCTCGCCGCTGGGCAGATATCCGCAGCCTAGGGAGCCCCGCGGGATAGCAGCCTGCTGCACGGAGCGCAGGGAGCGCTGAAGCAGAGCGCCCCACGCTTCGGGCAGACATCGGGCAGCCCCACAAGCTCGGGGGACAGCAGGGAGGCGCAGCGCCACCATCCCGCTGTTCCCCGACCTGGTTTTGGGGGGAAAATAAAGGGGGGGATTTTTTTATTTCCCCCCCCAAAAAACTAGGTGCGTCCTATGGGCCGGTGCGTCCTATGGGACGAAAAATACGGTATTTTTCTCTTTGGCAACTGGTGGGAGGGCATTCCACAGGGCGGGCGCCACTACCGAGAAGGCCCTCTGCCTGCTTCCCTGTAACCTGGCTTCTCGCAGCAAGGGAACCGCCAGAAGGCCCTCGGCGGTGGACCTCAGTGTCCGGGCAGAACGATGGAGGTGGAGACACTCCTTCACGTATACTGGATCAAGGCTGTTTAACATGTGAGGGGGTCATATAAATAAATACACACACACACTTCATTTAGATTTATTTCTGATAGTACTCACAGTATGCTGGCATTTTTATCAATATATGAATACTGGCAACTCAATTTATATATATAAATTGGAGTGGGTGTGTATCCAAAAAACACTGTGTTTAACCATCAAGAGAGCCAAACTGCATTCAGAGAAAGTGGTGAATGAACAAAAGAGAAGCATAAATGAATGCAGAGATGCTAATTTAGAGTCAGTTAAAAAACAAAAACAAAAATGAAGCATGCATTCATGTTTTATTTGCTTTATTCCTGGTTGCTATTTTCACTGAGGAAAACAAGGAAACTGGGCTCATCCACAGCATTTGCCTGGAATGCATGGGGCATAGTGGTTTCCTGCTTGCCCCACACTTTCTAGGCATGGGTCTGAGCGGTTTCACCTTTGCACTGCCGCTTTCCTCTGGAAAACCCGCTCTTCGGTGCTAAATCAGCACAAACAGCAAACCACGGGAAAACCCAATTTCTTCTGATTCATTACTGAATATTGGGTTTCCCTGGGAGGAAGCACCAGGGCAAACAGATGTGTGGAGAGGCCCTCTATCTGGAAGGCTAAGCTTCGTTAAGAAAAAGTGTTAAGCAGAGCAGGGAATGAATGCAGAGATGGTGCAAGTTTCTCACAGGTGCCTTTTACCAGGGGATCTTCAGGAACAGGAGCCCAGAGAAGATTGGCAGGTAGAGCCCAGAGGATCGAGATCCCCTAGAAGGATCTGGGGTACACCTGGCATTTACGACGATAGTATCTTTTTCTTCCAAAATGGGAGGCATGCCTTTGTTCATTGCAGCACAGGTAGACTTGATAGTGCAGCCCTTCATAATTATGTCTCTGAATTCTCCATCTGGAAACGGAAGATGAGATGGGCTGATTATGTGGGAATGTTCAGGGTGGCAGGAGAGGATATATTGTTTATTAATATCCTTCCTAACTTGTGTCAGCAAGTTCCTTTATGTAGCAGAGTTACATTCCCCCTTTTATATGCACAGCAGATAGCTGGTTGTAGGCTTGTGTGAGCCTCTCAATATTATACAATTCAATCGGTCTCAGATTGAATTGTACGTTCCTGGTAAATTCCCTTGAATCCCTCTTAAAAGAATAAAGACGCGACAGTCTTATTCAAAGGCAATAAAAGAGGTTTACTCACATCAGTTCACAGTTGGATTCCTGAAGGCAGACTAAGTTACAAATATGTACATGTGGATCTACTCCATATGGGGGAATAATCCCAGTGCTTCTGCTAGCTGAGAGCTAGCAGAGCGGTCCTAGCAAGAAGCTGGTCAAACGAAGAAGGAAGTAAAAAAGAGGGAGGTGAGCTGCGTGACTCATCCTTTTGTTACCTGGACAGGTTAGGTCATGCCCACCTTCTATCATGTGCAAAAGGAAGGATGCTCCAGCCAGGAGAAACAGGAAGTTTCGACTGGCTGGACCAAACATTCCCTCGCATGTCTTCTCTAGCATTACAAGGAATGTTGTTCTTGACTGCCTCTCATGGATCATATCCCACAGATTAGAAAGGAATTGTAATTGCCAGTAACAGCCCCTCCAAACTAGCCTGTGGTTCTTTGGATTTGACCCAGGATCTTTGCCATGCAAAGTAAATGTTCATGCACTGAGCCATGATCCTTTCCCCAAGTGTGGGGTGATCACCTCCCTTTTCTGGTAGAAGCATCCCCTTATATTTTCTGAAAGGCAGCAACACCCATTTCTTCCATGCGCCGCATCAATCCCAAACCAGTGTGGCTACAAAATGCATGGGGGTTTGGGACTGAAAAGGAGCACTGCATCTTACCGGCTTTTGAGCGTGAGAGCACATCAAAGCAGAACCTCTCCGGTCCAGTACAGTTCACCATATCTGCATTGCATGTGCCAGACCAAGAGTAGCAGGAAGGACACTGCTTTCCATTGGCTTTCGGATTTATTCGTTGCGCTGAAAGCACTGACGGGGTGGGGTAGTGGAGAAGGTTCTCAGTCCGAAGGATTGGAGAAGAAAGCAACAGAGGTGCTACAGCAGAAACAACCAATTTGCACACACACACCCCACCCCAGAACTCAAGTCACTGAGAATAAATCCTGCTCAGGTTTATGATGGTCATCAATTTATGAATCCAGCAACAAGTGCAATGAAATAAATAAATAAATAATAATAATACTTAAATTTCTATACCACATTTCCCCCGAGCACAAAGTGGCATGGTTCACCCACTCTTCATTTAACCCTCACAACAACCCTGTAAAGTAGGCTAGACTGGGAGGTGATGACTGGCCTAAGGGCACCCAGTGAGCTTCATGGCTGAGCAGGGATTTGAACCTTGGTCTCCAAGATCATAGACTCATAGAATTGGAAGGGATTGTGAGGATCATCTAGTCCAACTCCCTGCAATGCAGGAATCTTTTGCCCAATGTGGGGCTTGAACCCATAACCCTGTGATGGCCTGGGACTCGGGCTCAGACTCAGAACCAGGGGAGTCTCAGTCCGCACACGATCCTTTGCCTCAGGCGGCAGCTGAACCTAGTCTGGGGCCTGATTCTGAAGAACTCCAGTCTGCACAGGTTCCCCTGCAACAAGCACCAGCTGGGCCGAGTCAGGTGCCTGAGCTTGCCCTGGCTCCAGATGAGGGGATTACCTCATTGCCTTCAGCTGGGCAATCACTTACAGCTGCTCCACTACCAGTTGAGTCAGGAGAGGCTGAGGCAGCGTCTGGGTCTAGTAACCCACCAACATCTCCCAAGCTGCAGAGAGTGAGGTCTGAGAGAAGGAGAGACCTGAGTACTCGCAGGAGGAGTGCTCACCTTCAGGCAAGACAGGAAGGTGAGTCACCAGGGGATCAAGACCTGGCCCAGCATTCTAACCACTGCGCCACACTGGCTCTCAATGCGATGCGACCTTCGGAATGCAGCGTTGCCGAAAGCTATGGCAAATTGTCATGGATGCTTTAGCTGAGATTCCTGCATTGCAGGGGGTTGGACTAGATGACCCTCAGGTCCCTTTCAACTCTAAGATTCTATGATTCTATGAAAAGGAAATAGTGGTGGTAGGACAGGGGGAAGAAAAAATATATGCACTTACAGCGTGGAGGGACTATCAATCTACAGTTTTTGCCAGTGCAACATCTCAGACTGGTCCTTATGCTTTTCCCTTTCCCTATAGTCATGTGCTTTGGGGGATAACTGCACTTGTAAGAGGGTGCGCAGCCTTTCACTACAGTCTGAAGCACCTTGCCATCTGCAGAAGAAGGGAAGAGAAAGAGGTTCATTCAGTCACAATGAAATGAAAGCATCCACCTTATTTCACACAATATTAAGAGTGGTTGATGTGAATAGGGGTAAGGAACAAATGGCCTAGGGACACGGGTGGCGCTGTGGGTTAAACCACAGAGCCTAGGACTTGCCAATCAGAAGGTCGGCGGTTCGAATCCCCATGACGGGGTGAACTCCCGTTGCTCGGTCCCTGCTCCTGCCAACCTAGCAGTTTGGAGGCACGTCAAATTGCAAGTAGATAAATAGGTACTGCTCCGGCGGGAAGGTAAACGGCGTTTCCGTGCGCTGCTATGGTTCGCCAGAAGCGGTTTAGTCATGCTGGCCACATGACCCGGAAGCTGTACGCCGGCTCCCTCAGCCAATAAAGCGAGATGAGCGCCGCAACCCCAGAGTCGGCCACGACTGGACCTAATGGTCAGGGGTCCCTTTACCTTTACCTTACAAATGGCCTTCTCTCTGTTTTTAAAAACTGAGGTTTATCTCTTCTCCCTCCTCTCCCCCTTGTGAATAAATTATATTTTTCTCTTCTTTGCAAGCCTAACCTCCCCTCTCGGACCCCTGGAAGCCGCAAGGCATCTCTATCTGTTGGCAGAGCTATGGGCCTTGGGACAAAGCAGAGGAATGGGGACTCTAGTGATTCAAGACAGCTTGATAAGGTGGGCAGTAGAAAATGCAACATTTATATGGGATAGTAGAATTAGCTACGATGTTCTCGAAGCTACAAACATGAGTCTGACCAAACTGCGGGAGGCAGTGGAAGACAGGGGGGCCTGGCGTGCTCTGGTTCATGGGGTCACGAAGAGTCGGACACGACTAAACGACTAAACAACAACAGAATTAGCTAAAGAATGCAGACCCTCCAAGTGTCCCTATTTCCCAGGGACAGCTCCGGATTTACAGAAGCCGTCCTGGTTTCTGATTTGATCCCGGAATGTCCCGCATTTCCTTAGGACGTCCCTGTTTTCATCTGAGAAAAGTTGGAGGGTATGAGAACGCAACTTTGATGAAAAGTTCCCCACTGCCGTGGCATTGTTTATTGAATATAGGAGCATGCTTCTGTAACCATTGAAAATGTACACGTGTGCAGATGATCCCTCAAGTAACTTATGCATATTCATAACATGTAGTGTTATGGCCTCGGTCCAGTATACCTGAAGGAGCGTCTCCACCCCATCGTTCTACCCGGACACTGAGGTCCAGCGCTGAGGGCCTTCTGGCGGTTCCCTCACTGCGAGAAGCCAAGTTACAGGGAACCAGGCAGAGGGCCTTTTCGGTGGTGGCGCCCTCCCTGTGGAATGCCCTCCCACCAGATGTCAAGGAGAACAACAACTACCAGACTTTTAGAAGACATCTGAAGGCAGCCCTGTTTAGGGAAGCTTTTAATGTTTGATGTATTACGGTATTTTAATATATTTTTTGGAAGCCGCCCAGAGTGGCTGGGGAAGCCCATCCAGATGGGTGGGGTATAAATAAATTATTATTATTATTATTATTATTATTATTATTATTATTATTATGTGAAACTTTGCAGATAAAAATTGAGCTTTTTCTATCATTCCACCCGGACAGTGTTTTCCTCTCTTTCCTGGTTTGGTGGGTTTAATTGTGTGTCTGTCCCTTTACACTTACCTATAATACTTTCAAGAAACACAACAATGCAAGTATCTTGGCCCTCAACGCAGGTCTTCATCCTGCCCATGCAATTGGTGCCAACATCAGCACAAGTTTCACACTCCAAAGAATTACCTGGAAGAAGGAAGAAAAGTGATCCTTTTGTAGGGGTATAAAATAGCGCTAACCCTCTTGACTCCTTTAAGCATTGCATGGTTGCTTGCCATCCCAGTCTCCAAACGTTGTGAGATTCCAGGGGTTCCTGGCGCTTCCCCAAGGTTCGTGTTTCCTTTGGGATGAGGGACAGTGGAGACTGTGGTGCCTTTATGATGCAACCTTGGTTGTCAAATGGCTTGGCTCCCAAACAAATCGGCTCCCGAACAAATTGACTCCCAAACACCGCAAACCTGGAAGTGTTCCAGTTTGCGAACATTTTTGGGAACCCGAACGTTCAACGCAGCTTCTGCGGCTTCCAATTGAGTGCAGGAAGCTCCTGCAGCCCATCGGAAGCCACGCCTTGGTTTCTGAACAGTTCCAGAAAACTAACAGACTCCAAGAACAGATTAAGTTCGAGAACCAAGATACCACTGTATATGGTTTATTTACACATATATACAACCAGGGGTTCGCAGCATTAGCACCCCAAAAGGGTCTAGCTGCAGCCTTGGATTCAAGCAGAGTCTTGCTGGCTTCCAGCCGCTAGCTCACGTAACTCATCTCTCAAATCTGGCCTTTGTCTTTCTAACGACCAGTGAATTGAGGGAGAGGGAGCCACCTATTTTTTTATCTGGCACAGAGCCACTTCTTTTGTTACCTTAATGACCCATACTTAGAGGGTCATGCTTAGAAAGCTAGCTCAATGATTCCAAGAATGGAATCTGTGCTGGAGCCAGGAATTAGAAGGGGGATCAGCAGGCCAGACCTTTGGCCTCTCTAGCTCAGTACTGTTTACACTGACTGACAGCAGCCCTCCCAGAATGAGTTCCCTCCAGCTCTACTTGGGGATGCCAGGGACTGACTCTGAGACATTCTGCATGCAAAGCAGGTGCTCTGCCACCAAGCCGAGACCCTTCTTTCAAGATTTTTTGGAAACACAGACTCTAAAGAGCCTCTACTCAGGAAATTTTAAATTCTTTCCTTCCAACTCTGCGACAACAAACACTCAGCATATTATCCGTCTTGGATGCCCATCTCCAACTTGCTCCCAGCTACTTCTTACCCTTGGTCAGAAGTACGAAGAAGAGGAAAGATCTCAGGAGAGTCTGCATCCTGGTGGGACGGCCACAAGGGACAAGCAATGGAGAAACTCTCTATGATGAAACAAATTTTCTGGCACCAAGAGCCTGCAAGAGTATGCAGAGGGAAATGTCTGCGTGTCAAATGGCAACTTCCCACAGTGTGTATGTAAACATTTGACAAGGCGTAAATGGTGACTTGCTCATAATCTTCAAAAGCAGAGGGATGATACAATTCTCCTCACTTGGCAGAATGTTTACCACGTGTGTTTGTTTTTGTGTGTGTGTGTGTAAGATCTTGAAACTCCTAACCCTTATCCCATTCAATAACTTGGACCTCAAATATCTGAATGAGCACTTCCCTTCCTATAATACAGCCTGAGGAATAAGATCAGCAAAGGATCCACCTTTCTTACACGTTTGGAGGGCAACAACTCAGTTGAGGGTCTTCTCAGTGATGGCTCCATGAATGTCAGACTCCCTTCCCACATGCTATAACCTATCCACAGATGTTTTTTGTGTAATGTGAGTAATAAATACGAATAATGCAATGATAATGATGTATCTATATTATATTATATTATATATTATATTATATATTATATTATATTATATTATATTATATTATATTATATTATATTATATTACATTATATTATATTATATTATATTATAAATGAACTAGAACACTTGACAGAGGATGACAGCAGAGATGTTCCATGGGGAAGAAATATCTTTTTATATTTCCATATGAAATTCCTGGGATGGCAGATCATCACAACCTGCTGCACTCAGGGGCACTTTGAACATGAGCAGCAACAGCTATAGAATCAAGAACTGGCTTTTCTAACTGATTTAAGGGTCATTTTCAATGTGACCCATATCAAGTGTGCATTCAGAGGTTCAGTTCAACCCCATTAATATATGAGTTGCTGTTGGGTTTTTAAAAAAATATATATGAAAATTTGCAATTAAATGTGTATTTTATCTCAATATTTATAATAATAATAATAATAATAATTTATTATTTATACCCCGCCCATCTGGCTGAGTTTCCCCAGCCACTCTGGGCGGCTCCCAATCAGTGTTAAAAACAGTACAGCATTACATATTAAAAACTTCCCTGAACAGGGCTGCCTTAAGATGTCTTCTGAATATCAGGTAATTATTTATCTCTTTGACATCTAATGGGAGGGCGTTCCACAGGGCGGGCGCCACTACCGAGAAGGCCCTCTGTCTGGTTCCCTGTAGCCTCACTTCTCGCAATGAGGGAACCGCCAGAAGGCCCTCGGCGCTGGATCTCAGTGTCCGGGCTGAATGATGGGGGTGGAGACGCTCCTTCAGGTATACAGGACCGAGGCCGTTTAGGGCTTTAAAGGTCAGCACCAACACTTTGAATCGTGCTCGGAAACGTACTGGGAGCCAATGCAGGTCTCTCAGAACCGGTGTTATATGGTCCCGGCGGCCACTCCCAGTCACCAGTCTAGCTGCCGCATTCTGGATTAATTGCAGTTTCCGGGTCACCTTCAAAGGTAGCCCCACGTAGAGCGCGTTGCAGTAGTCCAAGCGTGAGATAACTAGAGCATGCACCACTCTGGCGAGACAGTTCGCGGGCAGGTAGGGTCTTAGCCTGCGTACCAGGTGGAGCTGGTAGACAGCTGCCCTGGACACAGAGTTAACCTGCGCCTCCATGGACAGCTGTGAGTCCAAAATGACTCCCAGGCTACGCACCTGGTCCTTTAGGGGCACAGTTACCCCATTCAAGACCAGGGAATCCCCCACACCAACCCGCTCCCAAATTATAATATAATTTGCAATTCTGAACCTAGCATATCAGGAAATATGCATTTTGGTACATTTTTTGAGCCGAAAACTATCACAAAACTCATAAGAAATGCAAAATCTGAAGTATACATTCTGACTGAGGTATTAATGAGAGAGGTGTGAATTAAGTTTGCTTTTTTAAAAAAGCAAAGTTCTCCATCACTAGTTCTTAAAAAACAAAACAGGGATGTTTCCATACCCTCCAACATTTCTCCAATGAAAATAGGGACGTCCCATTCCATGATGATAATTTAAATATTTATATCTCACACATATTACTGGGTTGCCCCAGCCACTCTGAGCAGCTTCCAACATATATAAAAGCATTATAAAACATTAAACATTTAAAAACTTCATTGATACAGGTTTGCCATCAGACAGTGGGGAGGCAGGGTGTGTTGGATAACTCCATAACCTCCAACATTTCACCAGTGAAAATAAAGGTAAAGGGACCCCTGACTATTAGGTCCAGTCGTGACCGACTCTGGGGTTGCGGCGCTCATCTCATTTTATTGGCTGAGGGAGGCGGCGTACAGCTTCCGGGTCATGTGGCCAGCATGACTAAGCTGCTTCTGGTAAACCAGAGCAGTGCACGGAAACGCCATTTACCTTCCCGCCGGAGCGGTACCTATTTATCTACTTGCGCTTTGACGTGCTTTCGAACTGCTAGGTTGGCAGGAGCAGGGACCGAGCAACGGGAGCTCACCCCGGCGCAGGGATTTGAACCACTGACCTTCTGATTGGCAAGTCCTAGGCTCTGTGGTTTAACCCACAGCGCCACCAGGGACATCCTAAAGAAAAGTGGGACATTCCAGGATCAAATCAGAAACTGGGGCTGCTTCTCTAAATCCGGGACGTCCCTGGAAAACAGGGACATTTGGAGGGTCTGAACAATTCAAGACAGTTCTTGGACTACCCTTATAGCAAATGTACATTGTGGCTGTATTTTCAACCACATCTAGGTCGGGCTGGTTGTTATTTTAACTGCAGACAGAAATGCAAGCTTAGGGGGAAAATACAGAAATGTGCAAGACGAGATGGACTGGAGATAGGAATTTATCTATCTTTGCCCCAAGAATAGGAATGAGTTAAAGCAGTCTCCTACAGAAAGGTAGGGGGACTTCTGCCCCATGGGTCTAATGAAGTCTGCCCATTAGACTTTGCAAGACTCATTTTAAAACATCTGCACTGTTTGCCAGTCTATTTCTGGGCCCATTTCAAGGTGCTCATGCGCTTAAAGTCCTAATTAGCTCAGGCCCCAAATACCTGAAAGGCTTCCTCCTTCTCTATTGACGCCCTTGGCAAGGGGGAACAAGCCCTACTGCTTGTCCCACCACCCTCAAAAGCACAGTGGCAGTAGCAGTCGCACAGGAGAGGGCCTTCTTTTCACAAACCGCTTTGAGATCTTTTACAACCGAGCAGTATATGCCTTTATGAAATTAATAAGAAGAACGAACGAATGAATACTCTGTGGCAGGCAGCCACTGAGGCCACACCGATGCCCCGCATTTAGAGATCTAGAATACCAGTTTAAACAGTTATGGCTTCTTCCCCCAAAGGATTCTGGGAGATGGGCCTGAACTTCATAGGCACTGTCCTGACCAGGGCCAGCCCAAGGCATTTTGGTGCCTGAGGCGAACTACAAAAATGCCGCCCTACGCCCTGCGGAGAAGGAGGAGCTAGTCAAGGTCAGAAACAAGAGGGGAGCAAGATCTGCTTCAGGATCTGCTGCCCCCGTTGATCCTGCCACCTGAGGCTGATGCCACAGGTTGCCTCATGAGTGGGCCGGCCCTGATACAGACCCATAAAAGGCATCCTTGAAGCCCCACCAACCGGGGCCCTAAACAGCCTCAGTCCAGTATACCTGAAGGAGTGTCTCCACCCCCATCATTCTGCCCGGACACTGCGGTCCAGTTCCGAGGGCCTTCTGGCGGTTCCCTCACTGTGAGAAGCCAAGTTATAGGGAACTAGGCAGAGGTCCTTCTCGGTAGTGGCACCCGCCCTGTGGAACGCCCTCCCACCAGATGTCAAAGAGAAGAACTACCAGACTTTTAGAAGACATCTGAAGGCAGCCCTGTTTATGGAAGCTTTTATTGTTTAACAGACCACTGTATTTTAATACTTTGTTGGAAGCCACCCAGAGTGGCTTGGGAAACCCAGCCAGATGGGTGGGGTATAATAAATAAATAAATAAATAAATTTATTATTTATTATTATTATTATTATTATTATTATTATTATTATTATTATTATTATTATATAAAAAATGTTTTAAACTAAGCAGGTGCCAAAACACTGCAGTGGAGATGCCTACCTGGTGTCAACCACACTAAAACAGCAATGCACATAAGTGTAAAAACATTAAGAGAAATCAGCTGCAACCTTCCAACAGCTTGACCTCACCCACAAAGGTGCTCTCCATCACCTCCGGAGACAGACAGAGGCCAACAATACAATACTGGCAGCAGATAGTGATATGTTATTGAAATAAACAGTGTAGCATTTTCTTTGCAGGACGGAAAAACAGGGCACAGTTTCAAGATAGTATATTTAAAAAAAGATACCAGTTTGTGCAAGGTTTGGAGCTGCCAGCATCAACACCTTTTTAACAGCCCACAAACATTTTTGGCTTGCCTGGATGTTGGTCCTCAGGGCACGGAAGTGAGACTCTGGAAACCTCGCCAGTAATGCTGGCTTAATCACTCTGGAAACTGCATCACACCAAGCATCAGATCTCTGCTCCATCGAGCTCAGTACTGTCAGCACTGACTGGCAGCAACCCTCCAGCTTTTCAGAAAAGAAGGCATTCCCAGGACGCCGGAAATTAAATCTGATACGGTTTGCGTGCAATGCGTGTGCTTCGCCGCTAAGCTGCAGCCTTTCCCCCCATTTGCAGATGGTTGGAAGCAGAAATACGGGAGAGGAGAACCACGAAAGCAGCAGTAGCTGCAGGACTGCTTTCAGCAAGGAGGGAGGCTAAAGCCAGCTGCAGGTGCGCGCGCGTGTTTTTGTGGGCTTCTAAGTGGGGACCCCGCAAAATTTGGCACGCACTCTTTCTCCCTGGCACTATTTCCCCCTCCCCTGCCCCGCTACAAACTCAAGGCGGGTGGGTGGCTGTTGCCACAGCTTAAAGGGCTTGGAAGGGGTTTTGAGCTCACCTTCAGTTCCCTGCAAAGCGGCTGGAGTCTTCCTCGAGAGTAGGCATCCGCTTTGGTGCCGTTCCTCCCGGGGGAGCCCCGCGCAGCCCCTGCGTCTAGTCCGCGCCATGTCGCAGAGGGAGCCCAGGTTCTCCCGCCTTCGAAAGCCGCCTCTCCCTCCTCCCCGTCCTCGTCCTCCTTCGCCGCCCACTTTCCCGTCATGCTCGTCCCCTCTGACCTCCGGCTTTCGGCGCCACGCCACGAAAATGGCGGCGGGAGCAGCGGCCTCGGCGGTGCCATCCAGGGCGGCGGCTGTCCCTGCCGAATGGATCAAGAACTGGGACAAATCGGGCAAGACCGAATTCTTGCAGCTGTGTCGTAATCTGTCTGAAAATGTCACTTTCAGAGGTATCCAGCAGGCTTTATATGAGCTTGCATCCCATGTTGTCAAGGGAAACCTAAAGCATGACCAAGCATCCAGTGTTATGAAGGATGTAATAGAATTTCGGGAAGACATGCCCTCCATCCTGGCAGATGTCTTTTGCATTTTGGATATTGAAACTAGTTGCTTAGAAGAAAAAAGCAAGAGGGATCAGTTCATGCAGTTGGTGTCAGCATGTTTGTACTTGGTTTCAGATACTATACTAAAAGAACGTCTGGACCCAGAAACATTAGAATCGTTAGGGCTGATCAAGCAGTCTCAGCAGTTTAATCAGAAATCTGTGAAAATCAAGACAAAACTTTTCTATAAGCAACAGAAATTCAATTTATTAAGAGAAGAGAATGAAGGTTATGCAAAACTGATTGCTGAACTGGGCCAAGATTTATCTGGCAATATCACTAGTGAACTGATCTTAGAAAATATCAAATCTTTAATAGGGTGTTTCAACCTTGATCCCAATAGAGTGTTGGATATTATTTTAGAAGTCTATGAATGCAGGCCAGAGTATGATGGATTCTTTGTACCTTTGATAGAATCTTACATGTACATGTGTGAACCTCAAACACTCTGCCATATCCTTGGATTCAAATTCAAGTGTTACCAGGAGCCAAATGGAGAGACACCTGTTTCTTTGTACAGAGTTGCTGCAGTACTTTTGCAAAGCAATCTGATAGATTTGGAAAACCTTTATGTACATCTCCTTCCAGCAGACAACACTATTATTGAAGAATATAAACGAGAAATTGGAAAAGCCAAACTAATTGTGAGGAAACTTACAGTGGTTGTATTATCTTCTGAAAAGACTGAAGAGAAAGAGAAGGAAAAGGAAGAGGAGAAAACAGAAAAACCACCTGATAACCAGAAACTGGGCTTATTAGAAGCAATGTTAAAAATTGGTGACTGGCAACATGCACAAAACATTATGGACCAGATGCCTCCATTTTATGCAAGTTCACACAAACCTATTGCTGTTGCTCTTTGTCAGCTTCTTCATGTGATGATTGAACCTCTCTACCGAAGAGTTGGAGTACCCAAAGGTGCCAAGGGGACACCAATTTTTCCTTTGCAAAACAAGAGAGCACCCAAGCAAGTGGAAAGTTTTGAAGATTTAAGAAAGGAAGTGATCAACATGCTTTGTTACCTTGGCCCCCATCTCTCTCATGACCCCATATTGTTTGCAAAAGTAGTGCGTCTTGGAAAAGCATTTATGAAAGAGCACCAAGCAGATGCAGGCAAGCAAGGGGATAAAGAGAAAATGGAGTTATTATTCAGCTGTTTGCTGAGTATTACCGACCAGGTTTTGCTTCCTTCTCTTTCTTTGATGGATTGTAATGCATGCATGTCTGAGGAACTCTGGGGGATGTTTAAAACATTTCCATACCAGTATCGGTATCGCCTCTATGGACAGTGGAAGAATGAAACATACAATAGTCACCCACTACTGGTGAGAGTTAAAGCTCAGACAATTGACCGAGCCAAACACATTATGAAGCGTTTAACCAAGGAAAACGTAAAGCCATCTGGAAGACAAATAGGAAAACTGAGCCACAGCAACCCAACCATTTTATTTGATTATATTTTGTCTCAGATACAGAAGTATGATAATTTAATCACCCCAGTTGTCGACTCATTGAAATACCTCACTTCGTTGAACTATGATGTCTTGGCATATTGCATAATTGAAGCACTGGCTAATCCTGAGAAAGAGAGGATGAAACACGATGACACCACAATCTCCAGTTGGCTTCAAAGTTTAGCTAGCTTCTCTGGTGCTGTTTTTCGAAAATACCCTATAGAACTAGCTGGTCTACTTCAGTATGTGGCAAACCAGCTAAAGGCTGGGAAAAGCTTTGACCTGCTTATTTTGAAAGAGGTGGTGCAAAAAATGGCTGGAATAGAAATCACTGAAGAGATGACAATGGACCAGCTAGAGGCCATGACTGGGGGTGAGCAGCTGAAAGCAGAGGGTGGATATTTTGGGCAGATCAGAAACACTAAGAAATCTTCTCAGAGATTAAAAGATGCACTTTTGGACCATGATCTTGCCCTTCCACTGTGCCTTCTCATGGCTCAACAGAGAAATGGAGTGATATTTCAAGAAGGAGGGGAGAAACATTTGAAGCTGGTGGGAAAGCTCTATGATCAGTGTCATGATACTCTGGTACAATTCGGTGGATTTTTGGCATCCAATTTAAGCACAGATGATTATATTAAGCGAGTGCCTTCTATTGATGTTCTCTGTAATGAGTTCCACACCCCTCACGATGCTGCATTTTTCCTTTCACGGCCTATGTATGCACATCACATTTCATCCAAATATGATGAATTGAAAAAGGCTGAGAAAGGGAACAAACAGCAGCAGAAAGTTCACAAATACATTACAGCATGTGAGCTTGTGATGGCCCCTGTTCATGACTCGGTGATCTCCTTGCACATCCCAAAGGTCTGGGATGATATCAGTCCACAGTTCTATGCTACGTTCTGGTCACTGACAATGTATGACCTTGCTGTGCCACATAGCAGCTACGAACGGGAAGTCAACAAACTCAAAGTCCAGATGAAAGCTATTGATGACAACCCGGAAATGCCTCTGAACAAAAAGAAAAAAGAAAAAGAACGCTGTACAGTTCTTCAGGACAAGCTTCTTGAAGAGGAAAAGAAACAGTTAGAGCACGTGCAAAGAGTGCTGCAGAGACTGAAGCTGGAAAAGGATAATTGGCTTCTTGCAAAGTCCACCAAAAATGAGACTATAACAAAATTTCTGCAGTTGTGTATATTTCCTCGGTGTATCTTTTCTGCCATTGATGCTGTTTACTGCGCTCGCTTTGTGGAACTGGTGCATCAACAGAAAACACCAAACTTTTCAACACTTCTTTGTTATGACAGAGTATTCTCTGATATAATCTATACTGTAGCCAGCTGTACTGAAAATGAAGCTAGTCGATATGGCAGGTTTCTCTGCTGCATGCTTGATACTGTAACTCGGTGGCATAGTGATAGAGCCATATATGAAAAGGTGTGTGGCAACTATCCCGGCTTCCTCACCATATTACGGGCAACTGGTTTTGATGGTGGGAACAAAGCTGACCAGTTAGATTATGAAAATTTTCGGCATGTGGTGCACAAGTGGCATTATAAGTTAACCAAGGCATCTGTACACTGCCTGGAAACCGGTGAATATGCACACATCAGAAATATCCTGATAGTGCTGATCAAAATCCTGCCATGGTACCCCAAAGTTTTGAACTTGGGCCAGGCTTTGGAGAGAAGAGTCCATAAGATCTGCCAAGAGGAGAAAGAGAAGAGACCTGACCTATATGCATTAGCGATGGGCTATTCTGGACAGTTGAAAAATAGAAAGCATTGCATGATCCCTGAAAATGATTTCCACCACAAAGACCCACCCACCAAGAATGTAGTACCTACAACAGTGCAAAATGGGCCCGGAGGAGCTGGGCTTACTTCTTCACTTGCAGTAAATGCAGCTAAACTGGAAGAAAGCACAGCTGAGGAGACTGAGAAATTATTAAAGGAGAAATCTCAGGGTGCTGTTAAAGTGATTAATAAAGCTGCCAGTGCAACACCAAAGCTGACCACAAGCAATGGTAGCAATGCTTTCAACAGCAAAGTTATAAAAGATAGAGAAGAGAAAGAGAAATGCGGGAAGGAAAAAGAGAAGGAGAAAAAAGAGAAAACTCCAGCTGCCACTCCTGAGGCCAAAACACTTGGGAAGGATGGGAAAGATAAACCAAAGGAAGAAAGGGTGAACAAAGACAAAGCAAGAGATAGCAAGGAAAAGACACCTAAGACTGATAAAGAGAAGGAAAAGAACAAGAGAGAAGAGAAGTCGCCAAAGGATGAAAAATCCAAGATCATTGTGACCAATGCTGAGTCAAAGTCAGCTGCAGAAAAGGAGAAAGAGAAGGAGCCGTCCAGAGAGAGAGAAGTAACCAAGGATGTGAAATCCAAGGAAAACATTAGAGGAGGAAGAGAGAAGGCTCCAGTAGTTGGGTCCTTGAAGTCACCTGTTCCCCGATCAGAAGCATCGGAGTGTGAAAGGGAACAAAAACGTCGTAAAGTTGATACCCATTCTATTCCATCACATTCCTCAACGGTAAAGGACAACCTCAGCGAACTCAAGGACTCTTCAGCAAAGCACTGCATTAACCACTCAACTCCAACACTGTCCATGAGTAAAGAGAGAGAAGTGGACAAGAAAGATTTGGACAAGTCGAGGGAAAGCTCCAGAGAGAGAGAGAAGAAAGATGAAAAGGAAAGGAAAGATCGAAAAAGGGATCATTCAAATAGTGATCGGGAAGTGCCTCAGGATTCAACCAAACGTCGCAAAGAGGAAAATGGAACAACCGGTTCTTCCAAACATAGTAAGAGTGAAAGTTCCGTTGATTCTCCTCACTCCAATGAGAAGGAAAAGGACAAAAGCAAATCAAAATCTTCAGGCAAAGAGAAAGGAGAATCAGTAAAAGTTGAAAAGATGGAGAAAAGCTCTGGTAGCAAAAAGGAGCCCAGACATGATAAGGAGAAAACAGAGAAAAAAGAGAAACGGGACAGTACTGGAGGAAAAGAAGAAAAGAAACACTTATCAGAGTTGCTGCCAAGTATTCTCTTAAAATGAGAAGATACTGAGGTGTGACCATATATGTATTTTCCGGAATATACATTGCACAGAAGATTGTGAATGAAGAGGAGCCATCTGCATCTCCTTAAATAATGATTCAGTTCTCTGCTTTATTTCCCTCTCATTGCTGAAGATTTGATTGTTGAGTTGTACATTACTGCATTTTTGTTGTTTAGCTTCTTAAACATTTATTTTCAGTACCTGGCTGAAAGTGTTACACATTGTGCTGCAAATTGTTGCCATCGTGCAAATGAACTTTATACGTGGACAGAGTTCCACATTAGGTTACCCAAATACTGCCTGATTTCAGCAATCCTTTTCAGATGGAATTGAAACATTTGCTGTGTTTGAAAACACAACAAATAAACAGTTGTTGAACCTTTGGAATTTACCTCATTTAAAATACAGTTTTTATTTATTGTTTCTAATATCAATAACTAAAATGGAGTGGGAGCATTGTTTTTGTGCCGTGCTTAAGAATGACTTGTATATTATGTGCACAGCATATCACCAGTTAAAATAGAATCAAGAGCTGGCTTTTCTAACTGATTTAAGGGTCATTTTCAATGGGACCCATATCAAGTATGCATTAAGAAGTCCATTTTCAACCCCATTAATATATGATTTGCTGTTGGGTTTTTTTTTAAAGAAAATTTGCAATTATATGTGTATTTTATCTCAGTATTTGCAATTCTGAACCTATCATATCAGGAAATATGCATTTTGGTGAATTTTTCGAGTTGCAAACTATCACAAAACTCATAAGAACTGCAAAAATTGAAGTATACATTTTGACTGAGGTATTAGTGAGAGAGGTGTGAATTAAGTTTGTTTGCTTTTAGAAAAAGCAAAGTTCTTCATCGCTAGTTCTTAAAAAAAAAAAAAACAACAGGGACGTTTCCATACCCTCCAACATTTCATCAGTGAAAATAGGGACATCCTAAAGAAAAGTGGGACATTCCGGGATCAAAACAGAAACTGGGGCAGCTTCTCTAAATCCGGGACGTCCCTGGAAAATAGGGACACTTAGAGGGCCTGGACAATTCAAGACAGTCCTTGGACTACCCTCATAGTAAATGTACATTACGCTCTGTGTTTTCAAGCACGTCTAGGTCGGGCTGGTTGTTATTTTAATTGCAGGCAGAAATGCAAGCTTAGGGGGGAAATACAGAAATGTGCAAGATGAGATGGACTGGAGATAGGAATTTATCTATCTTTGCCCCAAGAATAGGAATGAGTTAAAGCAGTCTCCTACAGAAAGGTAGGCGGACTTCTGGCCCATGGGTCTAATGAAGTCTCCCCATTAGACTTTGCGAGGCTCATTTTAAAACATCTGCACTGTTTGCCAGTCTGTTTCTGGGCCCATTTCAAGGTGCTCATGCGCTTAAAGTCCTAATCAGCTCAGGCCCCAAATACCTGAAAGGCTTCATCCTTCCCTATTGACACCCTTGGCAAGGGGGAACAAGCCCTACTGCTTGTCCCACCACCCTCAAAAGCACAGTGGCCGCAGCGGCCAAACGAGAGAGGGCCTTCTTTTTACAAAACGCTTTGAGATCTTTTACAACCGAGCAGTATATGCCTTTATGAAATTAATAAGAAGAACGAATGAATGAATTCTGGGTGGCAGGCAGCCCCTGAGGCCACGCCGACGCCCCGCATTTAGAGATCTAGAATACCAGTTTAAACTGTTATGGCTTCTTCCCCCAAAGGATTCTGGGAGATGGGCCTGAACTTCATAGGCACTGTCCTGACCAGGGCCAGCCCAAGGCATTTTGGCGCCTGAGGCGAACTACAAAAATGCCGCCCTGCGGAGAAGAAGGAGCTAGTGAAGATCAAGAACAAGAGGGGAGCCACACGTTGCCTCATGGGTGGGCCGGCCCTGCTACAGACCCATAAAAGGCATCCTTGAAGCTCCACCAACCAGGGCCTATATGGAGGGATGCCCTGGGATTTTCGGATGAAGGGTGGCATACAAATTTAATAATAATACTAAAAAGACACGGAGGTGCAAGAAGTGCATGAGCGGGAGAGAGCCTCTAAGGTTCTTTTCACATTCAGGTGACAGTACCAATGTTATCACAATAGGCCCCATCATGAGCCATGACCATGTGTGTTACCTAATTTGCACTGTATGCTCTATCCATCCATCTGTTTCATTTATAGACCACCTTTTTTCTCCAAGGAGCTCAAGGTGGCAGATGTGGTTCTCCCCCTCCTCATTTATCCCCACAACAACCCTGCGAGGTAGGTTAGCCTGAGAGGCAGTGGTTGGCCTAAAGCCATCCAAGTGAGCTTTGTGGCCAAGTGGGGGATTTGAACCCTGGTCTCCCACGACCTAGTCCCACATGCTAACCACTACACTGGCTTCATGGTACCGCTTTAAACTGTCATGGCTTCCCCCAAAGAATACTGGGGATTCTTGTAGCGCTGAGAGTTGTTAGGAGACCACTATCCTGGTCTGGTGGAACACTCTGCCTCATGAGACCAGGGCCCTGCATGATCTGATTTCTTTCCGCAGGGCCTGAAAGACAAGAGTTGTTCCGCCTGGCCTTTGGCTTGGAATCAACTTGATCCCCTCCCCCTCTTTCCTTTTTCCTTTCTCCTTCTGTGATGGAACTCCTATTTGGGGACTTCCCTGGCTTTTTTTCTGGCCCACATAGGACCAGTCAGGATAGTTGGCCTTAGTGAAGATTTGACGTTTTCATCCACAAAAAGTTTTTGATTTCCGTTTCTACTGAAATGAGGCTGCATTTTAATGTTGTACTTTAATCTTGTTTTTGAGTTGTATTTTAATCAATTGTTTTATACCTGGTGTTAGCCGCCCTGAGCCCAGTCTTGGCTGGGGAGAGCGGGGTATAAATTAAAAAATATTATTATTATTATTATTATTATTATTATTATTATTATTATTATTTATTCTGCTTTTACAGTTACAGTTCTCAGAAAGGATTAACAGCCAATCTGTCTTCCTAGGGAGCTGTGAGAATTGTAGCTCTGTGAGGGGGATCGGGATCTCCTAGCTCTTGGCACCCTTAACAAACTGTGTTATTTGGGGGGAGCCATGACTGATTAAAACGGTATTATGCTGCTTTAAATGTAAAGTGCAAAGTGGGCCTCTTACATCTTCAAGTGTGGGAATAATATTAATATTAATACTAATGCTAATACTAATACTACTAATAGGAACTTCAATGAGAGGGGGACACAGGAGGCTGAGATTTCATTGCTGCAAGTGCATTTTGCTGCCTACTGGGAGCTGCTTTTCTAGGCAGCTGGCAAGGGTGCAGGAATCACAGAATTGGTGGAGTTGGAAGGGACCCTGAGGATCATCTAGCCTAACCCCTGTAATGCAGAAACATGCAGCTGTCCCGTACGGGGGTCAAACCTGTGACCTTGGCATTATCATCACCGCGCTCTAACCAACGGAGCTACTTAACTTGTGCAACCCAACTGGTGGGCTGCACTGACTGCGCATTGTGTGTCACAAGCTATGCAGGGTTTAATTATTTGTGGTATTTCTACTCCACCCTTTAGCAAAAAAGGGGGGAGCTCTTAAGAGCAGTTTACAAAAATCAAAACGGCAGCAGGACCTCAGGCTTACAATCTGGAAGGAAAGGACAGTTCAAGGTATTGAGGTTACAGCTGAGGTTGGTGCTGGTTCTGGCCATCTTGCCTTGCTAAAATGCCCTCCCCATACTCAATCAGATCCAGAGCAGCACAATGTGGCAATTTCCTGGTGAGGAGGGGAGGGCAGCCCCAGATACACAGTTCTTGTATAAGTGTTTCAAAACCTCAAGTTCATTGGAAACATTAGATTAACATTTGACAAAGGCCTTTAAAACGAATGCAGCTGACAGCTGCTGCTTCTTTCTAGGCTGGTCTCAGTGATCAGGTAATACCTGTCAGGAAATTTTTTGTGTGTGTGTGTGTTTGTGTGTGAGTGTTAATAGAGTTACACCATCACCATCTTATTAAAAAGAAAGTGCTATAAAGTTATTACAATACGCTGGAGGGGGGCATTTGGAGGATCGCAGCTTTCTCTTTACCTTGGCACCCCAGGAAACCTTAAACAAAGATTCTGTGTGAATTCTGTGTGAAAACCTTAAACAAAAATTCTGTGTGAATTGTGATTTCTTTGGGGGGTGGCTTGGGGACCTTGACACGCAAAGACCTGGTGGATAAACCCTTAACTGGAATTTTGCTGACAGCAGCAAGTATGGTTATCTCCAAGACAGCAAGGGAACCTGTATTATTCTGATACGAGTGCGTGTGGTAAACAGCCCCCACAGAGAAATTAACACAAAACCCAGAGCAACACAAGGACAAATTTGCTGGAGAATGGTGAAACTTTATTACAATTACAAAGACCAGCCCCAAAATGAAAGACCAGCCCGAAACATTTGCACCATTTTATAGATAGGATAACAGACAAATATTTGCATCTTTCTTCTTGTTGTAATTTGCTAGCCTTGTCAGGGAAAGACTAGTATCACATAGGGGAGTTTCCTGGAACAAAGTGATAAGAGTTGATTACTTGTTAATAATTTGTTAAAGCTGTACTGGATGGGACATCAAGTTCCAAGGTGTTGGAAAACAACAATAACGAATATTGAAAAATGGGAGACGGAAGACGAAATGGTTAAATCAACAATGATACAATGGACTACAGACCTGTGACATAATACAGAAATGTGTGCATGGGGAAAGCAGTGGAAAGTAGATATGAAATTTACTGCTTGTTACACCTTAAAAGGTAATTATATGAAAACGGAACGGAAGAAATTAGATTATAATATCATAATAATGATTTAATTGATAGAAGGTAGGATGCAGCAGAAGGGGAGAAAAAACAACATGAAAAATGGGGTGGCAAGTGGACAAAAACAAGAGAAGAAACAAAAATGTATTTTGATTGTATGTGCTAAAAATGTTGAAACTTAATAAAATATAATGGGAGAATATTGAAGAAAGAAAACACTCCCTGCCTACACGTTTCTCCTCCCAACTGCCTTGCTAAGAACCCTTTCAGCATCTTCCTCCAAATCATCCACAAATTTTTCCAGCATTCTCAGCGTTGACATAAAAGCAATTCTTCCTGCTGCTGGGGAGCCAAAGAGCAGCAACAGAGGTGAGAACAGAATATGAAAAAACCCGACCTTCGCGTTGGTCAGTAACTCGCCTACACGCAAAGGCAATGCTGAAGATGGAGGGGACTTCTTCATCTGGGCTCTAAGTTCCTCCTCAGGTTGCTGAACCAGCCTAGCAAGTTTGGCAAGAGACTCATCATCCACACCAAACTCCTGATAGTAGTTTAACATGGAAGGCAAGAGGAGGGAGGTGTCACAAGCAAAAGGGATGCCTGGCGTTGGGGTTGCGGTGACACCACACGACACCGTGGCGACCTCCCATGTGTGTTTCTTCAGAATCTCTTTCTTCTTCTGTAGGATACGTGTGGAGATGCTTGGAAGGGCCAAAATAAAAGCCCGTTGTTTGTGGACAGGGAGGTCCTTCTCTAGCGTTTCCTCCAAACAGTGGAAATCGTACTTGTTGAGGTCATATCTGGAAAGGAGGAAAACCCCCTGAGAGGTGAATTTTGCTTCTCTGAGGCTCTGCATACAGTCTTCACGGATTTTCCTCAGGACACCCTCCTCATCATAGAAGGGGGCCTGTTGTCTCCTGGCACTTTCCAAATCCAAGTCGACCTTGGTGCGCACAAAGTAAAACTTTTTTCCCTGCTGCTTAATTGCTTTTGCCAGGAGAATATCATTCTGGCCTAAACGGCGGCTGCTGACAATAATGAAGAAGTCATAGCGGTCAAAGTTTACCTGCTGGAGGTACGTATCAGCTGTGAATTGATTTGTGCCAATTCCTGGGAGATCCCATATTGTTACACTGGGAAGTTTAGGGTGCTGGTAAGGGACTACCTCCATAGTGGTCTCACGTACTCCAGTTTGTGCAGCACCTACTTCAAGATCGCCAAGACCTCGAAGGGCATTGACCAGGGCAGATTTCCCAGCACCCGTTACTCCCGAAATGGCGATATCAAGCTTGATTTTATCTGGTGTTTCCAGCAAAATGCTAAGGACATCTGCCATTCGGCTGTTTTCCAGAAACTCAGCCATGGTTCTGGAGGTCTCACCTGAAAGAACACAATGCAGAGGCATTTCATTTTCATAGAATCACAGGTGCCAAAACAGTGCAGTGGAGATGCCTGCCTGGTTTCAACCACACTAAAACAGCAATGCACACAAGTGCAAAAACATTCAGAGAAATCAGCTGCAACCTTCCAACAGCTTGACCTCACCCACAAAGGTGCTCTCCATCACCTCCGGAGACAGACAGAGGCCAGCAATACAATACTGGCATCAGATATTGATATGTCATTGAAATAAACAGTGTAGCATTTTCTTTGCAGGACGAAAAAACTGGGCACAGTTTCAAGATACAGTGGTACCTCGGGTTACATACACTTCAGGTTACAGACTCCGCTAACCCAGAAATAGTGCTTCAGGTTAAGAACTTTGCTTCAGGATGAGAACAGAAATCGTGCTCCGGCGGCACGGCAGCAGCAGGAGACCCCAGTAACTAAAGTGGTGCTTCAGGTTAAGAACAGTTTCAGGTTAAGTACAGACCTCCGGAACGAATGAAGTACTTGACCCGAGGTACCACTGTAGTCTGTTTAAAAAAAGATACCAGTTTGTGCAAGGTTTGGAACTGCCAGCATCAATGCCTTTTTAACAGCCCACGACGTTTTTGGGCTTCCCTGGATGTTGGTCCTCAGGGCACGGAAGTGAGACTCTGGAAACCTCGCCAGTAATGCTGGCCTAATCACTCTGGAAACTGCATCGGACCATTGCTCCATCGAGCTGAGTATTGTCAGCACTGACCGGCAGCGGCCCTCCAGCTTTTCAGAAAAGAAGACATTCCCAGGATGCCTGGGATTAAATCTGATACGGTTTGCGTGCAATGCGTGTGCTTCGCCGCTAAGCTGCAGCCTTTCCCCCCATTTGCAGATGGTTGGAAGAAGCAGAAATAACGGGAGAGGAAGAAGAAACCAGAACCACGAAAGCAGCCGCAGCAGCTGCAGGACTGCTTTTAGCAAGGAGGGAGGCTAAAGCCAGCTGCAGGTGGGCTTCTAAGTGGGGACCCCGCAAACTTTGACACGCAATCTTTCTCCCTTGCACTATGCCCCCCTCCCCTGCCCCGCTACAAGCTCAAGCAGGGTGGCTGGCTGTTGCCACAGCTTAAAGGGCTTGGAAGGGGTTTTGAGCTCACCTTCAGTTCCCTGCAAAGCGGCTGGAGTCTTCCTCGAGAGTAGGCCTCCGCTTTGGTGCCGTAGCAGCAACGCACAACAACCCTGACGCCTGCCTGCAATTCTCCGGGACCCCTTGGAAGTAAAAGTGAAACAAACCTTCAGTCTGCCCACACCCAAACTCAAGTCTCTGTGCCTGGTGCCACCTTGTGGCCCTAATTTTTACGAACACCATGGGAAGGCTTAAAGGTTACCCAACTAAGTATTAACTGACATGGTGAAATTTTTTGTATAGCTCATTTTTTTCTACGTGCTTTACGTTTCTTCTTTATGACTACTGTTGCAATAAATAATCTTTCATAAAAGATATTGCATTACATTCTTCATTAAATTATCTTTCCGTTGATATATAATTTTATGGTATTGCTCAAAAAAAGAAAAGGGGAAAAAAGTGGTGTTATGAGCCATCATTGCCAAAACCAGATGACACCTGATTGGCTCTCTAAACACTCCTTTTTCTGATTATTTGGCTGTATCTTTTGATAGAATACAGATAACTGAGCAAACTTTGTTGCATTACATTCTTCATTAAATTATCTTTCCATTGATATGTAACTTTATGGTATTACTCCAAAAGAAAGTGGTGTTATGAGCGATCAAACCTCGGAAATGCACTTTTCCCAAAAGGTTTCCACAGTGTTGGCCACTAGTGTGGTTCTCTCTGTCACACACACACATTCTACATACAGTGTAGAATCATAGAATTGTAGAGCTGGAAGGGGTCCCGAGGGTCATCTAGTCCAACCCCCCTGCAGGGCAGCAATCTTTTGTGCTACGTGGAACTCGAACCCACCTCCCTAAGATGAAGAGTCTCATGCTCTGCCGACTGAGTTCTCCCAGCTTTAAATGTTTGCTGTGAATGCACCTATGCCTGATTTCCTGACAGAGGAGAACTCCTTGTCCGCTCCTCAGTTGCTGGCTCTGATGGGCAGGTATTTCTGTACTGGTTTCTGCAACGCGCTATGGCCTAGTGCAAGACAACGCAGGGCTCCTGCACCTTAAATAGGGGCACAGGAGAGGGAATTTCGGCTTGTCTGCTGCGATTTCCTCTTCTGCACAACCATTAAAAGGTGTGTGAAAGCTGTGCCTTTCCCTTTCCTTTATACTTTCTTTGCGCCTGGCTAGTCTACTCAGACAGCTGACTCCAGTGGGTAAGAGATTCTGTAGATTCTGAGACTAGGATCTGCCAGTACAGTGATACCTCAGGTTAAGTACTTAATTCGTTCCGGAGGTCCGTTCTTAACCTGAAACTGTTCTTAACCTGAAGACCACTTTAGTTAATGGGACCTCCTGCTGCTGCCGCGCTGCCAGAGCCCGATTGCTGTTCTTATCCTGAAGCAAAGTTCTTAAACTGAAGCACTATTTCTGGATTAGCGGAGTGTGTAACCTGAAGCGCATGTAACCCGAGGTACCACTGTAGATCTTGGGTTGGTTTGAATTTCCTGCTGCAGATTGTTTTGACAACGGAAGCAACAAAGCAGCATGTGGCACGCTGCTGAATAAAAATAGGGTGAGCAGAAGTGTGTGTCTGTGGTACGGGTGTGAGAAATACCGTAGTTCAGTTCTGGCACTCCGAACAAGTTTATGGGCTGAGAAATTTTAAGGGTAAATTTTTTCGCCTCAGGCTCCACTTGCTGGATCTCAGGCTTTGTAGAGATTGGAAGAATCAACTGAAAATGAAAGAAAGCCATTAGGAAAAAGATACTTTGGCAAGCATTTAAATCACAGGTAGGCAAACTAAGGCCTGGGGGCCGGATCCGGCCCAATTGCCTTCTCAATCCGTCCTGCGGACGGTCCGGGAATCAGTGTTTTTACATGAGTAGAATATGTGCTTTTATTTAAAATGCATCTCTGGGTTATTTGTGGGGCATAGGAATTCGTTCATCCCCCCCCAAAATATATATATATATAGTCCAGCCCCCCCCCCCAAGGTCTGAGGGACAGTGAACTGTTGAAAAAGTTTGCTGACCCCTGATTTAAATCATGGATAGGCAAACTAAGGCCAGGGGGCCGGATCCAGCCCAATTGCCTTCTAAATCCGGGAGGTATGTTCAGCAGCTTAAAAATGTTCTATATGCTGTATAATGTATAGTGTTTTTAGTTGCTTTTAAAAATCGCGATGTTTTTAATTGCATTGTGCTGTTTGCCATCTTGTAGTATGGCCTGCCTGGGCTCTTTCAGGGGGAAAGGCAGGTTAAAAACCAAACTGATAATAACAACAGAAGCAGTCTTCTTTAAGCATAGAGAATCTTATTAACTGCCCCGAGATATAAATGAAGGGCTTTATATAAAATTAATAAATCATAATAATCCTGAAGGAGCTGCTCCTGTACAGATGCCCAGACAAGGGCTAGGGCCATAGCACTCCTCCCAAGGCAATCTGGGTGGGGTAGTACCTATTTGATATATGTCATGGGACTCTCCACCACCAGATCAACCTCTTGGTGAATCAACCAGCAGGCGGCTTGGTTGATATGCGTTATACGCAATGCCTAAGTCAAAGCTCCTTACATCTTTAATCAATGAAGTTGTGGCCTAATTTGAACCAAAAATAATGTCATGAGTGGTCTGATAGACAGTGCAGGATGGTTGGCTCAGTACCTGTGAATGCAATTAATATCTTAGCCCATTCTTGCTGCATGCAGTTTGACGCTTCTTAAAATGTTGGTAACTTGACTTTGGCCCAATTTTGAGTTTGGACCTCTGAGCACTTTGATTGGCAGGTCTGCAGAAACAGCAGGGAAGGACTGTGGCTCAGCAACAGAGCTCCATGCAGAACAAACCGGGCTCATTCCCAGCATCCCAGCTCATTCCCTCCCGCTGCCACCGCACCACTGCCGCACGATTTCTGTTCTCATCCTGAAGCAAAATTCTTAACCCGAGGTACTATTTCTGGGTTAGTGGAGTCTGTAACCTGAAGCGTCTGTAACCCGAGGTACCACTGTATAGGGCTGGCAGAGAACTCTTTCTGAAACCTGGAGAGACATTGCCCATTAAACAGTACTGAATTAGATTGTTTGACTCCGTAGAAGGCAGAGTCCTATGTTCTTAGGCAGACAAAGATAGGATCTCAGTTTTTTCAACTTTTATTAACTTTCACTCAATACAACAGAGAAGAAGGCAAATACCCTTGAAAGGCCGAAGTGAAAACAAGAGGCAAAGGGGGAAGAGAGGAGTATTTCTTCATTGCTGAGATGCTGCAAAAGAGACATTATAAGAGAAGTTTCATCAGCAGGAGAACTAGGAGGGGATATGCTAACGAGGGAGCAGCCCTGCTGGCTTGAGAGACCTTGGCCTGGGAACAGGTCACATTTCTCATATTAGGAAAGGCAGAAAGCGGTCTGTTCATTGACTGTAGTGTCTGGCAGCCAGATTCAGAAATGCAGCCCTTCATGGTGCTATTTACGACGTTCGTGTCTGCAAGGGAAATCAAAGGCGAGTGGTCAGGGGAGTCAGGAACTAGCGCGCACACACAAAAACCCATCTGCTCAATTTAAAAAAATACCTATCCACGGTAGGACACATATATTTTATCCATCATGGCTGACCTTAAGCTGATATACCAAATTAGAACAAAGGAGCAAAAGAGGTTAAGGTATTATGATATTGTTATGTAAATATATGAGCAGGAATTGATAATTAGTATTATACAGTGGTACCTCTGGTTAAGAACTTACGATAATTCGTTCTGGAAGTCCGTTCTTAACCTGAAACTGTTCTTAGCCTGAGGTACCACTTTAGCTAATGGGGCCTCCGGCTGCCGCCGTGCAATTTCTGTTCTCATCCTGAAGCAAAGTTCTTAACGCAAGGTACTACTTCCGGGTTAGCGGAGTCTGTAACCTGAAGCGTTTGTAACCCAAGGTACCACTGTAATTAACAATAATAATAAATTGAATACAAGGAATGAAATGTGAATCAGAGATAAATATGTAATATCAAGCAGCAATGGGAGAAAGTAGGGACACATTGAGGACAAAGAGTGAGAAGTCAACTTTTGGGGAGAAATTATATTAAATTTGGTGTAATTTGGCATTGATTTGTTGAAATTTTGGGAAACTAATAAATATTATTTGGCAAACAAAAATACAAAAAAGGGAACATCAGAGGAAAAGGTCAACTGCAAATAGCCTAAGGATAGCAAAGAGGAGGTTTCAAGGAAATACCCAATTTGTCAGACCTTCTAAGCTCTTGCCATGGTTACCATGGTACAGTCTGTTTGTATCGGAACAGGTTCCCCATACAATACAGAGCAAGACTGAAAGAGCCCAACCAACTGTTCTGCTTTCTAACCAACATGGTTGCTGTGACTGGACTCGAAAGTTACCTGCCTTGAGCTACTAGACCGGAGGGGGCAGGGGGACCTCTGCCCCACTGGCCAATTTTGGCCTCCCAGGCACATGAGGGCATTTCCCTCAAGCCACACCCACCTACCAAGACATCACTCATGACATCAGTTGATGGGCAGAAGGGTGGGGCTCAATTCTGCATCTGTTGCGGGTGCCTCCAGGGTGGTGTTTATTGTAGGCGTATTTTGCAACATGTTGTTGGCACACTAATAGGAAGTGGTGGGTTTCCAGTGCTACCACATTATTCCTGTCCGGAGGGGATTTAGCCACCAACGAAAGCAGGACAAAATTAAATATTTGTGGTAGGAAAAGTTATGGGATTTCAGCAGGATATGCACTGGTTCGAAATGAAGCAGTGACTGTCCCAGAACCTTTGCAGCAGCAGTCTTGAAAGGGAGAATCGTGTGTCATCACCCTGATAGCATCCTGAGTACAAATCATCATGAACACACAATCAAAAGATGACTGGATAAATCATTCTAGCTCATTATTGTCCGCTACTCTGACTGGCAGTGGCCCTCCAGAGTCTCGGGGAAGATCTTTTCTATCTATGGCCTTTAACTGGAGGTGCCAGTGATTCAGCTTGGGGTTTTTTGCAAGGAAAGTATGCTAGAAGCAACATTAACTACATCCATGCAATTAAGGTGCACATCTTTCTTTGGTAAATAGCAGCCACAAGAAATTCTGAGGGGACAAGGGGATGAAGAGGGCAGGGTTGGGGGAAAATTAACTCTTTCTCTCCCTGCCTCAGTCTCCACAAAAGTCACCTCTCTGAAGATGCTGTTTGCATCTCAGAAAAAGCTAGCCCTGAGCTACAATTCTTTCCCACCGATACTGAAAATCAATCCACATCCCATAGGAAGAAGAAAAACTGAAATGGACTGCAGCATCGGAAATCACAATTAGCAATACCTGTAACCGTGATAAAACCTATGCAGAAAGCATTCCCTCCAGTACAATAGACATATTCCTCAGGGCATTCATCATTTTTAGAATAGCAGGATGGGCAAAACTTTCCATTGACATCGGGGGGCATTCTTGGCACTGAAACATAAGAGGAATCAATTGAATTAAGGAAAGACAGTGTGGTGCAGATTAATTTAGACAAAGTATTCCTAGTCCTTACCTCCCACCTATGATCCCCTGCCCCCTGCAGTGTAGAAGCAGAAGCTTCCTAACCGTTTTTGATGCATGCTGTGTCTGTCTAGACAGAGTAGAAAGTGATTACTTCTTTCCTCATGGTGTTGGGCTAAAATGACTAATAATAATAATAATAATTATTATTATTATTATTTATATCCCACCCATCTGGCTGGGTTTCCCCAGCCACTCCCGGCGACTCCCAACAGAATATTAAAAACACGATAAAACATCAAACATTAAAAAGTTCCCTAAACAGGGCTGCCTTCAGATGTCTTCTAAAAGTCAGATAGTTGTTTATTTCCTTGACATCTGGTGGGAGGGCATTCCACAGGGCAGGTGCCACTACCGAGAAGGCCCTCTGCCTGGTTCCCTGTAGCTTCACTTCTCACAGTGAGGGAACTGCCAGAAGGTCCACAGAGCTGGACCTCAGTGTCCGGGCTGAACGATGCAGGTGGAGACGCTCCTTCAGGTATACTGGGCCAAGGCCATTTAGAGCTTTAAAGATCAGCACCAAAACTTTGAATTGTGCTTGGAAACGTACTGGGAGCCAATGTAGGGCTTTCAGGAATGGTGTTATATGGTCCCGGCGGCCACTCCCAGTCACCAGTCTAGCTGCCGAATTCTGGATTAACTGTAGTTTTCGGGTCATCTTCAAAGGTAGCCCCACGTAGAGCACATTGCAGTAGTCCAAGCAGGACATAACTAGAGCATGCACCACTCTGGCGAGACAGTCTGCAGGCAGGTAGGGTCTCAGCTGGTGTACCAGATGGAGCTGGGAGACAGCTGCCCTGGACACAGAATTCACCTGCGCCTCCATGGACAGCTGTGAGTCCAAATTGACTCCCAGGCTGTGGACCTTGTCCTTCAGGGGCACAGTTACCCCGTTCAAGACCAGGGAGTCCTCCACACCTGCCCTGCTGAATTCCTTCATGTGCCTGAAGGGCACTTCCATTGATCTCCACACATCCATCGTTCTCCACACATCCATCTTTTGCCAGTTATGCTCCTTGTCAGACTTCTGGTCTGGGCAGAATGCCGGAAGAATGACCTGAGCTCTACGGAAAGGTTTGCTTTAGGAACAAACATACCTAGGATCCGTTTACAGCAAAGTTCTCTCAGGGCAGAAAACAGAAGGTTGCATATGCTACTAGTCCACTGAGATCCAATGGGGAAGCCCCAGGGGTAGTTTTCCAGGCAGCAAAGGAAGCTTCCAGGCTGAGCCTGATGCCTGGGAAACTGACCCTGCCCACTCGCTCCACTGCAAATTGCGAGGGGGCGTGGGGGCAGACCTCCAGGAGTGGGCTCAGCCCACCCCTCTAGTATATGCGGCACTGCCCCATCCTGCTCTGCCACCCGCTACCGGGCACAGGCAAATGACCAATTGAAACATGCCCAGTTGGCCCACAACTGCACAAACATGCATGGTGCCAAACCCATACTTTAAAAATGGCAAAAACCTCCTTAAAAGAGCCCAGGAAGGGCGAAAGGCACAAAACCAGAGCCTAGCAACCCAACAAGCCTTTGCAAGTGCAATCCTAGGAGCCCTTGACCGACCATTGAGGCCTGTGGAGAGTTGGAGGTTTGGAGGGAGTGAATGTCGTGGAGTTTGGCGTTGGTAAGTGCTGTTGGTTTTAAAGGGTTTCCAGAGGTTTTGAGGTTGTTTGGAGGCTTTTCCAATGGTGTTTCAAATATACTCGATTTCACATAAATGCTCGGAGCCTCGGAACATAACCCCTGTGCAAATTGGGAGTTGCCCGTAAAATAATACCTACATTCAGGGGAATCTGGCGAACAATTCTCCTTTGAGCAGCAGACAGTGCTTTCCCTGATGTGTTTATCCTGTCCAAGATTGATCTCGAACCATATTTTGCAGAGGTCAGGGGAAAGGCAGCCCTTCACTACTTTTGTAACTGTGGTGTTATCTGCAGAAAACAAGAAAAGAGGGTATATTTAGAAGGCGTAAGGGGATGCCTGCAGAATCCTCATGGGTTATGCGTCAAATGGGCATGCACGGCAGGCGATGAAGATGCACAAAGCATACACAAGCTAACCTTTTTCACTTCAAGGGCGGCATGACATAACTGGGCAGAAAGTGAAAACCAGACTGAGGTAAGGAACAAAACTGGGCGGGGTAAATCCCAGAGCCCCAAAGGAGATTTAAGTGTGAGAATCTCACCCTTCCTTAGTATGCAGTATGCTATTCAATAAGGCTTAAAATATTGAGTCCCCACCCCAATACGCATTTATAGACAGGAAAATGGAGGCACAATGAGTTATATAATGAGAAGAGACACTATTCCTCTTGGGCAGTAGAGGCCCAGCCAATACACCCTGAGCTAAGGTTTGGGCTGTCTTTCTGAGAACGAGGGTAAAACCCAACATATGGCTTTGAAGGCCATGACCCTACTTGCTTTCTCCACAGTTCACACACAAGGATGAGACAGTTGCTCAGTAGCAGGGCTAATGTCCTGCACACAGAAGGCAAGATATTCTCTCTCTCATTCGAGGATGTGAGCAGCCCTCCAGGCTGGGAAGGACCAATGTTGCCAGTGGATTCATAAGTTTTGCACAAAACTGCAGTATATTCACTCCTATGGTCCACCTTTTGGGCGTTCTGCCAAAGTCATATAACACACATCATCAGCAGAAGGGCAAGGTTCCTTTTCGCCAGTGCAGAATGTTTGTCCACGGCAAACTACACACTCCAAAGAGGCACCTGGAGAAAGGGAAGAGAAGACAATTGCATGAATGATACAGGGTGGGTAGAATTCAAAGCTGTAGAGTAGAGAGTTGATATGGCTGCCCCTCTACTTTTGTTTTTGTATTTATTTTTAAACCACTCAGAACTCTTTCCGGCATCCTTTTTACTGCATATTCTAGATGACTTGTACTCAACAGTGATACTAGGGCAGTCATACACATTTCAGTGCTGTTTAAGCCTGCAAACGTTTTTGGGCGGTCACATTGCATCATTTCCAATCAGGGTATTCCCCCCCCCCCCCCAATTCTGCTCCACACAACAATAATGCAATAGCATTGGGGAAGCTCTCCAGAACAAACTAAAGCAGAGCATATCCACCAGTAATACACTGCTATTGTATTAATGACATTATTGCAGAATATTCCCACAACAAAACAGGGTCTCCAAAACCTTGTGGCTATAAGCAAGGCTCTGTGCGCTTCATATATTCCTTATTTATTTTAAAAATGAACCTGTATGCCAGATAAAGGAGCAAATTTACATTAAGTACATTTTTGCCCTCCTGTGTTTCTGTGGAATCAGAGCACGCACACAGACCCTGTTCATGCATTGCTCTTGTATACAGCAATTAGGTTCGTAGATAGCAGATAGGATTGGGCCCGTACTTTTAGCCTTGCCCATGACATTGCATCTTACCATAAGCATGTGTTGGGTGTCTGCCGGGTGTACCCAGGCACCCCCTAATGTTTTAAAAAACCAGTGACCAAGAGAAGCAGACAGAGAGAGGCACAGGCAGAATAAAAAGGCTAGAATGGATCTGCAGCTTCTGTCTGCGTCTCTCTCTGGAAGTGGCAATGGGGTGATTGGCTCCAGCGGTGGCAGTAAAGGAGGAGGAGGACCTGGTTTTTTTAGTTTTTTAAGCTTGGCGCTTGCTTTTTTTTTTGCTATTTATTTTGCGTTTTTGTTTTTGAGGCTTTTTTGAAAATGCCGATTAATTTTCCCGAGGATGAAAAAAATTATCTCAAACTCATGCAGAAATATGGAGAACTAAATTTAAATTGGAAAAATGATGAGCTGAGAGAGAAAAAATGAAGTTGACAGATTCAGCCATCCCTACTGGATAGTCATGTAAATAAATAGACACCAAGTCATGCCAGCTTGGATGTAATTCAGTGTTTTGCAGTCGATGGCCCGGGATTATGAGAGTTGCAGTCCAGGGCCTCTAGGCTGAAGAACATAGATTTCCTAATGAAATAAATCTCCCACTCTGATACCATTAGGAGCTTCCAGCTGCCCCTTACCTGTAGTTAGCAGAGAGAAGAAGAAAATTCCCAGAAAAGCCTGCATGGCGATGGTTCGAAAGCTCTGGATAAGTCTGGATAAGACAAAATTGGTTTTTTAAAATGAACTAAATAGAAATAGGTCAAAAATTAAGGATAAGGACTTGTTGAACTAACATTTTGAATTGGAATATAAGAAGGGGAGGTGTGGGGAAGTCAGGGAAATATGTTATTGAAAAATAAGGATTGTGAACTTTATTTGTTTTTAAACGTTTTTGTTTTTTGATTCTTTTTTAATGTATTAAATTTGAAAATTTCAATAAATATCTTTAAAAAACAAAAACAAAAGCTCCTTCAATGAAGCAAATGTTGTGACTCAAAGTATCTGCTAAAACATTCACGGCAGCAAGATAAATAAAAATATAAGACTTGTTGCCCAGCAGGAAATTCATTACCACAAGCTGAAAACATGAATTCCAGGTAGAGGTGACCTATCCTTTGCCCAAAGAGTCATGTTGGCAATTGAGCAAGCAGCTGAGGTCTGGTTTTTGCAAGCTCTCTGTCTTCCTGAAGACACAGTCCAGTTGCACAGTGGTACCTTGGTTCTCAAACGCCTTGATACTCAAATGCCTTGGTACACAAATGCCGAAAACCCAGAAGTGTTCCGGTTTTCGAATGTTTTTCGGAAGCCAAACGTCCGATGCAGCTGTCGGCTATTGTTTCCAGGGCACCTTCACCAATCAGAAGCTGCGCCTTGGTTTTGGAACATTTCAGAAGTCAAACCGACTTCTGGAATGATTAAGTTTGGTACTCCCCCCCTTCCCCCCCCCCTTTTTTGGCATTTTTGTTTTTGAGGCTTTTTCGATTAATTTGTTTTAGTGACTGTGTGGAACCCAGTTCAGCTACTGATTGATTGATTGTGTGACTGCAGAAATGGATAAAAGCCCCCCCCAAAAAAACCCCAATGACTATCATTTAATTTTAATTATCTACAATACTGTCTTATTTATTTTATAGTACAGTACGTTGATTATTGCTTTCATTTTATGGATCAATGGTCTCGTTAGATAGTAAAATTCATGTTAAATTGCTGTTCTAGGGGTTGTTTTTAAAAGTCTGGAATGGATTAATCCGTTTTGCATTACGTACTTTCTATGGGAAAGCACACCTTGGTTTTGGAATGCTTTGGTTTTGGAACGGATTAAGTTTGAGAACCAAGGTACTACTGTACACATAAACAAGAGGCTTCTTTCTGCTGTGCAAAGAATTCTAAGATGCTTCTCAAATGTTCATCTCATGCTCCCAAAATATCTGAAACAAATTACAGGAAACTCCCCAGCCATGTTGGAGGATTGGTAGAGCCTACAGAAATTTGGAGCTGGCACTGCACCCAGTCAGGCTTTTGATTCTCCTTGGCAGGAGACACTCACCCCTCACAGTCATCTGTTGCAGAGGGGTATCAGGCACTGGCCTCTGTCTACCCCACTGAAGGAGCAAATAAATTTGGATTTGAACTTGGGACCCTCTGCACGCAATGCAGATGCTTTGCCACTGAGCTGCAAATTTCCCACAAGAGACCGGCAGGATCAGACCAAACCTAGCCCAACCAATTATGTCATCTGGTTATTATGAGAGCAACTGTTTAAGAACTGGTGCATGCATTTGATTCCACACACACACCCTTCCCTCTCTACCTCTTTTCCCTCATGTAACACATTTTTTAAGACTGTAAAAGTCTGTCTTGTTTTTAATTGATTGCACATGAGCCACTCTGGGAGCCTTTTTGGCATAAGGGCAAGGTACGAATGCTCCAAATAAATAAATAAAGTAAGCCAAAAAGGAGGTAGCTGGGGTTATTGGTTTGTTTTGGTTCTTACTTTTATTATGCATTTGGGGGTTTTTATAGAATTTTTTTGTTGCAAATCACCCTGAGATCTATGGACAGTTAATAATAATAATAATAATAATAATAATAATAATAATAATAATAATCAGTGCTTTTTTCTGGGGGTACGCAAGGGTATGCATACCCCTAAACATTTTGTACATCTTTGTACTTTTGTTCATGTACTGTATTTATTTCCCCCCGATTTGAACTATAAAATTGTGATTTTCTTGAGTCAAAACTGAGAGTACCCCTAAGCATTTTTTAAAGGGGGAAAAAAGCACTGATAACAACAACAATCCAACTTCCCACTGTGGCCCAAACAGATGCCTTTACACAACCAGGAGATAGATAGATAGATAGATAGATAGATAGATAGATAGATAGATAGATAGATAGATAGATAGATATGATATAAACATCCATGAGCCACTTTCTGTTCCATTTCTGTTCCACCCAGAGAACCTCTCAACCACCGTTCCTAGTGACCAGCGATACCTTCGCCTCTGCCAATTAATATTTATCCTCTTAAAACTGCCAAGCTGGTGGCTATAGGCAAACACCAAGATACATAACACGGAAGGCAGGGGGGAGGAGAATACGGCCAGATCCTTCCTTGTAAAGCGACAGCCCCACACAAGCTAACCCGCAGCCCATTAAAATCGAAATTGTTAGGCAACCCTGCATTAAATTCCAAATTGTTAGGCAATCCTACAGCAGGCCTTTGCCCCGCTGGAGTCTGATGAGATATCTCTTATCTCAAGGCCAAGGGAGCTTAGGGGCTGGGGCAACCCTGTTTGGGTGGGTGGGGGAATAAGTCATTTTTTATTTTTTATTATTGTTTATGTTGTTGTTGTTGTTGTTGTTGTTGTTAGGAAACTGGCAGGCCTTGGATTCATTAATTGTTTTCTTTTGTAAGGTGTATACCTACCGCCTGGGGGGAAAAATAAAAATTAAAACCTTCAAAGCGGATCAGAGCAGGAATGCAGGCTGAGGCCTAGTCCTATCCAGGCTAAGAGCCTTTGCCACCGCCACCCAGCCCTCTCCCCACCCCGGCTTCTTCTTCTCCCTACAAAATTGGGGAAGGGGCCTCTTCTTTTTGGCCTCTGCGTAACAAACCTCTCCAAACAGACTCCCAGCCGCCAAGCGTCTCCGTTTTTGGACCCACCGTAAATGCAAAGCGCTACAGAACCGCTATGGAACTGTCATGGCTCCCCACCCACCCCGGCCTAAGGATCCTGGCAACCAGTGCCGGATTTACGTATAAGATAAACAAGCTATAGCTTAGGGCCTCACTCTCTTGGGGGGGGGGGGATAAAGGAGGGAAAAAACTGGATGTACGTTTCCAAAATATAAGATAAAAAAACAAATAAAACCTACATACAGCAACAGTCTTTTGTGTTGTGTAGGCTCCTATGATGTAAGTCATGGGCCCCGCCTGCTAGCCTGCTCCCTAAAATATCACTGGTTTGCTCATTTCTATATAAATTACTTTGATAAAATGCATATTTTGTTATGTGCAAATGGCTTTAGATACCTATTAGGTCCATAAATTACCATGTAGCATATATTCAGTACAAAAAAACAGTGATAATTTGTTGTTGACAAAGGAAAGCTGGACATATAAATGGCCCCATTAACTTCAGTAGTTTAGGGCCTCATCAAACCTAAACCTGGCCCCGCTGGGAACTATAGTTTATTATTTATTATTTATATTTTATTTATGCTTTTCAGGTTTATACATTTCACAAATTTAACTGTCTTTTTAACATTTCAAAACTTGACTTCCTTCCCCCTCTTTCTGCGGCTCCTTAAATTTATTTTAAATATCTTTTGCATATCCAAGTTAACATAATTTGCTCATTTATTCATCCGCTTTGAATATATACTTCTCTGAAACTGCAGGTTATTGCAACAATCCTGCCAATGTTCTTACCTGTTTACAATTTATCTGTAAACATTCAATAAGCCCTTCCCATTCTTTTATAAAATGTTTATCTTGATTTCTTATTCTTCCGGTAAGTTTCACCATTTCTGCATATTTTGCATAAGTTTTTGGATCCATTCTTCCTTTACTGGGACTTCTGCTTCTTTCCATTTTGGGACGAGTAACATTCTTGTCGCTGTAGTAGCATACATGAATATGTTTCTATACACCTTAGGTAGTTCTGTCCCTCTAATTCCCAAAAGAAAAGCTTCTGGCTGTTTTACAAACGTTATTTTAAACATCGCTTTCGATTCATTGTATATCATTTTCCAGTAAGCTTTAACCTTACTACAAGACCACTGTAGCCTTATGAGGCTTTGCCCTCGGGTGGGAAAAATACTGCGCCTGGGAAAGGGAAGTGGGAGTCAACAGACACTCAAGGAATAGTTCGGAGAAAAGGCTTTTATTTCTACCATCCATGAACTGGTAGAAGGAGCAAGTGTGATAAGTCGCAAAAAGCATGCACGAAGTTCACAGTCCTGTGCACAAGCATATATACCCCTTTCCAGTTCCCTCCTCCTTTCTCCTCCCTCAGGAGTCCTGCCCATGAGTTCCTCTGAGCATGAACAGAAAGCTGTCTTGGGACTCTTGGACTCTTGGCACTCTTCTCAAAGAAGCATCTAAAAAGGCTCCTTCCCCTGCTTCAGGTATCTTGCACCCTGCAATCAGCAGGCAAGGTCCTTGGAGCCAGGAAAGGGGGAATGAGAAGCCGAGGGGGTGGGTCGAGGAGCCCTGGTGGTTCAGCATGTCCAAGATGTTGCAACCGAATGAGATAAGATTCAGTTTCTCAGGCCTGCTATGAACAGAGCCTATTCATTAGCCTTTAAAAGTAACATTTTGCCTTTTGCCACAGCATCTTGTGAGAAAAGCAGAGAAGAGCAGAGAAAAGCTGTTTTGGATTTTTTTAGAAGACAAAAGGAGTTTTGGACAGTTTTGAGGCCTGGGGTGATTATTGAAGCCTGGGGTGATTTCACAGACAGGATTTGGGTATTCTGTCCCTTCACCACCACATATGATAAAAAAGAACCTTATTTCTCTTTACATTTTCAACACTTATTTGATTTAGATTTATACATTTTTGCCAGTTTACTCGGTGTTAGATACCATCAATATATCATTTTCATATCCTGGGAACTATAGTTTAAGGGTGCTAGGAGTTGTTAGGGGTGGCTGCAAACTCCCCTGACAGAGCTACAATTCCCCAGGTGGTTTGAACAGATGGTCCCCGCCCCATTGCCTGACCTCCCCCCTCCCAAAAAAACCCTCTTCTCAAAGAAGCATCTAAAAAGGCTCCTTCCCCTGCTTCAGGTATCTTGCACCCTGCAATCAGCAGGCAAGGTCCTTGGAGCCAAGTCCTAGGGGCTGAAGCCCCCAATAAAATATTTGAGGGGACTGCCCCACCAAAATTGATGGGCATTGCCATTCGAATGGTGTGCACGCACCAGGGGTTACCCAGGTCCCCCCAATATTTTATTCAAGTTGGTACCCCTGGAGGACAGGTGAGCCAGTGGCCGTCGACCTATGGCGGAACCTTTGCGGTGGCATTTCCCTGGTGAAGTTTATCTGCCTCCCTAGTTAATCAACTTTTAGGAAGAAATTAGAAACATTCCTGTTTTAGACACACATACTTACAGCTCCCATTTAGCCTTTTCATATCTCTTGAGTTGTTGCATAACATACCCTCCAACGTTTCTCCGATGAAAATGGGAACATCCTATTCCACCATCATCATTTTATTATTTATTCCCCGCCCATCTGACTGGGTTGCCACAGCCACTCTGGGCAGCTTCCAACATATATAAAAACAGAATAAAACTTTTTTAAAAACTTCCCTACGCAGGGCAGCCTTCAGATGTCTTCTAAACGTCGTATAGTTACTTATCCCCTTGGCTTGGGGGTTGCATAACTCCATCCGCTCAAACATTTCTCCGATGAAAATAGGGACGTCCTAAGGAAAAGTGGGACATTCTGGGATCAAATCAGAAACCAGGACGGCTTCTGTAAATCCAGGACCATCCCTGGAAAATAGGGAGACTTGGACGGTCTCTTATAAATATGCTGACATTTTTCAGTTGTACATTTGAAGGCTATACATTGAAAGTAAAAAAAAAAAAAAATGGAGGTTAAAATATAGTGTATTATTACTGCTGACAATGACTAATAAAGATACTGGTAATTCGCTTCTGAGTGTGTGCTGGGGGACACACAGATTTCACAGGCATTCAATGGGTAAAAAGACAGTTCCTGGCAACCTGGAAATCAATGGTTGAATGTTTTTAGAATGCTTTAAAAATGTTTTATCTCAATATGTTTGCCATCTTGGGCTCCTTCAAAAGGAAGCATTGGATATAGATTACATAGACTACTATTATTATTACTACAGTGGTACCTCAGGTTACAATTCGTTCTGGAGGTCCGTTCTTAACCTGAAACTGTTCTTAACCTGAAGACCACTTTAGCTAATGGGGCCTCCCGCTGCTGCCGTGCCGCCAAAGCACAATTTCTGTTCTCATCCTGAAGCTAAGTTCTTAACCCAAGGTACTATTTCTGGGTTAGCAGAGTCTGTAACCTGAAGCGTATGTAACCTGAAGTGTACGTAACCCGAGGTACCACTGTACTACTATTAATTATAATATCATCCATTGATTGCCTTATCCACCACAAATTTGTGAAAATTTATTTGTGTACCACCTATTAGTGGTACACCCTCAGTGAGTGCAAAATTGGCCATGGTAAGGACATTTTCAGAAACATCCCTACTGTGTACAAATATCATTTCCATTTATTAATTTACCTGACCCTCCAAGCATTCATTTTCTTTTTTTCTTTTTTATATAATTTTCTCATTTTTACATCCTTAAGATATCAATGACTTCCTTTCTTCTCTTTCCATGGTTCATTTTGCATATCATACTGTAAATCCCTGCATATTTTACAAAAACTATACCATTCAGTATTCTATTATTACATCCATCAAAACTTATTTACACTGTTGAATTTATGTTAATGCTGCCAGCGTTTTCATGTACACAGTTATTTACCATATATTCAATAAACATTTTCCAATCTTCTCTAAATGTATGTTCTTCTTGTTCTCTTATTCTATATGTTAAGTCTGCAAGCTGTGCATATTCTGTCAACTTAAGCTGCCATTCTTCTTTGGTTGGGACCTCGCTTGTTTTCCATTTTGGGGCTAACAGAACACAGGCTGCAGCAGTGCATACATAACCTTTTTTGACACCTGGGAATTTCAGTCTGAATTATCCCCAACAGAATGGACTCAGGGGTTTTTTTGGAAAGTACTTCTGAACATTTTTTCAATTCATTATGGATCATTTCCCAATACAGTGGTGCCCCGCAAGACGAATGCCTCGCAAGACGGAAAACCCGCTAGACGAAAGGGTTTTCCGTTTTTGAGTTGCTTCGCAAGACGATTTTCCCTATGGGCTTGCTTCGCAAGACAAAAACGTCTTGCAAGTCTTGTGATTTTTTCCCCACTTTCCCCCCCTTTTTTCTAAGCCGCTAAGCCACTAATAGCCTTTTAGCAGCTAAGCCGCTAAGCCTTTAATAGCCGCTAAGCCGCTAATAGCGCTAATCTGCTAAGCGGGTTGCTTCGCAAGACGAAAAAACCGCTAGACGAAGAGACTCGCGGAATGGATTCTTTTCGTCTTGCGAGGCACCACTGTACACTTTTACCCTTTTACAAGTCCACCACATATGAAAGAAGGTTCCATCAACCTCTTTGCATCCCCAGCACTTATCTGATTCAGTCTTATACATCTTAGCAAGCCTACTTGGAATTAAATACCATTCTCAAGCATTCATTTTCTAATCAGATAGAAGCACATCAAACAAGATTACTGCTCGAGAAGCTGCAGGATACATATGGATTGCGGCTAGCATCATGTGGCTTCAAACACCAGCTGTGGGAGATTATCAAAGTGGGTAAGGTGTACCCGGTCCAAGTTTTGGATGGCTTGGCAGAGATTACCTATTCTTTCTCTTACCTAAAGACTCAGAGGCAGAGGAGCGAAGGTTTCTCTTTTATACCTTCCAGCCTCCCCAAACTTGCCAGAATGCAGTAAAATGCCCCTCTTCATTTACTAGCAAAGCTGTTTGCTCAAGCTATCATGGGAGCCAGATTATTAAGAGAGTTGAGACAGGTCTGACTTGTTCATGTGCTTTATTACCACTAACTTAAATCCAAACAAAGCTGTTCCTGGGTGGTGACATCATCTATTACTTATTAAATTTATAGACCACCTTTCATCCGAAGATCACATAGTTGTTCACAACTTCAAAAGCTGTAGCTGGGCAGAGGTTCAACCCCCTTTCTGCTAGATTCCCCTAGATTCCGAGGGATGGAAAATTCTTTACCTTAAGCTGGGGTTGCACAGGAAAGCAGGTCTCCTGCCTGTGTGGGGTGCAGTTGGGTAGGGCATGCTGCAAGGGGCAGGACTGGATCAATACTATTTATGAAAGTATCACATTCTTAGTCCATCCTTCCTCCAAGCATGTTCAGGGTTCCAAATATTGGATTCAAGGGAGAAACTGGGGAATCAGCTCTGATCAACAGAAACAGACAAAAACTGAACCTTGTTTCTATTCCAGCATTCATTCATCTTCTCTCTCAGCAAAACATTGGATCTATTCCGTCAGCACTTTCTGAGTCCACCCTTCCCTCAAGAAGGTCAGGGCTGCTCCCAATGTCTTGATGTTGAAAGGAGGCAAATAATTATTTCACCTCTGATCCCTGGGCAGTGGATCTATCTGATCAGTGGATCAATAGAACAGGAAAATGGCACTGACTCATCCCCCCCCCAACTTTTATTTTATTTTATTTGTTTCACTCAATAAAACATAGAGGAAGGCAAATCCCTCTGAAACTCAAAAACAAGAGGCATCTTTCTTCAGCGGTGAAATGGTGCAAGAAGCTCATTACAAAAGAAGCTTCATCAGCAGGAGAGCCAGGAGAAGGAATCTGAATGGGAGGGGAAAGGAGAGAGGAGGAGGAGGAGGAGAAGAAGAGGTGGCTGCCATGGCTGGGGTACATTGAACATTTTTAACACGATTAACATCATGAAAAATCCCTCCGTCAAATGTTTTTAAGTGGGTGCAGATGCCTTCACGAGTGCAGCCCTTCCTGGAGCTGATTACGACATTCTCCTCTGTGCGTAAAAACAAAAAGATGAGTGGTCAGAAGATCCAGTAACTGATACACACACGCCGAAAAATGCATATAACCACGATATATAGCGTTACATGCCACTCCAATCTCCACCAAGCGTCTGCGTGAGACTGGGGGTTCCAGGCACTTTCCTAGGGTCATGTTTCCGTTGGGAATCAAGGCACAGTGAAGACTAGTGTCTTAAAAATATATATGGCTTATTTTACACATATTTATACCTAAAGCCTTCCATTGAAGGAGTGCAGAATATGATGCCCCAGGAATGTCCCTCATTGCCCCTCTAGTAACTTCAATGATCTTGGGTTCAAAGCAGCAGCCCACCATGGCTCTGGAGTTCTCACCTTTGTTCCCCTCCTTCCTCCAAGAACACCTTGTCAAACGCAACACCTCCCCTTCTGTCTGCTCCCTCCCCACACACACACACACTGGGGAGACCTGTTTTTTTCAAAAGGACGGCATTTTTCCTGTGTGACATCACACCCACGTTACCCTGGCAACCTCCTTTGGAGGGCTATCAACCCCTTCAGTCATGCTTAACATCTTCCATCCCAAGCGATACCTTGAAAAACAAACTGAGCTTGCATTTTATTTTGTTTTTTACACTGCTAAGCTATATCTCACCCAGGGGAAAACTCCAAGCATTTAGTAATTTCTAGCACTCAGTAATTTCTAACATCCACTAACTTCTTTGAATTGCAGGTGCTTTTACACCCCCAAACTCTGGGGCTATGCCCTTGCGCGTACCTCCCCAACCAACCTCAACAAGTAAGCAAAGCAAACTAAAAGCCTGAGCAAAAAGCCTGTCACGGGGGAGCACGGGGATGCTGGTCCCCATCAGTCTTAGATTGGAAAGGTCTCTCTCCTTATTGAGAAAACATTAAAGAGCTGATTGATTGTAAACAGTCCTAGGTGCCAGACTTGCAGGGCTGAACTGCTGTTGCGCCAAATCCTTGAAGGACAAGTTAGCTACCCAGCAAAGGGACGCAGGTGGCGCTGTGGGTAAAACCTCAGTGCCTAGGACTTGTTGATCGTAAGGTCGGCGGTTCGAATCTCCGCGGCGGGGTGAGCTCCCGTCTTTCGGTCCCAGCTCCTGCCCACCTAGCAGTTCGAAAGCACCCCTAAGTGCAAGTAGATAAATAGGTACTGCTTTATAGCGAGAAGGTAAACGGCGTTTCCGTGTGCTGTGCTGGTGCTGGCTCGCCAGATGCAGCTTGTCACGCTGGCCACGTGACCCGGAAGTGTCTTCGGACAGCGCCAGCTCCCGGCCTCTTGAGCGAGATGAGCGCGCAACCCTAGAGTCGGTCACGACTGGCCCTGACGGGCAGGGGTACCTTTACCTTTAAAGACCCTTCACTGCAATTCTTATTGGCTAACGTCACTAACAAGTGGGCTTATCCTTCCTGGCTAAAATCACTACTAGGATGGGAGGATAGCAGACCATGCTAACCTCCCAGGGAACCTCCCTGCCTTACTCATTGGGGCTCAGCATTTCTGCGACTGCTATGTACCTATCAAGAAAGCATGCATGTTAATTGCATTCATGCTGTTTGCATCAAATCCAGCTTGGCCCAAGCTACTATCCAACAGCGCTGCTAAAAGGCATTTCACACAGCAGGAGTAGTAAAAGCTTAAAAGGGCCGTAGCAATAGAATCAGAAATACCTGAAAGTGTGACATAACTAACACAGTAAGTTTCAGATCCAATACATTCTGTCACCGCTGCAGAACAGTTGCCTTTGTTAGACGAGCAGCCTGGGCAAATCTTCCCATTGGCTATGGTTTTCCGTTCTGGAACTGAAAAGCAAAAGGAGTGTGAGAGGTTCAAGGGAGCTTGTGTAAGTGCCGTTCTCCTTAGAAAGACCCCCCCCCCCCACTACGTATGAAGTAGAGTTTTGTTTGCACCACATTTTTAAGCAAAGCGGCCTAATTTGCACCCCCTGGACCCATGGTTTGGTTCCCAACGTGGGGGCAATTTTATTTTTAAGGAGGGCAATTTGAGAATGAGTTAGACCAAGTTAATGGCCTTTTAGCTTCCTCCACATGAATAGGAGTTCACTTTTTGAATAATAAGAATTATATGTCATGGAGGGTGGGGGGACATTGGGATTTTAGAGATGCTTAGGTGGGGCATGGCCAAAAAAGGTTGGGAACCACTGCCCAAGACCAATACAAAATTCAGCAAAGTTAGGAACCCCTGAAACCGCCTAGTTGCCTCCACAAGGCAGAGGGCTGAAGGATGTGCAATGGCTCTGGGAGCTTTCCAGGGCTCTCCTGTGACCTTCTCAGAATTCGATAAGCAAGGGAAACCTGCTGGGTGTGCAGGTTGTGGTAGGAATAAATAAATGAAGAACAGGGAATAGTGGGTTCCCCTGCTCTTCATATATTTATTCCCCTCCCCCTGCCACCACCCCCAGCTTGCCTAAGGTTGTGCTAGCATAAGTAATCAGATCCTAAGCTGCGGGCCCCTTATAATGTGATTTGTACTTCTCCAAATTCTGTTGTACAATTCTTGGCTCAAAACACATACCAAAAGGTATTTAAAAAATATAAATGGTATCTCAGGATAAAATACATTTAGAAATTTTGGTGTTTAGGTAAATTACATATTTAATGCTAAAATGTGCACCAGAACCATATTTACGGTAAATATTTCTACAGGTTTTTTATTTTAAAATATCCATAGATTGATGCAGAAAGAGGACAGCCTAAACATATGAATAAACACATGCAAGGGTACCATAGACCAGGAACAAAATTATGGGTCCATCTCTGAACTGAACTAAGGATGGGTAGATCAGCTTATTTCCGGCCCTTGACACTTTTGTCAGGGGTTCAGGAGCAGAGGGACAGGAAAGGGAGGGATTGGAGACCGAGGGAGAGGAATCCGAGGGAGAGGTCAGCGATGATAGCCGTCCGAGGTCTCTAAGTCTCTCCAGCGAATCAGAGGATTCACAGAAAGGGGCTCCCGTGGTCAGAGCTAGGGGGTTGCCAGAGGGAACACCCCAGGAAGGAGGGGCCAGAGGGGACTCAGAGAGCAGCAGCTGGAAATCGGGACCAGCTTCCCCACCGGAGAGCAGTAAGGGGGAGGAGTCCCAAACATCAGCAGCAGGCAGCTTTCCGTCAGCGGAAGGACATGAGTCAGGGTTAGCCACGCCTGCATCAGAGAGCGAGGAAACGGTCAAAAGGAAGGTCAGGGGCAGCGCGCGCACGCCAAGTTCAAATGTACAAGAGGGGGGAGCAATGAGCAGCCCGGAGAGGGAGCCGGGTCCCAAAGCCCGGCGAAGAGAGGGGGAGGAGTCCGAAGGGTCCGCTTCCGAGGCGTCCAGGAAGGAAGGCACCCAGGGGGGTAGTAGGACCCAGAGGAGGAAGGAGAAACGTAGAAGGTGGAGTAAGGCTAGAGTCTTAAACTGGTGTACAGGGGGCGGAGACTCAGACGAGGCTTCGCTGGTCTAGGGTCTAGACGTAGAGACGCACGCTAGGGTTTGAAAATGGGAACTAAACTTCAATAAAGACTTTGTACAGTTCTGCTGGCTAGCGTTGGTCTTCTGTGAGCTGGGACCTGCGGGCAGTCTCTGACAGTAAGCCTCGTCTCAAGTTTCATCGGTTTTCTTCGCCTCAAGCATCGCTGCGGGAGCGAGGCAGGGAGGGCAGGAGACTGGTGCCTTGCGAGCTCACAAAAGTCAGGGGAGATGACTACAGAACAGAAAATAGCTTCCCTGCAAGAAGCGGTGACACAACTCAGCGCTGAAATAATCGCATCCAGGAAGAGAGAGGAAGAAGCGGCAGCTGCCTGCAGAGATCTTCAGGCCAGGTTGGAAGGGCTTGTGAAGCAGGGGCTACCGGGACCCAGATCCGAGGGGATTGGGCTGGGGAAGAGAGGAGGCAGCATTGTATCTCATTTTGATGGGAATTTGCAGCAGTACCCCAATTTCCGAGCAGATGTGCTGTTTGCGCTGAAGCTGTTGGATAGAGACTTTAGAGATGAGCGGGAGAAAGTGGGATTTATTTTGTCTCATCTGCATGGGGACGCGAAAGCATGGCTGCGCAATCTGTGGAGGGATAATGATCCAGCGCTCCAAAGCGCAGATGCATTCATTAAAGCAATGGACTCCTGTTTCTTATCTAACATAGACATTGACATTGCCCGGAAAGACATATTTGGGCTAAGACAAGGGAAAGCCAGCGTAAGGCAGTATCATTCCCGGTTTTTTGCATTGGTCAACGCGCTGAATTGGGATAAGGATTCTCCGCCAGTTAGAGACCTTTTTTTGGAGGGATTGAGCCCACAGATCAAGGAGGAGATGGCACGGGGAGAGAGACCCACAACCACTCAGCAAGTGGTTGAAAGAGCGCTGTCGATTGGGGTGAGGCAGGAGGAACGCCCATGGAGCAAAGAAGAAGGGCGTTGGGGACGCACACCAGCGAGAGGGCCCTCCCTCTTGCCTAGAGAGGCAGCGCGTGCGCAGTCCACGCCTCCACAGGGAGGGGGCGACGAGCAGATGGAGATTGGCGGTGCTAGGGCTCACTCAGCTACCAGAGCCTTAACACCGGGAGCAGTAAAACCGAAGCTGCCTAGAAGGAACAGGAAGTGCTATATATGTGAGAGTGAAGAGCACATGGCGAAAGAGTGTCCCCAGAGGATCCACAAGCACACTGCAGCTTCAGTGACAGTATTGGAAACAACTCAGCAGAGAGAACCACAGCAGGGAAACGACCAAGTCTGGCTGGAATAGGAGGCACTGGGGCCCAGCCAGACGAGTCAGTGAGGAAGTCCCCAGAGATTTTACAGCCCACAGACCCCCTCCCGCCCAAACCAGTGGTGCAGCTCACCGCATCGCTCCAGCTGCCCAATGGACTCACCTTAGAAGTGCCTATTACAATTGACTCTGGCAGTAATGCAGACTTTATAGGACTGGAGTTCATTCAACAACACAACGTAGCGTTACTGCCAGCCACGCTGCCCCTGAAGGTTGTCACGGTGCAGCAGACGCCGCCGATGGTGATGCAAATTGGGAATCACCGGGAGGTCATCAGCTTCAATGTCACCCAACTGTCGGACACGCCTGTGGTATTAGGCATGAGTTGGCTGCACAGGCACAGCCCAGCATTGGCTTGGTACCAGCGCCAACTGACTTTTGGATCCTCCTACTGTGCAGAACACTGCATTATACCCAGCCCAGAAGGGGAAGAGGAGGACACGCAGTTACAGTTGGGCACGCTGCAAGCAGTACCCCTCAAGTATGCGGAGTTTTTGGAGGTATTCTGCGAGAAGGAGGCGGACAAGCTACCCCCTCACAGACCCTATGATTGCAAGATTGACCTCCTGCCGGGGGCGACGCTGCCAACTGGGAAACTGTACTCCATGTCTGAGGATGAACTGCAGGAACTCAGGGAGTTCATAGATCACAATTTGAAGCGTGGGTTCATCCGGGAGTCAAAAGCGGTGGGAGGCAGCCCAGTATTCTTTGTGAAGAAGCGGGACACGCCCCAACGGAGGCTGGTGGTGGACTTCAGAATTTTGAATTCGAAAACCAAGCCCTCAGCTTTCCCCATGCCCAAGATAGACGACCTGCTCGCGACGGTGCGGAAAGGACGCGTTTTCACCAAGTTGGATCTACGTGGGGCGTACAACCTGATTCGCATGCGCGACGGCGACGAGTGGAAGACGGCCATGTTCACGCCACTGGGCACCTACGAATACAGAGTTATGCCCTTCGGATTACAAAATGGCTCTCACACTTTCCAAGCCTTTATGCATCATGTGCTGGCGGGGCTCCTTTACAAGAAGTGCGTATGCTTCCTGGACGACATCCTGATTTTTTCAGAATCGAGAGAAGCGCACGAGAGGGATGTCAGGGAAGTTCTGCAGAGACTGAAGGAGCACAGGCTGTACGCCAAGCTGGAGAAGTGCCAGTTCGACGTGACGGAGGTGGATTTCCTGGGCTACAAGTTGTCGGACAAGGGGCTCGCCATGGACAGCGCCAAGGTTCGCACAGTTTTGGATTGGAAAAGCCCACGCAATCGGAAGGAAGTCCAGCGGTTTGTCGGCTTTGCCAACTTTTACCGCAAGTTCATCAAGGGATTTGCCATGCAGACAGCGGCCATCACCGACACGCTCAGCTCCAAGAAGAAGAAATTCATCTGGACGGAGCAAGCGGAGCAGTCCTTTCAGAAACTCAAGCGTCTCTTCGCGTCCGAAGAGCAGCTGCTGCATGTGAATCCCAGCAGACCCATGAGGGTGGAGACAGACGCCTCAGACAGAGCCGTGGGAGCTGTCCTGTTGCAACAAGACCAGCAGGGGGACTGGAGGCCGTGCGCCTTCTACTCGAGGAAGCTCAGCAAGTCGGAGCAGAATTACACTATCTGGGACAGGGAGTTGCTAGCCATACATGCAGCATTCAAGGCATGGAGGCACTTCCTCATCGGAGCCAGACATACAGTGCAGGTCCACACGGACCACAAGAATCTGGAGTACTGGCGCACGGCTAGGTTCCTCAACCAGAGACACATTAGATGGGCAGAGTTCTTCGCGGACTTCGACTTCAAGATAGAGTACATCCCAGGCGACAACAACGTGATGGCGGATGCATTGTCCAGAAAGCCGCAATACCTTGAGGAGGCGGCACCGTCGGCGGCCAAGCACATTTTCGCACCGGAAGCGTGGGCATGCGCGTCGGCAACCGTGGACCTGGACGCCGTACGTCGCGCGCTGCGGGAAGACCCATTCGCACAGGCCAAGATGGAGGAGGTGCACAGGGGCACAGCGAGGGCCGACGAGTTCCAGATACGCGATGGGTTGCTCCTCCACAAGGGAGCACTCTACGTGCCGGGAGACGACCTCCGCGCAAGGGTCCTGCAGCAGCTACACGACGCTCCCACCGCCGGGCACTTTGGCAAAGAAAAGACTGTCGAACTAGTAGCCAGAGACTTTTGGTGGCCCAAGATGCGGGGGGAAGTAGCGGATTACGTTTCGAGATGTGACACCTGCCAAAGGGCCAAGTCAGTTCACAAACCGCCGGCGGGACTGCTGGAACCGCTGCAGACACCGTCTGAACCGTGGGAGAGGGTGGCCCTGGACTTCGTCACGGATCTGCCCAGCTCGAGGGGAAAGACAGCAGTGCTAGTGGTGGTGGACATGTTTACTAAAATGGCACACTTCATTCCGTGTGCGAAGGTAGCCACGGCAGAGCAGACCGCCAAACTGTTCATAGACCACGTGTTCAAAGTCCACGGTCTGCCACGATCTATTCTCTCCGACCGGGGGCGACAGTTCATCTCGAACTTCTGGCAGAAGCTGATGGGCATTCTGAACGTCAAAGTCAATTTGGCGTCGGCGAGACACCCTCAGACCAACGGGCAAGCGGAGAGGGTCAACGCCATCATGCAGCAGTACCTGAGATGCTACGCCAATCAGCAGCCCACGACATGGGTGGACTACCTGCCACTCGCCGAGTTCGCTTACAACAATACGAAGCACGTGTCGACGGGGGTGACGCCGTTCTTCGCCAACAACGGGAGGCATCCCAGAACCTTCCCGGGTTTAGAGAGAGTGGCGGAGGGGGAGCCACAGGCAGCGGAAGCCTTAGCGTCGGAGTTGCAGGAAGTCCACGAACAACTCAGGAGGCAGTTAGAACTAGCAAAGCACGCATACAAGGTGCAGGCTGACAGACACAGAAGAGTTGGGGAAGACATACAGGTGGGAGACTGGGTCTGGTTAGCAGCGCAAGCAGTGCCGACCAGATCGTTAGCGAAGAAGAAGCTAGGGCATAAGCAGCTAGGACCTTACCAAGTCCAGGCACAGGTCAATCCAGTGGCCTTCCGGTTGACTCTTCCGGAAGGTTCCAGAATGCATCCGGTGTTCCATAGATCGGTGCTCACGCCCTACAAAGCACCTCATAGATTTCAGGAACCAGACACAGCACCAGACCCGCTCAGAGAAGGGCCCAGAAAGGGGGGGTCGCCTAGGAGGGGGCACATCAACGAGGTCACAGAGATTTTAGACTCGAGATGGGGGGAAGAGGGAGTAGAATATCTCCTAGCCAGAGAGGGTACCCCGGCCAGTGCCAACAGCTGGGTACCGGACTATGCCTTGGAGGAGCCTCTGCTAAAAGAGGAGTTTCATGTCATCTTCCCGCACAGGCCCATGCCAGCAGAGTATTTCGACGACTGGCTCTTCACACCCACTCTTTCAGCCAGCACATTCCAGGGGTTCACCTCGGACGAGGAACAGGCACCAGTCCCGAGCTCCCAGGTGGGTTCGCCACCAGGGTCTGCCTCAGACCACTCGTATTGGTGGGACGATCAACCAGAGGAGCAGTGGCGCAGGAAGTGGCTGCGGGGTCCTTGGCTGGGACCACCCGAAGAGGGGGAGGGGGGCGAGACGGACATGGACGTGTTGGGGGACAACGTGGGGTTCGAACACGGAGACAGAGAGATGGAGGCAGAGGAGAGCGAGGTCGACGAGTACATGGGGGACGAACTGTATCCTGCACGCACCCCCGCTACGACGGAGCACCCAGTACCCACACCGGAAGGAGGGGAGGGGGGAAGGGGGGCTTCGAGGGGGGGATGGATGTCAGGGGTTCAGGAGCAGAGGGACAGGAAAGGGAGGGATTGGAGACCGAGGGAGAGGAATCCGAGGGAGAGGTCAGCGATGATAGCCGTCCGAGGTCTCTAAGTCTCTCCAGCGAATCAGAGGATTCACAGAAAGGGGCTCCCGTGGTCAGAGCTAGGGGGTTGCCAGAGGGAACACCCCAGGAAGGAGGGGCCAGAGGGGACTCAGAGAGCAGCAGCTGGAAATCGGGACCAGCTTCCCCACCGGAGAGCAGTAAGGGGGAGGAGTCCCAAACATCAGCAGCAGGCAGCTTTCCGTCAGCGGAAGGACATGAGTCAGGGTTAGCCACGCCTGCATCAGAGAGCGAGGAAACGGTCAAAAGGAAGGTCAGGGGCAGCGCGCGCACGCCAAGTTCAAATGTACAAGAGGGGGGAGCAATGAGCAGCCCGGAGAGGGAGCCGGGTCCCAAAGCCCGGCGAAGAGAGGGGGAGGAGTCCGAAGGGTCCGCTTCCGAGGCGTCCAGGAAGGAAGGCACCCAGGGGGGTAGTAGGACCCAGAGGAGGAAGGAGAAACGTAGAAGGTGGAGTAAGGCTAGAGTCTTAAACTGGTGTACAGGGGGCGGAGACTCAGACGAGGCTTCGCTGGTCTAGGGTCTAGACGTAGAGACGCACGCTAGGGTTTGAAAATGGGAACTAAACTTCAATAAAGACTTTGTACAGTTCTGCTGGCTAGCGTTGGTCTTCTGTGAGCTGGGACCTGCGGGCAGTCTCTGACACATGTGTTTGTCACTTCTTGTTCCGTCCAGTTTCTGCAATAATTTCTAATTTTTTAAAAAACAAAAACCTATAGAACAAATTGCGTTCTTGAGGTATTTAAATACACATTTAAAGGCATATTTCCTTCACACATACTATTGTTACCTTAACTTTTTGAAAGTCTTAAATTATTGTTGTTAATTTTTCTTATTTATAATTTCATTGAGGTGTCTTTTTTGTAAACGGTGGGGGTTTTTCATAATCAACTATTGTATAAATTTCAAGAAATAAAAACAGATACAAATGAAAGATCTCAGCAGTGTCTGGAGCTGGAGCGAGGATCAGCAGAACAACAACGGGAAAGTTTTAATTTCAGTCAAAGGACACCTGGTGACAAGCCACGATTTATCCCATGTGGAGAGGCTGCATCTCCTACCACACATCGTAAAAAAGACTTGAGATGATTATTATTATTATTATTACCCAACCCATCCGGCTGGGTTTCCACAGCCACTCTGGGTGGCTCCCAACAGATTAAAAACAGAATAAAACATCAAATATTAAAAACTTCTCTAAACAGGGCTGTCTTCAAATGTCTTCTGAAAGTCAGATAGTTGTTTATTTCCTTGACATCTGGTGGGAGGGCGTTCCACAGGGCGGGCGCCACTACCGAGAAGGCGCTGTGCCTGGTTCCCTGTAGCTTCTCTTTTCGCAGGGAGGGAACTGCCAGAAGGCCCTCGGCGCTGGACCTCAGTGTCCGGGCTGAACGATGGAGGTAGAGAAGCTCCTTCAGGTATACTGGGCTGAAGCCGTTTAGGGCTTTAAAGGTCAGCACCAACACTATGAATTGTGCTTAGAAACGTACTGGGAGCCAATGTAGCCCCCAAGGGCTCTTGCCTCCTAGGTCAAGCCCTACTGCAGCTTGTGCCCTCCAGAAGTTTTGGAACACAACTCCCATCATTTTTCACCACTGACCATGCTGGCTGGAGTTGAAAGGAGTTGCAATCCAAAGCTTCTCGAAGCCACAACCTTTGGAGAAGGCTGCCCTACAGGATGTGGGTACATCATGCTGCTCAGTACTGCCTGGCGAATCATCTACCTCTCAGTGGGTCACTGAAAATATTGTTCCAACCCTGGAAAATAATCTGTGTTTGTAACATAGATCCTTTCAAATTTCCAGAGATGTCGCTTCTTGCCCATGTACTGTAGTGACTCAGCAGTCCTTTCTCATTAGTATTTATTGTTTACCGGAAGGTTCCAGGCTGTCTGAGCCCTCCTTATATAACTGTGTGCAGGTGTGAGAGCCAGTCAGTCTTTCTTTCGTTTTCAAGCTATTCAAGTTCACTGCCTTCTCTCTGTAACTGTTTTTTTGAAGCTATGCACACAGCCAGGGATCTGGCTGAGGGCTTGTAACCACTATGCTTATTGAAATGCTTTGGTAAAGCGTATTTGCTCATGGAGTGAGCTGTTTGTGCTGCCGACACACTGCTGAGTTACTCTGCTGAGCTCTTTACATGCCCTGGAGTCTGAGGGAGTACTAGGCATGCATACCAGGAAAGCCCTGGGGGTGTCAGGACCCTAATCCTGACAAATGCAGCCAATTAATAAGAGCTTAAAGTATATTCTATGGGTCAAGATTTCATTAATTAATTGTTAGCCCTTCATCTGTTAGAAACTGAGACCGCACGGAATGGCCACCTCATGCAGACAGACAGAAAAAGGAGACAACTTATACAAAAACAGAAACCTACGTATCGGAGCGGCTGGATTGCAGGCGTTCCTTTCGCAACAGGTGGCAACCTGCCTTATGTGGCTCCCATTGCCATCAGTCATAGTGATCACACCAAAAAGGCAAATTTCAGAGTTTGCACATCCCTTTGCCATGTATACATCCTTAACTACACAAAAAAGAAGAAAAGAGAGGATACATTTTGATGGTGAGAGCTGTTACCTGCTCAGTCGTAGTGTGCTATGTACTCGGGCATGCATGGAGGGAAGGGACCATGTCACAACTATTTATTTACAACAATACGATGACAGAATTATTTAAAAAAACACACAAGAAAACTGGCCTACAATTCCCATCATCCCTGACCACTGGTCCTGTTAGCTAGGGATGATGGGAGTTGTAGTCTCAAAACAGCTGGAGGGCTGAGTTTGGGGATGTCTAGTCTAAATTAAATGAAAGAAATAGGCCCCACAAAACAAAACTTTCTAACTGTCAAAGGCCAAGGTAAACAGGTGGGTCTTCTTCAGCATATGGGGAAAGCTGTAGAAAGAAAGTGTCAAGTGCACCTCTATGGGGAGGGAGTTCCACATTTTAGGGCAGAGCTTTCCAAACTGTGTGTCGTGACACGTTGGAGCTGCAGTGTGTAGGTGTGTCACATGAACGGTCCCTGCTCTCCTCCCGGGGCTGGAAAGGGGTTAGTTTAACCTCTGGTTCGCGAACAAAACTAAATTACTGTGTCGCGAAATGATGCATGTCTAAAAAGTGTGTCACCAACATGAAAAGTTCGGAAAGCTCTATTTTAGGGGCTGCCACAGAGAAACCCAGGCTCCCTTTCACTGCACTTCTATGGATAGTGGAACTGCTGAGGGAGGCACCTCTGCTAATTTTAACACCTGCAAGGAACTGCAGACATAGAGGCAGACTTTCAGATATCATGGGTCTAAGTTGTTTAAACACCAATATTTCAAACACCTTGACTTGGGCCTAGAAGCAAGATGATAACCAGTGCAGTTGTTTTTAAAACAAGGATGGTAAGAGCTCTAAACAGAACCCCGTCCAGTAACGTAGTCATTGCATTTTGTATCTGTTGAAGTTTCTGCATCATCTTTAAAGGCTGCCTCACATAGACAACATTGCAGCTAGAGCCGTCTTTCGCATAGGGCTTAGTGGTGCGTTGCGCCAGGGTGCAGGCCTCTCAGGGGCGCCCCAGCGAGTGGGGGAGCTGCATGGCTTTACCGGTGGCCCTCCCTTTACCTGCACGCCTGCCAACTATATGGCTGGTGGGCGGGCGGGCAGCTTGCATCCTCAGCCTCTGCGGGAGGAGAGCGATCCCCGCAGAGGCTTAGGGTGGAAGCTGCGCCCCGCCAACTATATGGCTGGTGGGCTCGCAGCTTCCCTCCCAAGCCTCTGCGGGGATTGTTCTCCTGCAGTGGCATGGGGGAGAGTTGCGGGGGCCCCCATAGCTGACAGTGCGCAGCTTCGCCCCCACTATCCATGGTAATTTGGGGGTGCTGGGCGGATATTTGCACTCCGGCGCCGCATTTGCTAAAGACAGCCCTGATTGCAGCAGTCCAATATTAAGACACACTGAAGGCTTAATCTAGGCCTTAAGTATCATCGACCCCCTCACCCCAAGTATAGCTTTGATTCCCAAGAACCTACCAGCTCTCTCTGTGGGGCTATTGGTAGTAGCAGAAACCAAGTTCTGCACAGAGGGCCTCAGATGTGTTCTCTGGTTAAAATATATAACTCCCCTGGCTGGCAAAAAGAACAGGTCTCTGCTGGAGGCCTGGGATAAATTCAGAGTGGACGGTACTGGGCAAAATGGAGAACTGATCTCACTCAATATTAGGTGGCACCACTCATTCACATATTTTGCACAAAAATGTGGCCTATTCATTATATGACCTGGTTGACTTATGATCCCTCTCATCCACCTTTACTGTTTTCAAGCAGAGAGCTGGAACAGGCGTCAAATTCTTCAGGACAAATCTCCCTCTCGCTTGTGCAGTTGTTGACTCCCTCGCAAATCTCACACTCTATAAAGGCACCTGAAGGAGGGAACAGAAGGGCTTTCATGTAGTGTATGGCATGCACAGAGTTCAAAGTTATCAACTCCCGAAGAGCGTGTCAAGTCCAAATGAATTGCTAATGCAGTGCTCTAACATAAAACTAGATGACCCTTGGGTCCCTTCCAGCTCTGCGATTCTATGATATACAGTATTGCCAGGTCAAAAATTATGAATACAGTGGTAGCTCGGGTTACAGACGCTTCAGGTTACAGACTCCGCTAACCCAGAAATAGTACCTCAGGTTAAGAACTTTGCTTCAGGATGAGAACAGAAATCACGCGGTGGCAGCAGGAGGCCCCATTAGCTAAAGTGGTACCTCAGGTTAAGAACGGACCTCCAGAACGAATTAAGTTCTTCACCCGAGGTACCACAGTACATATAAATTAACTACACATATGAATTAATATACACAAATTTTATGCAAAGAGTATTTTCTGGTTGGCATTGTTCTTTGATCATGCATTTTCTCATTTTATGAACAACGTGAAAGCAGTTCCCCCTACTTGGATCTGAACGGCTGCATTGGTCCAAATGTAATAATTTTCCTTTTCTGCAAAGCTAAAAGTAACATACAGTTCAAGGCAACAGCGGTTGGTCATGGTGACAGGGGCTGTGTTGTTCTTCCTCCTTCTCAATGCCATTGTCCCCAATGTTGCTGCCAGTTCTTGGGTGGCAGGGTGTCAGCATGCTGCCGGCACAGCAGCAAAGCTAATCTGATATTCCCAATATTGCACTTGTGCCATGGCAACCTCCCCACTGCATTGCCTCTCTCCCTCTAAGTAACCAGCAGCAAATCGTGGCACTGCAAAGCCAGGAGTGCAATGCAGCCCCACCCTGCCCTGCTGGCCCCTACTGGTTCCAGGGCATGTGCAGAGTTCCAGATGTTCTAAGTTACTCAGTGGCACCCATCCCATAGTGAGCTTACCTGTAGTTAGAAGTACAGAGAAGAGGAAAAGCCCCAAGAGAAACTTCATGTTGATGGGAAGCACACGGTGTGAAGCCTAGGAGAAAGGAAGCAAATTTTGTGGCTTGAAGGACCTGCAGAATACGCAAAGCAGTGGCATAAACAAACAAACAAACACCAAAAGAGTAAAGGTAAATAAACCCACAGGAAATTCGCTGTAATAAGCTGCAAAGAGGAGTTTCAGTTAAAAGTGGTCTAATCTATGGAAAAAAAGCCATATTGACAATCTGCTCAGCAGCGGAACCCAAGATAACTGTTGTATAGTCACGGTTTGGTCAACACCGCCTTCCCCTTTCTAGGCTTAGAAAATAAATTGCAACAAAAACACAAAGCTACCCTGAACTGAGGAGAGCGACCATAACATGGATTATGAATAGGTGGCCATACTAAAATTTGCAGTTAGGCAGCTAACTGTTGGGTGTGCGGCAGCCACCTTCCTGGTCGAAGCAGTGATGGCCCTTCCCTTGACAGACTACCGCCGTGGGGCCTTCTGAGGAAGAACCGCCGTTTATTTTATTTTATTTATGTATTTATTTATTTATTACTTGCCCTGCCGGGAGTTGCAAGAGGGAGCAGTGATGCCTCCTTCAAAACTGGCTTTCCGTTCCCTTCTCTAAAACATGTACCCTGCACAAAACCCCTCTGCAACCTCCAGCCAGTCAGCGAAAGGATTCGGCCGCCAGCGTGTGCCACGCACGGAGCAGAGGCGGGCCTGGCTTTTCTGAGGGCTTTCCCAGACCCGTTTCAGATGAAGGAGATGTAATCCTGCCCTGCTCCTGAATACGTCTACCTTTCCCAGCTCACACGTCTCGGACGCTCCTTGCTGGGGCCGTTGCCCTGGCTGCCAGCTTTCCCCTCCTTTTACTCCCATGTAAGCACACCTGGGGCCTAAGAAGCCTTTAAGCAGGGCCTCCTTACTATGTGGGCTGGAGAGGGGCAGGGGCTACATCAAGCAGGCAGAGCGGAAGGAGCAGGAGGAGGCCTGACTTCCAGGCCTCTTCCGCTTATACCAGGGGTAGGCAACCTAAGGCCCATGGGCCACAAGCGGCCCATTGGGGTTATTTAACCGGCCCATGAGCCGCCCCTGAACCAAGCCACCCGCTTGGCGAGTCCCTACCCGCTGCACTAAACTGGCGCAGCACAGTGCAGGGACTCGCTCCTGCTGCGCCGGAAATCGCGTCTGCGCAGACGCAGACACCAGAAATCGCATCTGTGCAGATGCAGACGCCAGAAATCGCAGGCGTGTGTGCACGATCCGGCCATAGCTGTCAACGTTTCCTGTTTTTTAAGGGAAATTCCCTTTTTCCGAATAGGATTCCTCGCAAGAAAAGGGAAAAGTTGACAGCTATGGAGCCGGCCCATGGAGGGATCTCCGCTGGAGTGCACTGACCCAGGCATGGTAAACCTTGCCGACCCCTGGCTTATACCCAAAAATGGGGCAGCAACCTAGTGACCTCCAGGCTCACCTTAGGGCTGGTACTTATGGGCCTGCAGACCCACCCCCACCCCTCTTTTCCTCACAAACAAGGAAGGAGTCGAGCGGCTAACTTTTCCCCTCTCGCTTTTGCATTCAGCAGGGTTTTCACAAGTTGTCGTAACCAACTTCCAATTCTCTGTATTACCTTCTGGGGCGGATGGCAGTTTTGGAAAGAGTTGCTATCGATGAAATGGAAATGACGCCTTGCTATAGCAGGGAAGGCTCTGGGGGAGTCCAGTTTCTTCTCAATTCCCACTGAGAAGGTGCTGCTAATGGTCGGCCAAATTCCAAGCTCTTTTTTCTTCCTTTTTTTCTTTTTCGTGGGTTCTTATTTTTAAACGAGAGTTGGCCGGGGGTGAGGGATGAGGGGACAGCTCTCAAATAATAGAGGACGCTTTGAAACAAAATAGAGAAATGTCCTCTGTAATGTAAGACATAGTAGGGCTTTTAACACAGACCTCCAGCAAGGTTACTCCTAGTCTAATATAGATGAAGGAAGGGAGGGGGCTGGTGGATGAAGCTTTCTTAAGAAAACAGTACATGCTTCATTTCCTCTTATCTGAATACAACAACACATCCCCACTTAAAAAATCAGGAGTCAGATTTTGTTGGATATGTCTGTGCCCAGGCTTGCATCAGGGGACGACTCAGCTATACAGCTGCAAACTAAAAGGTTTTAAGTGTGTTGTAAAGCGAAACATACAAATGTGACACTAGATGGCATCAGTGAGCAATGGCAAATTCAATGTGTTTTTCAAAATGTTTTTTAAAAAAGCATTTTCACAGTGTTTCTTTACATGTGCGTAAGATTCCACCAGGGTGTCTCATCACACTTTCATTCTTTGGAAGCATATTGGATTTCTGTGTTTTTGCGGCAACTACCACGGGATCACCACCCTCCGCTCCCCACCAGAAAAAATGCCCTAGAATAGGGATGGATGAATCTGCTGGTTTTGGATTTTTTCTGTTTCTCATTTTTCCATTTTAAAGTCCTCTATGATTCCACATCAGTTTCCTTTTGTTTTTTTCAAAGCACTTCCAGGTGACATTCAGGACTCCACAGCCAAGCCCCCGTCTCCGCCAATGACTACAGAGAGGGTGGCAGAAGGACTGATGGTGGTAGCATTCTCTTCTTGTTGTTTTGTTTTTTTAATGTTTTATATTCAGAGATGTACTGGCCAGTCACATGGCTACAGCTGCTCATTTTCTTATTGTCACTTTTAAAACATATTATCATTTTATAAAGGAAAATTGTGCTTATTTCCAAGTTGATGTCTGAGGCTGATAGAAGTTGTAATCTAAACATCTGGAGGGTCAGTTTCAGGATCGGCTGGAAAGATGAAGAAGCGATTCTCGAAACAAGGAAAATTTCATTCAGTATGCAAGTTTATTACTACATGCTCGTAATACATAGCACACAGATAAATACTCTAGCTCAGTAAACCTCATCTAGTCCTATACAGAAAACAAACTACTGCTTTCCCACCAAATACTGAAGTTTCTGTTGCAAGGGCAATTTACAGAAGGAATTGGTGGCATAACCAGAGCAAATAGACAGAGTGTTGGCCTCCCACTGGACTGCGGTTCTTCTTCTTAATCCAGTCCAAAATCTGGGCTTTGTTTTGGTGTGATCAAACACCGGAGAGTCCCCAGCCCTGTTCTGAAGAAGTGAACAGCTTTCCAACCTGGGTGTTGGCCCCCATTCAGCACATTCTCTTCCAAGATGAGTGCCTGACAATATGGACCCACTCAGAGCTCTGCGTAACGCAACACTCTATCGCACATCTATGCAAATAGTAATGTAAGACAGGTTAGGGCCCCTACAAACTGGTGTTTGATTGTGGGTGAGTTCTGCAACTTATTATAGACACAGTAATAGTATATCGGTGCATTAGTGGTGCATTTGTTCTGCTTTATGAGTTGTTACATCATGTTTTCCCAATACTACCGCATCATCCCGAAGGGCTGGAGCACAAGAAAAGTGGGACAAAAACAAAGCAAACACCCCGAACATTTGTGGTTGGAAAGTTATGGGATTTCAACATGAAGTTACAGGAAGGGCACTGATAAGAAAGGAAGTAGTATAGCAGCCCCAAAACATATTGAAACAGTATAGTATAGTATAGTATAGTATAGTATAGTATAGTATAGTATAGTATAGTATAGTATAGTATAGTATAGTATATAGTAAGTATATAGTATATAGTATATACTATACTATAGTATATAGTATAGTATAGCCCCAAGAATATCATGAGCACAAATCAACTGATAAAAAAGGACATTCAAGGGCCCCTTTATTCTTAGAGGCTAATGCAAAATCTCCTTCACCTTAAAGTTCCTCTGTTCTTTATATGTATAGATCACCTAAGTTCAGGACCCTGATTTTTCAAGTGCTCATGGCACTCACAGCCAAGAACTCCCCATGAACTCTGCAGCTTCTATTGTTTTCTTTATCTCTTTTCACTTCCATGAAATGCCCAAAGGAATTTAACAATATAAACAGGAAAAGCATATAAAGAATTTTACTTGCAAAACCATTTCCTCCCCCCAAAAACCCCAAAACATTGATTTTGCGGATTCCATGTTACTAGCAGATCTCTAAACACGAGCAGATAGGTGTCTGGTCTTTATTTGGGACTTTCAGTGCTCAGAGGCTTTTGCACGAACATTCTCCGCATCTTCCTCAACATCTTGCAGAAAGCATTGCAGCATGTAGTAGATGGTTTTGAAAGAAATAGTGGAACTGCCCAACACAGGTATGAACTCAACAATCTGTTCTAGCACTGTTGGTACTTTACTCTTGGCCAAGAGATCAAGTACAAATTCTTCGCTGATCTCATTAGCCAGTGGAGACTTCTTAATAACTGATTTCAGCTCACTTAGAGGTTTACCAGCCCGGTTTGCAAGACTGCACAGGGACTCTTCATCCAACCCAAAAGACATGCAGAACGTTTTGAGTGTTGTCACCAAGAAGGAAATATGGCAAGATAATTTGAGAGCTAACGGAGTCACACAGCCAAAAAAGGAAGACACAAGGGCCTGCTTCCATATAAGTTTCCTCATCTCAGATTTCTTCTTCTCCAGGATATCTCTTGAGAAAGTTGGCATTGAGAGAAGGAGGGCGTGTCTTTTGAGATGATTCAGTTCCTTCTGCAAGGTTTCTTGCAGAATGGGGAAATCATACATGCTCAAATCCCAATTTGATATCAGAAAAACCTTTGGAGAAGCCTCTCCCAGTTTTCTCAGTTTATCACAATAATATTGCCTTAAGTCCTCAAGTGTCTCCATTTCATTGAAGTTGGGTTTCCTTCTTTCAGCAGCCATGCTAAGATTAATTTTAGGGTGCACATAGTAAAACTTCTTTTTCATTTTCTGAATCTCACGAGCCAGCTGGGTGTCACTCTCTGTAAAACGTTCTGAAGCAATGATAAAGAAATCGTATTTGCTAAAATCTACCTTCTCCAGATACTCATCTGCTTTGAAATCATCTGTTCCAATTCCTGGTAGATCCCATAGTGTCACCTTGGGGAACTTCGGGTGCTGATATTTTGTTGCAAACATGGTTGTCTGTTTCAGCCCGGTCTTAGCTGAGTCCTCTTCAAAATCTGTCATACCCCGCAAGGCATTGACAAGAGAAGACTTGCCAGTACCTGTATGCCCTGTGATGGCAATGTCAAGTGTGGCATTGCTTAGCAAATCTAACTCTTGCCGAATCTGGGCAACCACATCTGGAAGATTTCTTTGTCTTAAAACAGCCTTCATATTTTCCAAGTCAGCAATAAAAGTTGAGATGTCACACCACTTGGCTCTTCTAGATGAATCACTTGATCTAGGAAAGAAAAAAAGCATTTTAAATATTAAAAAATACTACATATTTCTCTTTGACAACCTAGATATAGCTGCATGGAGGTGAACTGATGTATGTAAGAGCAGTACTGATGGAGGTTATTGCATGCCAAGGCACCTGAGCCACAAAGTTCCCAGGAGAACAATAAATCACACTGACATGGAATATTTTGGTTTATGGGTTCAAATAGGCCACAACTTTATTGCTTACAGATGTGAGTGGTTTGGCTCAGGCATTGGGGTGAAGCCAGGCGGTATCTTGACTCTCGCCCATCTGCAGGGAATCCACAGAAGGATAAACCACCAATAGGGGGTGCCCTATAACTTACATTAGATAGTGGCACCCTGAGGAGTCCCCATAGGGGCTGCGACATGGCCCTAGCCCACGTCCAGGCTTCGGACAGGATTCACACCCCAGATCCTTTTAACAGGATACCCTTACTGAGGAGGGGCAAGCGAGGCAACAACCTCCCCTCCATCCAAACAAAGGCTTACCCAATGCCTAACCTCACAGAAGTTGTGACGATTGCTACTAGGTGGGTGAAAACCAAATGGCCGGTGCCCATTTGCCAAGTGGAAAAAAGTCCTACCCGACCCGGCCCCAACAACATGGAGACCCACAACTGCCATAGCAAGGTCATATCAGAGCAAAGCATGAAAAGAGGGTGGGTAGGGAGGGTGATCTGATGAAGAGGTGAGGAAGAGGAAGCCAACCAGCCCGCCAGCCATGCCAAGTTTAAATGGCCCACACCCACCCTGGCCGCAGATTGGCTAGGGCTATTGCCAGCACAGATGACTGCGCTGGCTGTGACACAGGGAGGGGAGGCAGCGTACCTCCCCCTAAGCCAGAAAACTGTTGAGGCTCGGCTGATTGCTTGCAACGCTGTACACCAGAGAAAATGTGAACGGACCTGCCAGCTAAACAAGACCCATATGGAGACTCTGGGCTTCCCACCTTCAGCCCTGAAGCCCAAAGGTTGAAGGTGGAAACTGAGGATCAAGACAGTGCCTGGGGTGTGTCTGGAGGCTATTGGTGTGTGCAGGTGAGATATTAATGAGATGGGACACTTCAGGCTGCCTTAGAACCATTGTGTGTTCCTCATTTATATCCTCATTTATATGGGAAGGGCATATAGTTCGGTGGCAGAGCATCTGCTTCAAATGCAGGCGATCTCAGGTTCAATCGCTGGCACCTCCGGTTTGGGCTGGGAACATGCCCTTTCTTAAACCCTGGAGAGCTGCTGCCAGTCCGTGTAGCCAATACAAGGTCTAGCTCAATAAATGGTCTGACTCAACATAAGACAGCTACGTTCCTTACTAAGGTTCTGTACAGGGTGCCATTACTCCAAAGATGATGATGATGATGATAATTTATTATTTATATGTATTGTTTGAATCAGGAAGGACCCTGACAAAGAGAAGAGATTCACCTCCTGCAACTGAAACCTCCAGACACAGTTTGCTTTGTGCTCTACCCCCTGCCAACTTAAATGGCAAGAGCCTTGCCAGAGGCTTGGAAGGAACTGAGGAGCATCAGATGCTAACATAAATGGCCTAAGCTGAACCCAACATACCTATCGAGTATCTGGCTTAGTACTAAGGCATACCTCTTGAGATCAATAAATTCATCTTGCAGGGTCCTTTGCAGGAGGGGGAAATCATACATGCTCAAATCCCAATTTGAGATCAGAAAAACCCTTGGAGACGACTCCCCGGCCTTTGCCAGATTTTCACAGTAGTAGTTCCTTATTTCCTTAAGGGTTTTGTCCTCCGTGAAGTGTGGGTTTCTTCTTTCGTCAGTTATACTGACATCCACTTTGGTGCGCACATAGAGAAACCTCTTCTTTCTTTTCCAAATTTCACGAGCCAGCATGGCATCGTGCTCGGTGAAGCTTATGTCACTAACAATGATGAAGAAATCGTACTTGTTGAAATCCATCTCTTTTACGTATTTCTCTGCTTCAAACTCATGTGTTCCGATTGCTGGCAGATCCCAGAGAGTTACGTCGGGGTAGCTGGGGCACAGGTACCCTTTGAGTTCCTTAGTACCTTGTATCATATCAACCACGGCGGCATCCTCCTCATCATCTGCCATATTTCGCAGGGCATTGACCAGGGATGATTTGCCGACACCTGGCCCCCCTGTGATGGCAACGTCCAGGCTGCTTTTGCCTGGTGGGTGTTCTCTTTGAGCTGATGTGTCTGATCGGGAGCTGTTAGCACCCGTAGCTGCTCCTCCGGGACATTCATCAGGTCTAAGTAAGAACAGAAATATAGCAATGGTTAACTCCTTCTTACATAAAGCTCCTGCTTAAAATAGCTGCTTTGTAGGCCCAGTCCAAATGGCTCACATTAAAGTCCTAAATAAACAAATATATGAAAGACTGACTCCTTTCCTAAAGACCCCCCCCCCCCACAAATATCTGCAGTTCAAAGGTGCCACAGCAGTGGCCACACATGAGTAGGGAAGTGAAGACATTGATCTAACAAGGAAACACCCACTGCCACCCCATTATAAGGGAAAGGGGTGGGCACAGCTTTGTGCTACAAGCAGCAAATGTTGCTGAATTACAGTTCCCATCAGCCCCAGCAGGCATGGCCAATGGGCAAGGAGGATGGGAGTTGTAGATCAGTGATATCTGGAGGGCCAAACGTTCTTTACACCTAACATACAATATCAGATTCGGGGAAATTGAAATGGATAGCCCACTTCATAGAGGCCTGACTCATGCAATGCAAGGCTTATCAGTTCAGTTATCAGGTAACCCCATTGCGTCCTTCCCACCTCACTGTTAAGGTCTTTGTGCAAGAGAGCAAGACTCTGGAGAAACCAGCGGTGGGGTATAAATAGCATTATTTATTATTATTATTATTATTATTATTATTATTATTATTATTATTATCATTATTACAGTGGTACCTTGGGTCACATATGCCTCAGGTTACAGACTCCGCTAACCCAGAAATAGTACCTCGGGTTAAGAACTTTGCTTTAGGATGAGAACAGAAATTGTGCTCCGGCAGCGCGGCGGCAGCAGGAGGCCCCACTAGCTAAAGTGGTGCTTCAGGTTAAGAACAGTTTCAGGTTAAGAATGGATCTCCAGAACGAATTAAGTACTTAACCCGAGGTACCACTGTATTATTATTATTATTATTATTATTATTATTATTATTGCTGCTTGATGCCAGGAGCTGGAGTGGGGTACAGTCAACTAAAGGAGGAAAGTGAGGGAAGATATAGTCTCTACATCCTTATATATGGGTACAGCCACAGTAACACAGAAAAAAAAAACATTAAACATGTTTGCTTTCATATTGAGTTGAAGATATGTAATTGAATAAAGTTTGGCTTCAGCTGAAACCAACATACTTATTGTATATCTTCCTTCCTGGGTCCTGGGGTGGTAGTAAGGCACGCCTCTGGAGATCAATACATTCATCTTGCAGAGTCCTCTTCATTTGAGCTAATGTGCCTTGTTTGCTGCTCTTATAAGCCATGGCTGCTCTTCTGTGAGATTTATCACACCTAAATAAGAACAGAAATATTGCAGCAGTTAATGCCTTCTGCATCTAAGTCCTCTTTTAAAACAGCTGCATCGGTTGCCAGTTCATTTCCAGGCCCAGTTCAAACTACAGTGGTACCTCAGGTTACATACGCTTCAGGTTACATACGCTTCAGGTTACAGACTCCACTAACCCAGAAATAGTGCTTCAGGTTAAGAACTTTGCTTCAGGATGAGAACAGAAACAGTGCTCCGGCGGTGCGGTGGCAGCAGGAGGCCCCATTAGCTAAAGTGGTGCTTCAGGTTAAGAACAGTTTCAGGTTAAGTACGGACCTCTGGAACAAATTAAGTACTTAACCCGAGGTACCACTGTACTCACATTAGTGTTTAACTCCATTGAGCATTCCAAGGAAACCATGTTCTGGGTAAGCACTGGAACCCCAGGAATCTCTTACTGAACAGAAATTGGGGTGCAGGCAACATTATAGTTATTACAACATCTTAAGTAAATAGCTTCAACAAATGCTGTTGAAATTCCTGTACAGCTTCATCTGCCTCTCAGTTTTCCTGCCTAAACCCCCTGAAATGGCTGCAATGCTTTGATGAGAAGCCTTCAAACTGCATAAATTGGTCTTCCTGTCCTGGTGAAGGTTTCTCCTGGAGAGAGAAACTCTGATATACAGGGGTACCTTGGTTCCCGAACTGCTTAGTTGTCGAATAAATCGGCTCTCGAATGCTGCAAACCCAGAAGTAAGTGTTCCGGCTTGTGAACGTTTTTCAGAAGCCGAATGTCCGACACGGCTTCTGCTAGAGTGCAGGAAGCTCCTGCAGCCAATCAGAAGCCGTGCCTTGATTTCAAACGGTTTCGGGAGTCGAACTGACTTCCAGAATGGATTAAGTTTGAGAACCAAGGTTCCACTGCAGTGCTTTCTTCTGGGAGTACACATACCCCTAAACATTTTCTGAATCTTTGTACTTTTGTCCATTTACTGTATTTATTTTTCCCCATTTGAACTATAAAATGGTGATTTTCTTGAGTCAAAATGAGAGTACCCCTAAACCTTTTTAAAGGGGGGAAAAAGCACTGTTCCACTGTATATTTGATTGTGGTCCTTTCAAACATCCATTCACTGCTGAATACATAGTAGGAACGGTTGAAATATGGGAAAGTGAGCAAAGAAAGAAACAGAATTAATTAGGGGTGAGCTCCTTTGAGAGCTGAAAGGCAGCATATACCATATTTTTTGCACCATAACACTCACTTTTTTCCTCCTAGAAAGTAAGGGGAAATGTCTGTGCGTGTTATGGAGCGAATGTGCGTGTTATGGAGCGAATGCCTGTGGGTGGCGGGGGGGATCTGCTGCAGTTGTGAGCAGAGGATCCATGGTTCCCCTTCCTTCCTTCCTCTGTGGTTACAAAGCATGGATCCACATGGATCCTCAGGATTTTTGCATTGGACTACTCCAAACTTACTGTCTGTGGCCACAGCATGAACCACAAAAATCATATATCCACTATTTCGTTTAGAATATTTTTTTTCTTGTTTTCCTCCTCTAAAAACTACGTGCGTGTTATGGTCTGGTGCGTGTTATAGAGCGAAAAATATGGTAAATACTTTTACAATCAGCAAATTAAAATTGCTTACCATTGGCAGCCAGTAGCTCTTTGGAAAAACAGCAACTCCCTTAAAGTGACAAGTTGGACAGCTGTTTGAGACGATTGCTTTCTCTTGCATCTAGAAAAACTTATCTGGTACATGGCACACTTTGAAATATTTTTTTTACAGTGACAGTGAAAGCAGGCTTCACTTTCATCTGCCTTCCGAACTATGAATAACAGCCAACAAGGAAGCGAGGCAGAGTGGTTTCACAGTGAACTGAGTTCTGTTCTGAGAAT